>NC_089230.1:9091667-9394185 GCF_963924675.1 Phocoena phocoena | reverse complement strand
TGCATTATAGCTATTGCCATTCCCTGACAGCATAAACAAAGTAGCTGTTCACGTGTTATTCGTGTGGCATTTCTTGCTGGGTTTTAACAAACACTGTTTTTAGAGTTGATGATTAACCAGAAGGCGGGGTGTTCATTGAGAGTTGCTTGTAAAAGTCTGGCATGGTATGAATGCAGACCCCATAGATTGCGAATATCCTCTCACTTGAGGGCAAGGAAGGAAAAGGGTCCTCTGCTGAGGTGCAGCGGTCAGGGTCAACGGTCTGGCTGGAACAGGACCTGATTTCTGTGACCTTGGCACGTTGCTTGCACTCTCGGCTCGAGCCCCCCCTTGCAGATGCAGTGCATGTAAAAGTGGCTGGAGATCTAGCAGTTGGTACCGTTATGGTACTGCTTCTAGAAAACTTAGAAGAGTGGGCTAATTTGAGAAAACTATGCTGCAAGTTCACAGTAATTTTAAGGAATTTGACCTGTTTAGGTGACTCTGCCTGGTTCGGTTATTGCTCAATGATTATCCAGAGCCAGTGTCTGTAAGAAAATTGAGAAGATGGATATGGAAGTGTTATTGCCTCCTACATCTTTAGAAATGAATGGGCTTCAGGAGATGTTACTTCTTGACATTTTTAACTACATAAAAGGCTTTAAATTAGGTAAAGCCTAATAATCATATCACTTATGATTATTTGCTTACAGAATATTTATATCTTAACCTTTTAGAGAGTTTTTCAAAGTACTGTTACCATATGTTAACTGCAGATTTTATACATTTTTAAATAGCTTTTGTGGACATCCTAAATTACACATTGTCTGGCTCAGATATTTAAAATTCAGAGGCGAGGTTATCACCAGAGTTGAGCATTCTCCTATATTTTGTTAATCTGTAATACCTAAGAATATTGGCCAGTGACCGGTGTAGAGGTAGATAATGTTGATGCATCATCCCAACCCCCGTTACGATAAAGGGTGACGAAATAGTAGTTAAGCCTCACTTGATGTTTTACCAGGGATTCTGAGCCTGGGAGCTGTTAACGTTTGGGGCCTGATGCTCCCTCCCTGTGATGACTAGCTGCGTCTCCGGCCTGCACTCACCGCTCTCCCCGCCTCCCCCCACCACTGCCCCAACCCTGGTTCCAGTCACCAAAATTGTCTCCAGTTGTTGCCAAATGCGCAAAGTCAACCCAGCTGAGAGTCACTGAGTTTTACAAAAACATCAGTGAAAGGGTTTGCATTAAGTAAAAATGGCATTTCAATAAAGGGGAATTATAATGAGATGATCGTAGAATAAGAGAAGGAAACAAAAAATGGGAATATTCATCTTATTTTAATTCGGGGACCTGTTTCAAATATCTCAAGGTAGACTGAAGTACTTTAGCTCATAAACACAAATTCAAAGTCAGGCTCAAATTTTATGTTATGAAGAAGACTCCTCAGTATTTAAATGTAACAATATAAACTGATCAGCATAAGTGTAATTTTTTTCTTCCAGGTTATTTTGAAGAAAATATAACCGACTTTTTTTTAAGGTTAGGTTTTACTAATCCAATCTGACATTAAATCTAATCAGATCCTTTGAAAGCAAAGGAAAAAATGAACCAAAACAAGGAGTAACAAAATACAGAAAGCATGACCATAATGAATGAATTAAAGCATTTGAATAAAAATATTTTCAGCAGCCGTCTGTGCTCTCAGTTATCCGGGATGTGAGAACAACTTAAATGGGCCAAAACTGTGGTACGTTTTATAAATACCATTATTAATTGGCAGCTTTTAAAAATGTGGCTGTCAGGTTTGCCCGTTATTTCATTTTCTGAATGTCAGTAAGAAAATACTATTTTTGTTCCAGGGCTATGCCTCTTGGGCCTTTCTAGTTAGTCTGGCGTTGTGTTAGTTCCCAGAGGACAGTTTTATTTGGAGATAAGTGTGTCAGAGGAGCCAGGCCTCTCCTCTCTGCCGTCAGGCGGGCAGGGCCCCCCTTCAGCTCGGTACACTGTGTACACTCTAGTCAGTATCCCTTGAGTCTCCTCAGCACCACTTGTTTTCAGTTTGGCCTTCTTCCTGCACAGGCAGGTTAAAGCCTCACATTCAGCTACTGGTTATCCAACTTTCTGACTGTTGTATCTTTTAAACCATATCTTTTTAGAGAGATCTCTCTAAAAGGTTACATCCGTCTGCAGATGTTCTTGAATAACTTATTTTGAGCCTGTTATTTTTTAATTTGTCTGAGTCTTCACTGACTTTGTATTTTTAAGCTATACTGCATTTCACAGTAATTAGTTCATACATTTATTTATAACTTAATATGTAAAATAGCACTTCCTTTTGTTTTTCTTAAAACTCCTAATTTCAGGTTGCTTGGGGTACCTTCTGGTTCTAGCTTCTTACTGAGCAATCACAGAGGTAAGTGCAGTGACTGGTGTAGAGGTAGATAATGTTGATGCATCATCCCAACCCCCATTATGATCTTTTTCTTTCCTTTCTAGTATGTAAGGGAACCCTTTACCTGTAAAACACAGTCCAGCCACTTGGCTGAGGTATAGACTAGAGCTGTAAATGTCAAAGGAGTATAATGCACTATTCTTTAAATGTGTTGGAACAATTTAATTTGAAAAATGATAGAGCTGTTTTATTTTTTTAAGTACTTGGAAAAAATATAGGTAACATTTTCTTTCATTAACTTTGGAATATAGAAGGTCTTTCTAAGCACAGCACAATTTCTGGCAGCCATTAAGGAAAGAATTGATATATTTAAGTCAAAAAGTAAGGGGCTTCCCTGGTGGCGCAGTGGTTAAGAATCCTCCTGCCAGTGCAGGGGACACGGGTTCGGGCCCTGGTCCAGGAAGATCCCACATGCCGCGGAGCAACTAAGCCTGTGCACCACAACTACTGAGCCTGCACTCTAGAGCCCGTGAGCCACAACTACTGAGCCCGCGTGCCACAACTACTGAAGCCCACACGCCTGTAGCCTGTGCTCTGCAACGAGAAGCCACCGCAGTGAGAAGCCCATACACCGCAACGAAGAGTAGCCCCCACTCGCCGCAACTAGAGAAAGCCCGCATGCAGCAACGAAGACCCAACACAGCCAAAGATAAATAAATAAAAATTTTTTTAAAAAGTAATATTCAACTAGGAAAAAAATTTCTAACATGCCAGAGATGTCAGCTAATTCTGTTAATATACAAAGAACTCTTGTAAATCTGTAGGAAAAAGGTAAACAACTCAGAAGAAATGGGCAAAGGATATGAACAGATTTTTCATTGGAAAAGAAATACGAAGAGCCAATAAACATAGGAAAATGCTCATTTTGAAGTTCTTCTATCAAATTAGCAGAGAATCAAAATGTTTTCACTCCTAGTGTGAAGAAAGGCGTGTTCAAATAGGCATTCTGGTATGAAGCTGGTAAAGGATAAATCGATGAAGCTTTTTGGAGGACAGGTTGATAATATATATTAAAATTTGAGGTGCATCTACTCTTTGACCCAGCACTCTGAGTTGATCTTACAGCTCTACTCTCCGAACACAGCCATCTGGGCAGGAGAAGAGGTTTCCTGCAGCACTCTTATAACAGCAAAGCGTAGAATGTGTGCCTCATCCGTAGGAGCTGGTCAGATAGACTACAGGACAGCCACACCATGGGAAGCAGGACTGCTTTTAGAAGAATGAGGGTAGCTTCAGATATACAGATATGGATGAATGGGCTTTTAAAAAGGCATATCACTATGTGTAATGTTATCTTTATTGTGTTTAAATATATACACACCACAGATGCAAATTGTGTAGAAAAATTATTGAAGGATATCCAAGAAATGAGTCAGGTTCTTGTTTTTTTTTTCTATTACAGATTTTAAGTTGGATGAGGACAGCTATTGCAGTACCTTTAGAAAAGAAGAATGGTTTTTAGTGGTTATTACTGGTTTCATTATTAGTCATTTATCTGATTTTTTGCAGTTTCAGGAGCATTTCCTGTTAGTAGCTGTGCCGCTAGAATGAATTAACCCGCTGGTGGAAATGAATCTCAGACATTATTACCAAACATGTGTTAATAGCCGTCCTCATTTGGGTTTTCTCCCAGCTATTAGTGTTTAAATTATATCATTGATTATGAAAAGGTTCTCAGTGTAGATCTTTTTAAAGACTCTTAGATTACTGCCTCTTTGCAGAACTTACTTTTGAGAAATTAATGGGATGTTTTTGTTTGTACCTTTAAAAGAACAATGGGGCTTAAACATTAATTGAAAGTTGTATAAACCTAGATGTTTTATCTGAAGGTTTTTGACTTGAGGGATTTATTTTTCTATGCTTTTTAAACTAGAAAGGTGTACACACTTGGAATAAGCTGCTTCTCCTTTTGTTAAAATTCTTGTTGCTTTCTTTATCACACTGTATCCCAGTTGCCCTTGGCTATATCTCTGTTCTTCTGTTTCACGGTTTCTCATCCCATCCTTCCCCCTCTCCATGTGGGTTGGTGCGGTGGGAAGCCTGGTGTAACGTTTGGTGTTAGAGCTGGGTTGACAGTCTGGCTCCACTTCGTAAGAGTCGTGGCTGCTTCCTGAACTATCGGAGGACCAGGCCACTGGTATAAAGTGGTGTCAGACTCACGGAAGACATTTAAGAAATATTTCCTTCTTTTTTCACCTCTTCCCTGTCCATGGAACAATCTCAATCCACTTACCCTTTTTTGTTCCAACCTGTCTCCTTCTTCTACCCTCTCTAACCGTGCAGAAGATTCCCTTAGAAATATCTCTCCAATGTTGAATTTTCTCTGCAGTTTGCTCAGTCTCCAGCTTCTTGTTCAGCATCGCTATCTGCCTGTCTCCTCTGTATCTCAGACTCTGCATGAACAGAATCACTCATTATTTCCCCACAAATCTAGTTTCTCTTCCTGACTTTCCCATTTCTGTTTCTCTGAAAGGTTGCTTTTTTTCTATGATCTCTTTTTCATTCCACTTTAAAACCTTGAGTGCCTTTGTGAGCCATAGTTATTGATAGGAGTGTCCTGCATCCTTTAGATGTGTAAGGGCAGGAAAACGCTCGGTTTTAATCCCAGACCTTGCCTAGATTTTATTCCCAGATCTCATACTTGCTGTGTGACTCACGGTGAGCTTCTTAGCTTCTGTGTGCCTCAGTTTCCTCATCTGTAAGACCTCAAAGAATTGTTGGAAAGAGTAAATGGAAAAAAGTTCTGAAGTGTTTAGAACAATACGTGGTACTTAGTAGGGGGTTAATTATTTTTAACAGTTTGGATATTAAACAAATGCTCAAAGTTAAGTGAGTATTTAGGGACATAACATCTTTTTGATTATGTAGAGATTTTCAGTGTGATGGTATTTGTTATGAAGAAACTTTTATTTATTAAGGAATGAGGAAGGAAATAGTAATTTTATGTTGGAACTACGTTTTGCTTTCGCATTTCTCAAAAAAAAGTCCATTTTTAGGCCATTTTGTAGTCCATTTAAAAATAAATCAGAAGATGTGGCACATATATACAATGGAATATTACTCAGCCATAAAAAGAAACGAAATTGAGCTATTTGTAATGAGGTGGATAGACCTAGAGTCTGTCATACAGAGTGAAGTAAGTCAGAAAGAAAAAGACAAATACCGTATGCTAACACATATATATGGAATTTAAGGAAAAAAAATGTCATGAAGAACCTAGGGGTAAGACAGGAATAAAGACGCGGACCTACTGGAGAACGGACTTGAGGACACGGAGGGGGAAGGGTAAGCTGTGACAAAGCGAGAGAGAGGCATGGACATATATACACTACCAAACGTAAGGTAGATAGCTAGTGGGAAGCAGCCGCATGGCACAGGGATATCGGCTTGGTGCTTTGTGACCGCCTGGAGGGGTGGGATAGGGAGGGTGGGAGGGAGGGAGATGCAAGAGGGAGGACATATGGGAACGTGTGTGTATGTGTAGCTGATCCACTTTGTTGTGGAGCAGAAACTAACGCACCATTGTAGGGCAGTTGTACCCCAATAAAGATGTTAAAATAAATAAATAAATCAGCAAAAGAAACCTTCACAAAGGCTTATTATTTCATTATCTCAAATAAGGTCTGTAATGCTGTGGACTTCTCCTAATTGCTTACTGAGACTTTCTCTTTACAAAGCCCCTGTTGCGAAGGTTCTCTCCATTTCCCCACCCCCTCTCCCCGCCACACAGGAACCCCTTTTACTCAGTGACAGGGCTTTGTAAGGAGGGTTGTGCACATCTGTATACAGGATTTGTTGACATTTTTCTTCAAAACTGAACTGGGCTGGTGATGTTAACCTTCCACGCTTTCCTGATCCCAGACCCTTGCCTTACATAAGACAGCTTTGTGCATCTGGGACCCATTCAAAAATACACACTGGCGAAATTTATTTTTTAGGATGTTTTGTTGCTATTTGGCTTTATCTAACAGGAAACAAATGACAAAAGCAAAGGGTTTGTTTTGTTTTTACCTTATAACTGCCCTGGTGAAGGGCCAGTCAGCATTGTTATACGCCCAACCCATCATCAGAGGAATGTCTATAAAAGCCCATTTCACGTGGACCTTTATTAGACCGATCTATCAAATTGTCTTCTGCTACTTATAGCATCATCCTGTTTGGCACATAAAGCTACCTGTTTAAAAACTTTGTGCTGAAAAAATAAGTAAATTCTCGAAGCTAGTACAAATATTTTCCATTTTTTAAGGCAAATTTTATTCTTTTAGTTTTCTCTATTTAAAAAATAAATACCTGGAATTGTCATCTGTGGGTTCAGAATGTGAATTAATAAAGGATCTGTTAAGTCATTTAAGCTTTTTGGGAAGTAATTTCCAGTCAGTAGTATTGATGTGACTGGCTACAAATTAATTTAATCTGTTGTTGTGATCGAGCCTTACTTTTTAAAGAATGTACAAGTTTTATATTTCTATAAGGGGTTTTTTGAAATCAGTAGAGGTTCCTCTGTAGAATTAGATGATGTGCTTTTAGCAAAAGATCTATAAATAACAAAATAGGAAATTCTACAAATTCTGTCTGTATTTTGAGCTGAAATAATTAGGCTTTTCACATAAGACAATTTAATACCTTCTGTAGGCCTTTTTGAGAACGAGAAACCTTTGTCAGAAACTGATTGAAATGTTCTCGGTTTATAGAGGAATCACGTTATTGGCTTTCTAGTCCCACTTCCTAACACAGTTGGCACATGGTTATTAAACATTTCGTGAATGAGAAATGTCAGATAAAGACAGTTATGCCTCAGTCATGCAGATAAGGTTCAAAAAACAAACAAAAACATAATAACCTCAGCTTTCACAAAACCAGTAACTTTCCATTCATTTCTGTTGTTTATCCCTGGCCAAAGTCTTACTCTGGAAGTTCCTTCCCTCCTTCTTTCCTTCCAAGCGTATATATTAGGGAATGGCAGTGTAATCGGCCATAGCAACATAACCGATAGGGTGTAGATGTATGTGACTGAGGATTTCCTTGTGTGGTGATAAGGTGGGCCCTCGAATGATGCTTCCAGAGCCTTTCCCCCGAGATGATAATACGCAAGGTAGTGAGCCCATGATTTGCAGCTCTTCTTACCTGGTAGACTTGTCAAACCGAATGGTCCGTGTTGACCTGTATTGAACTTTGGGCATCCTCTGTAAGGAACCAGGTGGGCAGCGGGAGCTCTACCTACTCATCAGTATCTTTTGAACCTTTATGTATTCTTTGTGCTCTTGTTTGCTGGTTTGGTAGAACGCCAAACAGAAGGCAACCTTGATGAAATATAAGTTATCTTTCTCATTAATTCTCAGACCTAGATCACCCTTGAAGTCTGAACTAGTTCAAGTGGGCACAGAGAGAAATAAAGGCATCTGTTGCCCGTCTCTCCATCTGCCCCCAGCCTCTCCCAGTGTTGTCTCATGACGTGTGCAGTGAAAGTTCTTCTTAGACCATGTCTTGAAGAACTGGGAAACCAGAAGAACTTATTTCGCCTGAAACCAGCAGAACATACTGGGAAACCAGTGAATCAAGTCGATCTGACTGTTGTTTCCAAACAGGCCCTTGCCCAGGTCTTACTGCATTTTCGTTGATGCCTGTTGTCAGAAGTAAGAGTTTGATTCTTACTCATCCTGGTGGCCCAAGGATTTGTATAAGAAGCAAAGTAACAACAAAGTAGCAAAATATAACAAAACCATACCTATCATTTTTGTGGTCAGCAGTTGCAGACTAGTGTTTTGTTTTGTTTTATTTTTCTTTAAAAGAAAGTTACTTAGAAACAGTTTAATTCTTTCAGTTTAAGCTTTTTAGAGTGGGACCAGAGCAATGCTCAGTCTAGGGATATTTTTGCCTCTCTGTTGAAGCAAAAGCCTTTTCAGTGCTGTACCTGCTGTCACCCTTATGAGTCATGAAGTTTTCCATTCTGGCTGGTGAGAACCACCCTACTAAGGGGTTGTTACTTAACCTTTCATATGGCAGCTCCCTCACGTGCATCCACTGATCAGTACTCAGCCTAAGGCCTGGCGTCCCGTCCCGTCCCCCACTCATCTCCGGAGGTCTCTGTGCAGCTTTCTGCTTCTCAGTACTCTGCCCCAGACTCCCAGCTCTGTCTTCTTAATTCACAGAGACCAGTGGTCTCTGCATGGGTTCCCCGTCCCTGATCCATGGCCTGGAAAGTCTCTCTAGGCAGAGGTCAGGTCCTTTATTGCCTGACGTCTAATGATTTGAAGACAACTTCATATATTTTGTCTTTTTTAGTTTTAAGTGGAAACGTAAACTGGATCCCAGTTACTCCATCTTGATTGTCTTCTTTGTGTATTACTAGTTGATTTCCAAAAACAAGTTTATTTACATCTACAAATGGTA
This sequence comes from Phocoena phocoena, assembly GCF_963924675.1. Taxonomy (NCBI): domain Eukaryota; kingdom Metazoa; phylum Chordata; class Mammalia; order Artiodactyla; family Phocoenidae; genus Phocoena; species Phocoena phocoena. Next base: position 9,385,360 of record NC_089230.1, on the reverse strand, counting down.
CAACTTTCTTCACAAGAAAGTTGTACATGAAAAGTGCATTCTCGTAACACTATATAAATGTTAATAGTAGTGACTTCCCTACTAGATAGTTGTGGAGCTGGGATTCGAAGCCTGGAAATTGGGCTCCAAGGTTGTCCTCCTAATAGCGATGCTGCTTTGGCCATTGCCTAGCTCCACAGGGTGTATCAGTTATCTGTTCTCATGCTGACACTGCACGCCAAGCCAGTCAGCTCAGGAGCACACAGAGTTCAAAACCTCGTGGGCTGTTCTGTGCTCTTAGCCGGTCTTGGTAGGTTCTCCGTGGCTCTGTGGTTCCAGGAAGCTTTGCTCATCTCACATGTCTGGTGGCTTTGAAAGCCCTGGTTCAACATTCTAACATTTTTAAAAGCTTGGCTGTGTTTTTCCTCTGGAGTCTTTTTCATTGGCTGTATGACTTGCATGATATTTGTTCCATTCCTTCTATGCTGCTTATAATTATTTTTAGTGCTTCAGTGACACTGTGTTATGACAGCAAGAGTCTTCAGAATATATACTAATGCACTGAAGACAAACCACTACTATACAGTAGGGGCTTTGCTTTTTGCATGTAATCTTGGTGCATGGGTGGCATGCTGGAGTTTTCTGGTGAACTTAGCCCTGCTGTGCATTTGCTGTTGTTAGCTTTGGTATATACTCTTTTTTTCCCCTTCGTTTACCGAGCACCTTTTTTTATTTTAAGGTGGATATTTTGGCTCAGATCGGTTGTATTGAAAGTCTCAGCCAATCACCACCTTCTTCATCTTCTCCTTCTCCTTCTTCTTCCGTAAATAAGGTAAAATTCAAACTTGAATGAAAGAGGAAATAAACATTTAAAACCCCTAGAAGTAATCCTTTTTTCCCCAAGTGAGGTGATTGTTTCAGCTGAAGTATCTTACTAAAGCTCTTCTTGGGGGCATGGCAACATAGAATGTGGCACACGTAGGAGTTGGAAGGGCAATTGGGATTTATACTTTGGAGACTTTTGATGAGACTCGATTGATGGATTTATTCCATGGACAGCAAGGTCTAATGAAGGACTTTTAATCACGGAGTTTACAGAGTCTGGTTGGCTTTGGTACCGTAAAAGGTGGGGAAAGAAGAGAATGATGACATTGCTCAGTAGAAAGGAGGGGTGGGGGCTGGGAGAAGAGGATAGGAGAGCTCCCTCAGAGTTTGAAACCTTAGCGGAGGAACATAATGCATTATTGTGCGACCAAATGTCTGCAGGTGAGGGACAAAAGGGGTTCTTGAAATTGACGGCGAAGAAGTCAGAGGCCGAAGGATCATTAAACCAAATCATTGTGTAGCTCAGTTTGTTGCAGTGGGGGTTAGGCTTTGAAGAAAAGCAAGATCTCACCATTTAGCACACAGAAAATGTGCCAAGACCCCCAAGAATTATGAGTTGCTTTGGAACTTCATGGCAAAACAGTTCTGTCTTCTTCCTCTTTCTCTCATGTATCTGAAGGAAACAGATCTTTGGCTAAAATAGAAAGTATCCTAAGTGCCTATAATCACTTATTTAATCAAAAGTTTCTCTATTAATGTGATCTGTCATTGAAGCCATTTGGAAATATAACTGATCTTTTCCTTTAAAGCATAAACTAATGGGGATTTACTCAAAGATTACCAGTCTTCATTCTTCTCTGTATACTCTAGATGAGCCCCCGTGTAGTAAGATAACCACTACTGAACGCATACCACGTGCCAGATATTGTTAGGTGCTTTATATGCATTATGTCATTGAATTCCTACAGAAATCTTATGAGGAAGTTTATGATGTTATATCGGTTCTATAAGAGTGGAAACTAAGAGATGGAGTACATTGCCCAAGTTCATACAGCTAGTAAGTGGTAAAGCTGGGATTCAAACCCAGATAGACAGCCTCTAGAGCTTCAGCTCTTAACTGTTGCACCCATGAGAAATTTATGTCAGTCAAATTTCTACAGTTTCGTAAGGGATTTAAAATTCAACCAGTGGACCAATGTTCTTATCCTTGCCCCCTTTTACCCCATATTATGTATTTGTAAGATGCATAGCTTTGCTACGATTATCTCAGGAATACCCTTCTCTCCCCACCCCTCCATGGCCACTCAGACTCCGTTCTCTGTCTTTCTGCTCTACAGGCTCCTTTCAGCGGATACATTTAGATTGTCTCATGATGTAAAGACAATGTAAATGTATTTCTTTGTTTTGTCTTATGAGGTTAGGATAGCTTTTAAATTTAGAGTGCCAGACGTAGAGAATGGACTTGAGGACACGGTGGGGGGAGGGTAAGCTGGGATGAAGTGAGAGAGTAGCATTGACATATATACGCTACCAAATGTAAAATGGATGGCTAGTGGGAAGCAGCTGCATAGCGCTTTGTGACCACCTAGAGGGTTGGGATAGGGAAAGTGGGAGGGAAACGCAAGAGGGAGGGGATATGGGGACATGTGTATGCATATGGCTGATTCACTTTGTTATACAGCACAAACTTAACGAAACACCGTAAAGCAATTACACTCCAATAAAGATGTAAAAAAAAAAATTAGAGTGCTAAATGAGCAAATGTGTTGACTACATTGCTTCTGGCATTAGGGAGTATTTAATTTAGTTAGAGTGGGAGTTAGGGGGCAAGTCAGACATAGTCAGCCAGTTCCAGTGCAAGGCAGGTGAAAATCCATTCATAATAGAGATCCAGACAAACACGTGAGTGTTTGTGAGTGGTTTAATTTAGCAAGTAATTTACTAAACACTTACTACGTGTAGGCCGCATGTTCATAGGCAACAAGAAATCACTGGTGAGCCTGATGGGCACAGACCTTCTCTTGTCCCTTGCATGCATCCTTATGGAGTTCAGAAGACGATGTTTGTATGTGCAAGTTTTGTTTGTTGGATTTTCCAACATTTGCTAAAACTTAAAGCATAGGAAAGTTAAGTGAATTTCATAGCGAATAATCATATACGCGCCTTCTAGATTTTACCATTAACATATTACTGTTCTTCATCACACATATGTCCGTCCCTCTGTCCATCTGTACCTGTCAGCATCTTGCAGCTTTTCTACAGGGTACTGATAAGCTTTCATAACTGGGAAGGCACTGTTATTTTAAGAGCGTATGGCAGTGCCGAAAATCACTTATTCTGTGGTCGTCCACAGTGGTTATTTTCCTAGAAGAGACTCAAGTCAGTATACATGAGGAAAATCTGATTTCCCTCTTTGTGAAATAATAGTAATGTTATGAAGGTTAGGTGCATATCTAAAGAATCATAGATATAATAATCTATTATTATTAGAATAATACCTACTTCATACAAATGACCAAGAGGATCACAGTTAGCCACTTTAAGAAAAATAAAAAATTTGAGTCTTCGCCACTTTATGTAAGGCCCTTTGAGAATCTTTTAGGGGAGATGTTTCCCCGTGACTTGCTACTGGGAATGACTAACCGATACGCCAATAACTCTAACGGAAGGCTAACTTTGGGAGAAAGTGGAAGGATGTGACTGAATGTCAGCCAGCAGGCGGAGGCCAGCGCCCTCCATGGGGTGGGACTGGGCCAGAATCTAGGAAGGTGAGGTAGAAGCCTTTGCATGCAGATGGAGAGCAGAGCCTGAGCAAAGGCAAGGACAGAGGAAAGTCTGGGAAACTGCGGGCTGAAGCTCAGAGTGAGGGTTAGTGGCAAGTAGTGAGGACAGGCAACGTTATGGAAGGAAAAGTTAGGATCTTAATTGATGGCCTAAGGAGTTTGGAATCTATTCTGTGGTCAGTGAGGTCTAATGAACAGTTTTTAATTAAAATGGTTGATAGAATCGGGAGGGGTTTGGTGCCCTGAAAGGAGGGGAAAGAAAAGGATGAAGACATTGAAGGAAAGCTCGAAGAAAGTAGAGAAGAGGCGTGGACTATTGTGTGACCAGATGCCTGCAGTTAAGGGACAGAAGGGTTATTGGGAGTTGAAAGCAAAGGAGCCAGAGGCCGAAGTGCAGGAAGGGTGGGTTCAGAGAGAAGCAGACCATGAAGGCTTTGTGAGCTGGTTGTTAGTTATTGATATTAGAGGAGGGACCCTGGAGGTCACCTGAGAGAGAGAGAGTGAGTAAAAAGTCAATGATAGAAGCTGGAGAGATTGCCAGTTGGTCAGGGTTTGAAAGATTTATCAGTAGGAGTCAAGTGGAAACAAGATAGAAGGAGTGTTCCAGGAAAAAAAACAGAGAGAAGCAAAGTTATTAGATTTGCCAACAAGGATTTCATAACCCAGGCAGAGAGCTAAGATCGTACACGTAACCAAATAAGATAGCAATTATTGTAAACAATGTATAAACAAAGTAGTTTTTAAAAGAACTATCATGTTATGTGTTTCTGTCCTAATAAGCTTTAATTTTTTAAGGTTACTTGGTGATGAATTCCACATCCCATTTCTTCCTCAATATGATGAAAACCTTCTCTGACAATTTGCTAACATGATCTTACTGTCATGGCAGTGCTGAACTTTTACTCATCCTGTAGTTCTAGTTATGACCCTTCTGTTCCTTTTCCTCAGTAGTTTATAGAAATGCTAGACAATGAATGCCTGTACTTACTGTCATCTTACTATCCAAAATTTCTGTACCTTTTGAAGTTTTTAATTCTAAAAACAAAACCTCATAGTTTAGTTTGGAGAGCACAGAGTGTATATTGCTGAATAAAACACCCCTACTTAAAGAAAACTATGGAAGGAAGGGCTTCTCTTAAATGAAGCGTGATTGTCAGTCCCTCAGCACGGCAGCCTTCATTTCCAGTCTGCACTGGAGTGGCTTGAGAGTAACTCCCCGTCAGCCGTATGTTCGAGAAATCCACAGTCATAAGGATGAATGTCTTTCTGCTATTAATATTTGACTTCAGGCAGAATCACTAGTAACTTCATTAATTTTTCTTGGAGGTATAGAGATGTTAGAATGAAATCATAGTTCCTTTTGTAAAACATATACTGTTTTTGATGCTTCTGGTAGGTGGCAGGCAGTTATCCACCCTGTATGTCAATTGATGAAGAGTGAAAAAAAGACCAACCATGATAGCATTCTAAAACATTAGAGAGGTATATGAGGCCGTTTGGGTAATTTTCTTACAAATCTCAATCTCTCTGTCTCTCTCTCTCTAACTAACCCCCAAATTTTTATGTGAGAAGGAAGACTTGAGTAAAGAGAAAAATTTGCTATTCCATGTTCTTGAATAAATACATTCAGTATTGAAATTATTTTAAAGGCACTATTTGTTTTCCCTGAGTTTATCTGTAAATTTAAGGTGATTCAAATGAAAATCAGCACATTTTTTAAACTTAACATGCTAATGCTAAAACTAAAGATTGTTTTAGTTTTAAAACATGAAGCTGATGCTAAAGTTCACGTGTAAAAATAAACCAATAGAAGATGTTGTGGTAAAGTACTAATGGTATTCTGTCTGGTGGACTCCGGACTAGCTTGGTACTAGTATGAATAGATTACTAGGATAGAATAGAGTCCAGAAATAGGCCCAAGTCCAGTATACGATAAAGGTGAATTTCAGATCAGTGGAGGAAAGTGGATTGTTCATTAAGTGATGTCAGGACAACAGAATGACTACAGGAAAAAATTAAGCTGGATTCCTATATTATTTCATATACTGAAGTCAATTCCATATAGATTGAAGATTTAAAATTTAAAAATTAAGGAAACAAAAAAAAACTGGTTGCCTCAGGGCTGGGTGAGCCAGGGGTGAGAGGTGGGTTACAGGTACTCCTATTGCAGTACTCTTTGATATTGGGTGCCATGTATTGCCCATTCCAAAAATTTTTTTATAATATTAATAATCAAACTATAAAATTATGCTAAGGAATAATGGGAGAAAATATTTTAAAAATAGTTTTGGAGTATGGTAGCCCCATTTTATGCAAGACACCACCCCGTGGCGTGTAGAAGGAGTGTAGGAATGTGACTGTACAATCTCCTTGGAAAGCAGTTTGACAGAATCTATCCATTCTAAGTGCACACTTGTATTAGCCCAGCAATTTTTCTTCTGGGAATTTCACATACATCTATTGGACAAGTGAGGAAAGATTGTGCATTGCAGCATTATTTACAGTAGCAAAATACGGCAAACGAGATAAATGAGCATATGCTCTTTAGATGATGGGAAATAAATACAGTGGAATTCTGGGGAGTCATGTAAAAGAATGATGTCATCCATGTGCTGCTGTACCTAGGAGAATGTTTTAGCCTATTAAATAGAAAAACAAAAGAAAAGTGCAGAGCAGAAAGTATAATTTGGGCTCACATAATATGTTTAAAAGCAAAAAGGCTCTCTCTGCATGGCATGTTTAAGTATATACAAGGAATTTGTTAGGAGTCATTATCTCTGAGAGAATGACTGGCATTTTAAGGTGGTAGGAATATTTTTTAAATTTCATATCTTCTTATACTATTTGAATTTTTTTCTTACCGGGAACATATTACCTTTTCAAATAAAAATTAAAACAGTTAAAAATACAGCTGATTACTATCAAGCAGTTAAAGTGAATAAAACATATTCGTACCAGCAAGTATAATCTCAAAAACATAATGTTAAGTGAAAGAAAAAGACAGCTTGCAAAGAGACACATGCAGTACAGTGGTGTTCAGGTCAGTTTGAAAAATACAAAGCATTTGTTATTTATGAATACGTTACATGTTCCATTACATACGCAGTGGAAGTATAAGAACAGGCACAGGAATGAGAGCAGGTTCAGAAAAGTAGTTACTTGGGGGAAGGAAAAAGAAAGGGAGTTTCTTTGTTACTGTTGTAAAGTTCCTAAGCAAATATGGCAAACTGTTAACAATAAAATTCGGTTGATCCTGTCTTTTGTGCTTTCCTACGTGTTTCTAAAATTTTATTATTTAAATTGTAAATTGTTTTAAATTTCTATCCGTTTTTTCAGCACCCCAATTCAATTGTTATGTGATTCCTACTGAATTGAGTAATGCTTTCTAGAAGTCACGAATACTCTCTCCTTTTTTACCCCTAACATCAGGTCAGCAGTGGCAATGACCCCTGGTCAGCCTGGAATGCTTCCAAATCTGGAAACTGGGAAAGCTCGGATGGCTGGGGAGCCAAGCCCGAGGGGACTGCAGCCCAAAGAAACACCTCCAACAATTGGGACACTGCCTTTGGTCATCCCCAGGCCTACCAGGGACCAGGTGAGGAAGAGGGCTCTGCTGGTGATGGAGCCCACCCACCCTTAAAGGGCATCGGAGTTAAAATAGATTTAATCAAAGGAACTGTTCTCAGGTGCTCTTATTCACTAATAGCAAACTTATTTTTCTGGGTCAAAATGTAGGTAGTTTTTAGTTATGGTCTTTAGTCCACTCTCAGTTACCTGTCAAGGAGTCACAAATGCAAACGCTTGCAGGGGCCAGGTTCATAAAGCAGAACAGCAGCGCAGCCCTGTGGGGCGGGGCTGCGGAAGACGGAGGTGGGCAGCTCTGCTCTAGCCGGCGGGTTGATGCCGTTGCAGGAGAACTGAGCTAGTGTTCCTGGACCATCACAGTTCCAGAGAGAGTAGAAATCTCGATTTTCATCTCATCTTCCCACTTTAAAATCTTAGCTACTAACACACATTTGGGCCCAAAAAATGTGCACATGGATTGAATATGGTTCATCGCCACATTCAGTGGTTTATGGTCACATGGTTTGTGACCTTTAACGTAGCTGTTCTGTCTTTTCCTTAACTACCTTGACTATGGTCACATGGTTTGTGACCTCTAACGTAGCTGTTCTGTCTTTTCCTTAACTACCTGTTTCCATTTCTTAATGGAAATACTGAGGCAAAAGAGGAATTTCTAAAAGGAGAAACAATTCAGGAATTAAGAAAGGCGATTTATGTCTGTTCTGAAATTAAGAGATCCACCCGTTATTTTTTAATGATCCCTGGATGAGCAGATTTTGCCAAGAACTGAACGTGCTAAACAGCAGGAGACTTGCATGCAGGAGCCATAAAGGGCACAGGTGCTGGTTTCCAGTTCCCACTCATGGACAGGAGCTGGGCTGCTGCAGGACCAGGAGTCGTGGGCTGGGTAGAAATGTTGAGACTAGACTGCTGACTTCTGCTTCTGTAGTAACTTGGCGTGGCTCCAGGACTCTTGGCCCAGATCCTTCTAATACTTTCTATTCTCTTCTTTTTTTCGTTTTGGCATTTGTCTCTGGGCTTCTCGTGGTGGCACTCTTAGGGCGGAGATCCCAGGGCAATTTCCTGCCTAATGCTAAAGGGACTCCTCAGGCCATCAGAGGTGGGAGACAGAGGCACAGAACAGTGGAAGAATAAAGGAGGGAGGGAGGAAAGCTGGCAGCTCCTCATCTGACGCAGAGCTTGTTAGAATATTAGGCTCCTCATGCTGGTCAGTTACTACTTATCTCGTTTCTTTCTCTTTCTCCTCCACCCCCTTGTCCTTCTCTCACCTTTATTATTAGTAGTGTTAAACAATTCCTCTTTTTTTTTTTTTTTCTGCGGTACGCGGGCCTCTCACCGCCGTGGCCTCTCCCGTTGCGGAGCACAGGCTCCGGACACGCAGGCTCAGCGGCCATGGCTCACGGGCCCAGCCGCTCCGCGGCATGTGGGGTCCTCCCGGACCGGGGCACGAACCCGCGTCCCCTACATCGGCAGGCGGACCCTCAACCACTGTGCCACCAGGGAAGCCCAACAATTCCTTTTTAAAACTCTTATCACCCTTTTGTCCTCCCCAGTCTCTTGGCTTAAAGGGTATTTGATCTGCTTAGTTGCAAGTTTATAAAGCTAGATTTATCAACGTATAGGCCTCTAGAAGGCCTTCCCTATATACCACAGAGTGTTTTTATAGTTGGCATGTATCTGAAGTTACTTGGACTAACAGCCCTCTTGAAGTTGTTTCTAACTTGTCTTTTGCGCTAAAAGGCTGAATCGTCAAGCCCCCAAACTGTCTGACTATAGAGCCTGTATTCTTCACATCTTTATTCTAATCCTGACCCCCCCCAGAAGATTAAGTCATCCCACCTTTCTTTTGTCTTTCTTTACTGACGGTCTTCTGTGCCCACCTCCAGCAACTGGTGACGATGATGACTGGGATGAAGACTGGGATGAGCCCAAGTCGTCTTCTCCCTACTTCAAGGATTCAGAGGCAGCGGAAGCGGGCGGTGCCCAGCGAGGAAGCAGCCGTGCCGGCAGCTCCTCCATGAAGCTGCCGCTTAACAAGTAGGTGTAAGGGAGTTGGGGCAACGTGAACACTCTGTGGAAACATACAAGATACAAAGAGGCTTTTTCTCTTTTCAGTGATCTACAAAGCTTGGGGTGCGATTTGATCATGTTTATTTTTTATTTGGCTCCTAGCTTGGAAGCTTCTTTTTAAAAAACTTGTTTTCATTTTAAAGTGAAATATATGTTCCATTTAATCATATGCTAAATACTGTTTTTTACCTTTATTAACTCATGACATATTAAGGTTTTTATTGCCGATGTCACAGGAGAGCTAAGAATAATCCTGATAGCTTCCTTTTAAACGTTTTACTGTTTATTGATCTTTTACCATGTGCCAGGCTTTGTGCAAAGCAGTTTGTGTGTATTCTCTCATGCGACCCTCATATCCCTTTTGTGGTACATATAATCTCTGTTTTCTCTGGGAAAATGAAGCCCAGAGAGGTTAAGTAACTGCCCAAGTTCACACAGGTGGTAAGTGATCTAGTCGGGATTCCAGTCCAGTCCCTCAGCTTCCTGAGCACACTCTCAACTACTATGTTTAATGTGTTTAGGACTTTGTTTTCACTTAGATTATTCTTATATATTTTTTAAAAAATGTTTTGAATGGTCCTTGTAGAAACAGTGCTTAGCAGGAAAGCATGTGGGAAAGGGTGAATATGGACACAGCCCTATGGAATTCCCTAGTAGAGAGTTCTGGATGCGTCTGTAGTTTACACCAGTGTAGCTTGAAGGAGATGTAGTTTGTGACTTCCATACAATTTATCTTCAAGTACTCTTCTTACAGCAGTTATATTTAAAATAGTTTTTCTAAAATTACTCATACTTTTTCTCAGTGTTCCAAGTTCATGATTCCAAGCAGATATCAAGGAATGATAATCTATGTCTGGAAAAAAATTGTAAACATGTTTGATATATATCTAGATACCAAGTTTCTAGGTCTCGATGTACATGTGTATAAGTTTAACGAGCCCTGCAAGTTCTCCTTTAGTATTTAGTATTTAAATACCATCTAGTAATTAAATGAGTTATCTTTTAGCTCACACGTCTCCTGCATTTCTGTCCAGTTTCTTCCATTGTGTATTTTCATACTCAGTTGCATGCATAGTACAGTCAGTCCTTATTGACTGTATCCTATTTCTTAAAGTGAGATTTGAAGTTCTCAGTGTGGTCTGTAGTGACGTACCTTACCCTCAGTTGTTCTTTAAACCTAAATACAAAGTATATTTAAAACCCATTTTAATATAATGTATCCCTCAGCCCCATTTTAAAAATGAGGAAGCAGGACCTGTGAGACAAATACGGCTAGCTGAATTTTCGTAGCTAGTTCGTGAGGTTCTGGCTTGCGCCAGGCCTCTGACTCCACTTTCCTGTGGTTTCCACTGCTCCATGCTTGCTCTCTGGCTTGCTATATGATCGTGGGGAAGTTGGATGACCTGTTTCAAACTCAACTTTCTTCATCTCTAAAGTGAAGGATTGGCTTTAATTAAGAATTCTTTCTGCTCTAAAATTTCAGTCTAGGTTGAAACCAAATTGAAGGAGTCCTAATATGCACCTGCACCTTGGAGGCATCCCTCGCTTTCTGTGGTGCTGGGAGCCGTTTAAACCCTACATATTTTTATTTAACTAGACTAATGTATCAATGACTTACTTATAACAGTTGTAAACATTTTTTTAGTATTAACACTTTTCAGCGGTTAATCCATTTTATATGACAGCTATATTCCAGTCATGGAGCCTAAACCTTATGCTAGAAACAGAGATCAGACATTTAAGTATACTTGAGCATTACAAGAATACATCTTGATCATACTGAAAGAATTAATCAATTGCACTGCTGTTCAGTAAGTATTAAATGTGTGCATAGTCAGCTCTGGAGTTTTGCTGTGGTCACCAGGATACCAAAAGAAACATGACGTGTGCTCTCTGCACTCGGAAGCTTACAGTCTAGTCAAGGAATTGTTGCTACGTGCAATGCCCCAATTTCTCCATCAGCGTTTTCTAGCAAAAGTGTAGGTTCTTTCACAAAAGTGTTCCAGGTTAGCCCATTCATTCATTAAGCGTTTAGTATATTCCCACAATTCTTCTAGGTCCTGGAAATACAAATGCTTTCTCTAAGGCACTTCTAGTCTGCTGTGATGTGCAAATGGATGATGGCAGTTGCAGCACCATAAGCTGAAGAGCAGAAGTGTGCTCGGAACGCTGACGCAGCACAGGGAAGGCTGCACCTGAGGCTGTAGGGAGCACTTCCACAGAGCCGATGGCGGCATTACAAATCATTTTAATTTCTGAGTACGTACTAGGGCCTTCAGATTTATATAGATAACTCTTTACTTAAATCTTCTCATTTAATTCCCTTACCACCTTAAAGGTAGGTCGTATTGGTCCCATTCTTCACATAAGAAGACACGCTCTAAAAGTCACATAGCTATGAAGTGTTGGACTTGAAATTCAAACCCAAGGCCATCAAGCTCCTAGACACCCCTTTTACTCTGTTGTAGGAGCTGTGTTTTAAAGCAGGTCCAGGGAAAAGAGAATGGAGGGAGGTCAGTCCAGAATGAAGGAAAAGATATGAGCCCCTGAGAGCATCACATTGGCCTTTAAATTGGTATAGGAATGAAATCAGAAGTAAGACAGCTGGTTTTTGTAGAAATAAGATTTCTTTTCCTATTTTAGGTATTTTGCTTTCTGAGGATTTTTTCCCCGTCTATTAAAAAAAAAAATTCTAAAACCCAGATTAATCTTGTCTTCTTTAGAAGTAGCGCTTTGGATGGCCATGCATTTATTCCAGCTTTTCTTCAGTTTTAGAACTTCGCTTCAGATGTAGATATGATTTCTGGAAATAGCCAAGTTTATTATGTTTCGAGTCTCTTTACTGAGGAGACTGTTTTTTTGTGTGTGTCTCATAAACTGGTTCTGAAGGCAGTTCCCAAAGAAAATGGCACAAGTACTTATGAACAGTGGCGGTTTCTTTGGGATATTTGTGGCCTCCCGAGGGAGAATGTTGAAAGGCAGCTTTAATTTGAATATAAAAATGCCAGCGTGTGGCCTTCACCCCATGTGGTCATCTCAAATTGATGCGCTCAGTACTTTCTACCTCTGTACCTGGGGGACATTTTCTAGTCTGCCCTTCACTCTTCATGTGGTGATAGAGTGTCTCAGATCAAGCAAATAGAGTGCCCATAAATATCACACCTTCTGGAGTCAAACTGTCCTCTTACCAGATAAAGCTTAATTAAATGACTAATTGGCCATTGAACAATCTGATTACATTAGGTTTCATTTACCATAGTTTCCTAGTTCTAGTACATGTGAAAGACAGAACAAGTTCAAACTGTCGTATTAAGTAAATGTGGATGAGAGCTGTAGAATTCTTATAAGGAAAAGCATAAGACTCACAAGCATTTATCCTCATGATTAGGTTTCCTGGATTTGCAAAACCTGGAATGGAACAGTATTTGTTGGCCAAGCAACTAGCAAAACCCAAAGAGAAAATTCCTATCATTGTAAGTTTGTTCTTTTTTTTTTTTTTTTTTTTTTTGCTTTAGTTTCGGATTAAGCTGTTTTATAATACCTTAAAGCTAAGAGGGTTATTAGTCATTTGGAAAGTTTTTTGTTTTTGGAAGGTATTTTTAAACACGTTTAATGCTCGAAGTAAGTAACTGACAGTGTGTATTAGTATTTTAAGAGTACTAAAAATAATTAGCATGAATTAATGCCCATTATTATATTGTTTAGATATTCTTTACTTTTACCTTTCAGACTGTTAGTAATTGAACAAACAACACCCATAGTACATACGTATTTTTAATAATTTTTCTAAAGTATCTTGAAGTATCTTTTACATGCTGTTTTTCTACTAGCCATACATATTTAGCTAAAAAACCCAATTCATATATTTAGGTTTCTACCTTGGCGAAGTACATGCATGTTATCAGAATAAGTTGCCTTTTCCACTATGTTGGTAATAGTTTTCTTTCAATAAACCAGCTGTCGAGTCGTGATAAGGAGCTAGTACGTAAAAGCTGGGAGTTAATGACACCATTAAGTATATCTGTCTTTGAATAGCTTATTACATAACATGACACAGGCTCTGTGGTTTCACCTAAATGTTGATTGCTGATAGATTTTCTATCTAAATGTTATCTAGCTGTATATTTCCAGATGAAATTCTGGCAAAGAGAACTATAGCTATCTTCTGACCCTGTTGATTTAATCCTGTAACTGTAAGTTGGGGGCAGGGCAGGAGGGTAAGCAGCCTTGAATATAATCACCACGGACTCAAACAAGGAGGAAAGATCTGGTCTTATTCTATAATCTTTGGATCCTGGGAAACTCGATAAAATTGCAAGAATGATATTGAATTTTTTATATTACTTGTTCCTACTTCTTTGAAAAGCTTGAAATCCTAGAAAACTCCAGAGAGAAGGGTTGTGACCCAGAGCCCTTTTATCCTTCTTCCCTCAAAGCAAACTTGGGATAATTATCTTCTGAGTAGTTAGGTTAGAGATTATTTTAGTTTTTTTCTCTAACTCCACAGAATTAAGAGCCCATGGCCCTGCCCCTCAGATTCTCACAGGGGACTTTGTCATAAGCAGGAGAGTCCTGGAACAGAGCTAAAAGACCCCCGTGTTTGAGTTGTCCCACGCGTTTTAGGTGAAACTGGACCCGTAGGCAGGCTTGCCTGTGTGGGCTTCCTATGTGGAAAAGGAAACTGAGGAAAGCCATTGAGCCTTCAGAAAACCAAGAGAAAGTAGAGACCTGGTCCTTTGCTTTTAAGGTGCAGTCCCCTACCCACTAATAAAATGTGACCCCGTGGGTATTGGGCCCTAGTTGATCAGAGTCGCCTCTCTTGGTCCCAGTCATTAAGGGAGGTTCCCAAGAGGCCCCTGTTAAAGATTCCTGCTCTGCAGCTTTAAGAGAGTTTTCTGGATCTGGGCTCCCTCTTGGAGAATCATAATAACTTGTTGTCAGAGATCTTTAGTCCCTTATTAAAATTCTCTGGGCCCCAGTTACCATCCTGACCTAGTAGCCTCTGAACTTTCATACCTCGCCTCCCTTTTTTCTCCTTTCACCTTTATAAAGAATTAGCGTATACAGAAAATGAGAGTAAGTGTAGAGGAAGTTTGACGGCAGTTTGGCATGGCTGAGACATCCAAGTGTGTAATTTTATATTTCACAGAACTCTTAGTCTGCAATAGATTTGAAATTTTTAAAAACTAGCCCCTCATTACATATAACTAAGACAGCTGGACTAGAGAGAGATTGTGTTCCATCTCTCTAGAGGAAAGGCAGATCGGCATCTCTCTGTGGCCTGCGATGCCCACATGGGAGCAGAAGGGCTTCTCCCATTAAGTGTTTTCTTTAAATATAACCTTAGTAGGAACAGAGAGCATTTATGTAAATAACTTCTCAAAGAAGAGCAAAAATGACCCTCCTAGGGACTTCTAGTCCTAAAAAGAATCATTTGATGATTTATATCAATTATACTTAACTATTTTTCCATGTAACAAAATTAACTCTCCCTGCAACGTTGTGTAGGTTGGAGATTATGGCCCGATGTGGGTTTATCCTACCTCTACATTTGACTGTGTGGTAGCAGATCCCAGGAAGGGCTCCAAAATGTACGGTCTGAAGAGCTACATTGAATATCAGTTAACACCTACTGTAAGTATCCAAGTTATCAAAGCAGAATCATGCTTGCATCGCTAGTAACAATTTGCTTTTTTCATTTCCTGTAGTTGGCATTGGTAACGTTTTTCTCTTTCCTTATTTTGTAGAACACTAATCGATCTGTAAACCACAGGTATAAGCACTTTGACTGGCTATATGAGCGTCTACTGGTAAAGTTTGGGTCAGCCATTCCAATCCCTTCTCTTCCAGATAAGCAAGTCACAGGTGAGTGTGTGCGACACTGAACTCAGGACAAGTAAAAAGACTCCAGTTAGAGTACCCTAATGTAAATCAGAAATGGCATGTTCCATCCTCTAGTGGAACAAGATGTAGGGGTTTGGAAACAGCAGCTAAAGATAGCCATATACATATGTATATATGTATTGTACATGTATTTGGAAGTTACCTGAACACCTAACAAGAATATGTCATAAAATTTTCTGTTAGAGTTCCTGTATACATATGTATCTTTTTTTTTTTTTTTTTTTTTTTTTTTGCGGTACACGGGCCTCTCACTGCTGTGGCCTCTCCTGTTGTGGAGCACGGGCTCCGGATGCGCAGGCTCGGCGGCCACGGCTCACGGGCCCAGCCGCTCCGCGGCATGTGGGATCTTCCCGGACCGGGGCACGAACCCGCGTCCCCTGCATTGGCAGGCGGACTCTCAACCACTGCGCCACCAGGGAAGCCCTGGGAACTTTGTTTTTAAAGAACTTGTTTGGATTTTGATTTTGTGGAGAAAACTTTTCAAAACTTTCAAAGTGTCGTAGCAGAACGGAGAGTGGGGACTATGTTGCCAGGTTGGCAGACACATCCTCGCCCTCAGGTGGGGTGACTCCCAGGCAGTCCCTCTTGGAGCTGGGGCAGCTGAGTGGCAGCCCTGTCGGGGTTGCCTGGTTGGCGTAGATGGCTGCCTCCTGCCACTCGTGTGTCACCGCCACCCCTGCTTCTGTTCAGATACTCACTGTTCCTCCTTTCTGTCATCCTTATTGTTAAGTCACAGCTTTCTTTTTAAAAATTTAGATTTCTTTCCATGAAAACTTAAGTTCTGCCTTTCTCCACATTTTCAAATTTCAGACTGTCTCCTGAATTTTAAGCTCTCCTTTATCAACTTGATTAGCATAATATGTTCCCCGTGGTGTTTAAATAAATGGATTAATGAGCTGTCTTAGAGTCGTGGAGGTTTCTCCTATTTTTTAGGTTTTAATACATTGTTTATTCGGAATCAAATAACCCAGGACTATCTGAAAGCATCATAGAGTCACAGTTCTCCCACAGTAAGGTTTGTATTTTTTTTAAAAAAAGGTCAGGCCTGAAGCCAGGAGGATGTCATAGAAAAGCAAGGAAGCAACAGCTCCTCAGTCGGAAGAAAGTTGAGCTTTGATTCACTGACTGGGACGTGTGCCGAGGAGACTGAAAAGCCCAGGAGCCACTTTATTTCCCCCTTCTCTTGTTTGCCTCCTGCCTGAGATGCCCACAGGATCATTATTATATAGGTTCCTGTCTCATTTAAATCCTGGAGAAAAGAAAAAGGAATACCAAATAGATGATGTCATGACATTTCTGTGGACTTGATAATCCATCCATGAAAAGCTTACAGCTAAGATTTTTTATTTGTTTATAGATTTTGTTCTTTGTGGAATAATAATGAATGAATCTGGTTTTATTTCTGGCTGCCAAACTGATATATTCCCATACTTAGTGAAAACCTAAGTAAGGGTCCTAGAAAATGGGGAGATGGAAATCCCTCTTCTCCCTTTTTTATTTAGTTTTATGTATTTATTTATTTTACTGATTTTTTTTTTTTTTTTTTTTTGGGGCTGCATTGGGTCTTCGTTGCAGCACGCGGACTTTCTCTAGTTGAAGTGAGCAGGGGCTGCTCTTCCTTGTGGTGCGTGGGCTTCTCACTGCGGTGGCTTCTCTTGTTGCGGATCACGGGCTCTAGGCGCACAGGCTTCAGTAGTTGTGGCTCGCGGGCTTAGTTGCTCTGTGGCATCTTCCCAGACCAGGGCTCAAACCCGTGTCCCCTGCACTGGCAGGTGGATTCTTAACCACTGCACCACCAGGGAAAAATCCCCTCCTCTCCCTTTTTTTAATTCTCTGGAACCTGATAGGAATTTCCTAACAAGCACAAGGTAACATCTGAAGTCACAGTTTGTAAATAAACCAGCTGTGTCAGAAAAAACTTCAGGAGGAGTAAGAGTCAGTAATTAATTAATTCCAACCAATGAGTAGGTTATAAACTCTTGGTATAATTTACTTGCTCATAATGGGGAATTCAGTATAGCCCTTAGGTCCGTGCTGACTTACAGGGTCTTTTCTGTCCATGAGGTGGGCCATCTTCTGCACAGCTTACGCTTCTGTAGTGCTTAATCTCTACCCCTGGTAAGTGTAGAATTTGAAGTGTTTTAGTATACAGGAGGGTCTAGACCCATGAAACTGTCCAATGGCTACTTTTTAGGAGTTTTTTTTTTGCGGTACGCGGGCCTCTCACTGTCGTGGCCTCTCCCGTTGCGGAGCACAGGCTCCGGACGCGCAGGCTCAGCGGCCATGGCTCACGGGCCCAGCCGCTCCGCGGCATGTGGGATCTTCCCAGACCGGGGCACGAACCCGTGTCCCCTGCATCGGCAGGTGGACTCTCAACCACTGCGCCACCAGGGAAGCACAGGAGTTTTTGATTTATGTGGATTTATAATACTTTTCTCATTAAAGGAAACTTGTACTTATTTGTACTTGCAGTTTCTAAGGGAAAATCCAGGCTGTGTTTTTTTGTCACTTATGTATAGTAAGTTCACTCCTTTTGGTGTGCAGTGCTAAGAGTTTTAACAGGTACCACCACAGGCCTATCACTACATTCAAGGTACAGAAAGTTCCATCACCTCCCCCAAATTTCCTTGTGCTGGTCCTTTATATTCAGCCCCTCCCCCTAGTCCTAACCCATGGCAACACTGATCAGCTCTTTGTCCCTATAATTTTGCCTTGTCTAGAATATCCTTATAAATGGAAGCGTATAGTGTGTATGTCGTCGGGCTTTTGGGGCTTTTGAGTCTGGCTTCTTTCACTTAGCATAATGCCTTTGAGATTCATCTCTTGTTGTGAGTATCAATAGTTTGTTTCTTTTCACTGCTGAGTAGTATTTCACTGTATTGGCTCTACCATAGTCTGCTTATCTACTCACTCTTTGCAGGATGTTTGGGTTTCCAGTTTTGGCCATTTATAAGTCTGCTATAAACATTTACATACAAGTTTTTGTATAAATATAAGTTTTCCTTTCTCTTGGATAAATTCCTAGGCGTGGAATGACTGGGTCCTAGCGTAGGTGTATGCTATTGAATGTTTAAGAAATTGCCAGGCTGTTTTCCGGAGTGTCTGTGCCACTTTGGGATCCCTACCAGCAATGGATGGGATTGTCAGGGGCTCCACATCCTTACTTGCACTTTTGATAGTGTCTGTTTTTCTTTATTTTAGTAAGTATGATAGTCTAATGTTAGCGGTGTTGTCTCCTCATGGTCTCAATTTGCATTTCCCTAATGACTGGTGGTGTACAGCATCTTTTCATTTGCTTATTTCTTTTCCATAAATTTTCTCTGGTAAAGTATCTTTTCAAATCTTTTGCCCATTTTTTTATTAGGTTGTTTTCTTATCATCGAATTTTGAAACAAGATTCTTTATATGTTCTGGAAACATGTCCTCTCACAAATAATGTGATTTGCGAATAATTTGTCCCAGGTGTGGCCTTTCTTTTAACAGTGTCTTTTGCATAACAACACCTTTTTAATTTTAATGAAGTCCAGTGTGTCAGTTGTTTCTTTTATGGATTGTGCTTTAAGTATCACGATTAAGACCTCTTTGCCTAACCCAAGTTTACACTGATACTTGCTTCTAAAAGTTTTGTAGTTTTAGGTCTATGATACATTTTGAGTTAAGGTTTGTATAAGATGTGAGGTGGTAGAGGTATATATTATAATACGTCTGGTTATCTAGTGGTTCTTGCACTATCTGTTGAAGAGCGTATCCTTTCTTTATTGAGTTTACTTTGCATTTTGTTAAAAAATCAGTTGAACACATTTGTGTGGGTTTATTTCTGGACTCTGTTCCATTGATGTACGTGTCCGTCCTTTTGCCAGTACCACATGGTCTTGATTAGTGTAGCTTTATAGTACAGTAAGTCTTGAAATCAGGTAGTGTAAATCCTCCAACTTGGTTCTATTTCAAAATCGTTTTTGACTGTTCTTTTTCTTTTGCCTTTCCATGTAAATTTAAGAGTCAGCATGATTATTTCTAGTCAGATATCTATTAATAATCACGCTGGGATTTTTATTGGAGTTGCATTGATTCTATAGACCAATTTTGGGAGAATTGAAAACAATGTGTAGTCTTCTAATCCAAGAACATACATATATCATATTTGATTTTCATATAGGGTTTTGTAGTTTTCAGCATACAGATTCTGCACGTGTTTTCCTAGATTAATATGTAAGAATTTCATGGGGAGGGTTCTCCTGTAAATGGAATAGAATGGAATAGAGGGAGAGGGGTGCAGCCCCAGGCCAGAACGCCACAGATTCCCACTGTTCTGGCCTGAAGTTCAGCGGTTTGGGAGCGTAAACACTTCTCACGTGGCTGTTTGCCTTTGGTTGATTTCCAGAGCCCTTATTTTTGGTGGGTTTCGTCCAGCTTTATAGTTGCTTCTGGGGACTAGGTTTAGCAATTAGCTAAATAAGTTTTTGTTTTGTTGTTTCAAAAATATTATTATTATTTTGTTTAAAAGCAAGGCATGCTTGTGATGACTCTGTAACAGACTAATTTGGGTTGTTGAAGCTGTTCCTGTTCCACTCTGTCCAGTAATCTGGGATATCTAGGTGGTTTTTTTTTCCTTTTTTTTTTTGGGCAGGGGAGTGTGTGTGGGATTTGCTTTCATTTAGTCGTTCTTTTAATTCATTAACCATTGGACAGCCCTTAAGGGGAAGAGGACAGATTGATTCCACATTCCACTTCCTAGATCTAGTTTAGAAAACGTGTTCCCCACCTGGTGCTCTTAGGAAGGAGTGTAGTAAACGCCTCATTTAATAATATACTCCTTTTTTTTTCTTCAACATATTTATTGGAGTATAATTGCTTTACAATGGTGTGTTAGTTTCTGCTGTATAACAAAGTGAATCAGCTATACATATACATATATCCCCATATCTCCTCCCTCTTGCGTCTCCCTCCCACCCTCCCTATCCCACCCCTCTAGGTGGTCACAAAGCACCGAGCTGATCTCCCTGTGCTGTGTGGCTGCTTTCCACTAGCTATCTATTTTACATTTGGTAGCGAATATACTCCTCTTTGAAAGTTGCCTTTTCTCTCTACCCTTGAGTAGGTCCAGTATTTGATCAAACTCATGAAAGTGGGTGGAACCTGTCTTGCCCCTGCTCTGCACTCAGCTGTAGCCAGAATTTCCACTTCCAGAAGCCTTTTAACTGATAGTGATTTTGTTTGTTAGGCTTATAAAAATTCTCATTGTTCACTTGATGTTTGGTATGTCAGGTTTGTTAAGCCGATTTTCCACTTTTAGAACAGAAATATCACCCATTAAGCTCCATTTTTACGATGGTCATTAAGTTCTGGGATCACTTTCGTTTTTGCATTCATGGAAAAATTGCTTTTTCTGTTTTTCATTTAAGTAGTTTAAGAAACAAAACAGGAAAAAAACCCCTACAGTTCTGAGTTACTTTTCAGAAATTTTAAATTTGTATATCTGAGATTATGTTGCATTTAGACACATTTTTATAAATGTAGAGATTTCACGTACTTTGTAAGAATTGCTTATTAATTTCCATTTTTATCACCCCTTTCTTGCGTATAAGGCTTCATATGGCCACATAGGCACTGGCTTGTTAGTTTATAAGAAAGAAACGTTCTCATAGTGAGATAAAATTTTCTTTCAAATTTGTTGATCACCTTTCCTGTGGGTCTTTGAGCATCCACTATGTTGTGTGTTTTTAGCTTAGTGAAAAATTACCATGATTTATCTTTTACTGAATAACTCTCTACAAGTGGCCAGTAGCTACATAAACAGTCTTTCAGTTGGGGTAACAGTGATTCATCTTTGACAGAGTTGCACATCACTCTCGGCATGTCTCTTGCAGGTCGCTTTGAAGAAGAGTTTATCAAGATGCGCATGGAGAGACTTCAGGCGTGGATGACCAGGATGTGTCGTCACCCAGTAATCTCAGAAAGTGAGGTTTTCCAGCAATTTCTAAATTTCCGAGATGAAAAGGTAGGACATTTTGTTATGATAATCTTAGAGGATATTGAGAATTATCACATTCACACCAATTTTTTGTCTAAAAGGAGTTAAGTTGTGTTGGTTAGTTGGTTGTTTCTAAATAATAGGAAATCAGCCCAGTGAAGGCAGGGCTGAAGGATATGATAGAATAAGGGACTTTTTCCTAGATGCTTTTAAAAATAGGAGAGACCCCAAACTGTGTAGCATATTATCAGCGTGAAGTCAGGGAAATAGTGTGAATGATTTCTTATGATCACATTTTGACCTTATGGTGTAAATAGTGTAATGAAGGGAAAGGTAGATTCGGAATTGACCCAGCTTTCTCAGAGCCACGTTGTTTTTCTAGTCCAAGTCTGCCTCTGCCCATGCCCCTGCACCATGGGCAGTCATTCTGCCAGTAGTTATCTGTTCTTTTTTGCAAATCAGCAAGAAACTGGCTACTTGTCACCTCACTGATGTTATCTGCTTTGAAAATAGCCGTGTGTCACCTTAGGCTTCCACTGTATGTGATCATTTGTTTGGTCATGCCTGGTGTAATTTATAGGTTAGAGATCATTCCACTTAAACATTTGTAGTCTTTTTGCATTTCGTGGTGAATGACACATGTGAAAAAGTAATAGAGTTACAAGAACTACGGGGAACCCTGTCCAAGTTGGTGCCTTACTGCTTACCCATAGCACTTTAACAAGGGCTTGTTCGATTGATTTGTCAAGGATTCTATTTAGGAAGCACTTCTAAAGGTTGTGTTTTATGCAGAATATTATTATTAAAAATAATAAATCTAGACCTTTTTTGGTGTTTTTGATACAAGAGAAGAAAGAAAGAACTTGGGGCCAGGGCACTCAGTTTTAGTCTTGGGTTTGCTTCTAACTACCTCTGTGACCTTGACCCAAGCTATTAATTTCTTTGGGCCACAATTTCCTCATCTGCTAAATGACAGTATAAAACTAGAAAGTTATTAGAAATTGTGATTCTCTGGGCAACGGTAGCTCACATAGATGGTTGGACGTAGAAAATCCCAAAGAATCTACAGGAAAATGTAGATCTACATATAAAACTATGAAACACTGTTGAGAGAAATAAAAGAAGACCAAAATAAGTGTTCCAATACTGTGTTTCATGGATTGAAGAACTGAAAAGATGTCATATGTAGAAAATTAAAGCTCCAAGAATAGCCAAGATACTCTTAAAAAAGGATGAAGTGGGAAGAGGACTTTTTTGGATATTAAGATTCATTATAAAGCTAAAATAATTTTAAAAGCAGACCAGTAGAACCGAAAAGAATGGACACTTGATTTATGACAAAGATGGTGCTGAGTACAATGGGGGAAGAGAAAAGAGCTAGCATTTCCGAAGCCCCTGTCCTGTCCCTTCCCTATCACTACCCCTTCCGTCCCCTACAAGGGTGACCATGATCCCCTCCTTTCTGGTTATCATTTCCTCACTTTATAGAGTTTCACCATCTGAGGCCCTACACCATGGTTTTGCTAGTTTTGTGAACTAGCTAAGAAACCTTCCCTAAGCATTCTTTCGTGTCGGGCCTCTTTTGTCAGCCTGTTGAGTCAGTGGTGCTCAGTCAGTTGGATGGCATCACTGGGAAGAATGAAATGTGGTCACTCCCTCACAACAGTCTGTTGATTTTGTTAGGTTTGATATTGTGGTTATCTTTTTAAAACATGGCCTTATCTGTTAAAGATATATAATGAAGTATTTACAGGTAAAATGATATTATATCTGAGATTTCCATTAAAATAAACAAGAAAAAAAAGTAGGATGGGGAAGACTAGATTAAACAAGATTGGTAAAAAATTGATAATTTTTGAAGCTGAATCTATAGGGGTTTATTAAAGTACTTTTCTTTCTACTTTTTTTTCTGGAAAGTTTCCATTGTATTAAGTTTAAAAAAAATTAATTCCAGGTGGTTCACAAGTCTAAATGTGAAAGACAACACAATAGAGCTTCTAGAACGTAACGTAGGAGAAAATCTTCATACCCCTAGTGTAGGGAAGGATTTCTGAAATAAGGCACAAAACTGACTAACGGTACAAGAAGAGACTGACAAATTAGACTACATTAAAACTAGGAACTTCTGTTTATCACAGTAAGTCATTAAAAAAGAAAAACAAGTCAAAGATATGAACACGTATAACGAGCAAAGGGCTGGATTTTAGAAGATGGGCAAACCCATACAAACTGATAAGAAAGGTATAACAGTAGAAAAATAGGGGATTTGGTAACGTACCTCACAAAAGAATCTGAATCACCAATAAATGTATAGAAAAGTACCTGATCTCATGAGTGATAAGAAATGCAAATTAAAACCACAGTGAATACACTTGCCAGAAGGCTAAAATTAGAAAGACTGACTGTACCAATTGTCTTCTTGGTGAGATGAGGAGCTTCTGGGACTCACGCACACTGCTGGTGGGTGTGAAAGCTGATGAGACCAGCTTGGAAAACAGTTTGGCATTATCTATTTAAACTTGAACAACTTTCCACTCCTGGGTAAATGCCTACAGAAACGCATGCACATATGCACCAGGAGACACGTACACAGCAGCTTCATCCGTAACTTGGCCAGGACTGGGGGTGGCTACCAGTAGTAGAATGGGGTAAATAAATCGGGGAACAGTCATTCGATGGAATATTATACAGCAGTGAAATGAATGAACTACAGTGTAACAACAGTGTGAATGTAGCTTCTCAGCGTAGGCTGAGCAAAAGAGGCCAGACACGAAAGAATGCTTAGGGTAGGGTCTTAGCTAGTTAATAAAACTAGCAAAACCATGGTGTAGGGGCTCAAATGGTGAAACTCTATAAAGTGAGGAAAGGATAACCAGAAAGGAGTGGATCATGGTCACCCTCGTAGGGGATGGAAGGGGTAGTGATTGGGAAGGGACATGACAGGGGCTTCGGAGATGCTAGCTCTTTTCTCTTTCTTGGCTTTGGTGGTAGTTACACAGGAATTCACTTTGTGAGAATTCGTTGCACTGCGTATTTCTGCTTTGGGTACTTTAGTGTGTGTGTGTAACTTGTAATAATTTTTTAATAGTTTATAATATTGGTTCCTATCTTATATTTTAGAAAAGCTTTAATCTTTTTTAAAAAACAACCTAAAAGCTTGAGGCACTTCGTCACATTTGTGGATGTGTTTATATGGGTGGGCCTTGGGAAAGGAAAGGTGCTGGGTCACCTCACTCTGGAAGGACTTGGGTTCATAAGGACCGTTCTGTGCAGTGACACTGTTTATGTATGAGATGATGTTGGAGATGTATAGGTGCCTGGCGCGTTTGCAGAGCGAGGTGGTGTGGGCGCTGCTTCCTGAAAGTTAGAAGGATAAAGATGACAGTGAGCCGATTCTAGGAGGGAAGTTTGAAAGACCAGTGTGGCTCTGCTCTCCACTTTAACATTATAATGTTCCTATTTACAGGAATGGAAAACTGGGAAAAGGAAGGCTGAGAAAGATGAGCTGGTGGGAGTTATGATATTTTCCACCATGGAACCAGAGGCACCTGACCTGGACTTAGTAGAAATGTAAGAGATGCTGCCAAACTTCCCTTCTCCCCAAACTGAGTCCGCCTCCTTTGCTTACAGGTCTCGGCCAATTGTCAGACTAGAGTGTGTAAAATGAGTGGGGCTTGTAGTCAGATGACAGGAGAGCATCGTTTGTACATGAAACAGTGTCTCTCTAACCATAACATCAGTTGAAGTCTGCTTCCCTTTTACCTTGAAGTCAGTGATTTCATAGTTGACATTGTGGTTAGGAGTTATTTCCAATAAAGTATGATGAGACAGGGTGGCACCCACAGAATGGTCCACGAGACAGAAATCTCTCTGAACACTGCCTTGAAGGGGGCAATCCCAAACCTGATTTTTCTGGTTTTTTCCTATCCTGTTTTTAATCTTGTCATCTTCTTTTTAATGTAGGCTTGGTTGAAAATCTGGAGTAGTTCCTTTGCTGCGTAAAGACTAATAAGAAATATTAGGCTTTTTTTTTAATTTTAAGAAGCTTTTTTCTTAATGTAAAATCATTGCTTATGTGTTACCAAATATATAGATAGTCTTATAACTACCCAGAGAGAAAAATCAATGCTAATATGTTGACCTAGGTCCGTGGTCTTCCAAACCTTCCTCTGTTCATTTGTATCTGAAGGAAAAATTTTTTGTTTTAACGAAAGTGACCTCACACTATGCATTCTCTTTTATAATCTGCTTTTTTCATTTAAAAGTATATTGTGATGATTTTTTCAAGTTGGTGAAAACTTTTTACATCCTTAAGTAGCTGGTATGTTCAGTATCACTTAGATGCTATGCGTCTGGGGTATTTTCTCTGACTCATTAAAGTACTTGTTGGAATGAATGAACAACTACCATTAGCAACCTGTACTATGTTTTTATAGATTCAGTAGTACCTGCAGTGATTGAATTTCACTAAGAAAGATATTCAAGAAATGATTTTATTTACTTTAGAATAATTTTAGTTAAAATTCACAAGGAATTGAAGGGGGAAGGAAGCAGAGTTAAAATATAAATGGCAGATTTTGAAGTAGTTCTTTAAAAACCGAATCCAGCCTGTTTTTTTTTTTGTTTTTTTTTTGTTTTGCGGTACGCGGGCTCTCACTGTTGTGGCCCCTCCCGTTGCGGAGCACAGGCTCCGGACACGCAGGCTCAGCGGCCACGGCTCACGGGCCCAGCCGCTCTGCGGCATGTGGGATCTTACCGGACCGGAGCATGATTCCGCGTCCCCTGCATCGGCAGGCGGACTCTCAACCACTGCGCCACCAGGGAAGCCCCAGCCTGTTTTTAAGACTAATTTAGTTAAAGTGCAGTTGTTATAAAGCAAGAAACAAGTACCTGTGGTCACGTTTGGTGTGAACTCCCCTGACCACATGGACTTTTCTCCTTACACCTCATACCGTTTGGATGTTTGATAGTGAAGTCAAGGACCCACCTCCTCATGTTTTTGCCCCACAGAGAACAGAAGTGTGATGCTGTTGGTAAATTCACCAAAGCCATGGATGATGGCGTGAAGGAGCTGCTAACTGTGGGGCAGGAGCACTGGAAGCGGTGCACGGGACGTAAGTGCCATCCTGGGCCGCTGCTGGCTTCTGTAGGTGGTGGTGCGGCCTCCGCCACGGCCTTTGTCACCCTGGGGAAGCTGACCACGTCAAACAGAAATACGCTTAGTGAGCCAAAGTCACGTCATACCCACAGCTCATGGAGGAACCTCACTTCTCAGCCCTCGTTAAATGACAGAAAATTGGCTCAAACAAAGCCAGTTCAAGAGCTCCTGTGGAAAACACCACATTCACTTAAATATTTCCAATTATTTGGGGTTTGTCATCTGTGGAAGATTAATCTTTTCTGCATGTTTAGGAAGTGCCTGTGGTTATTTTTAATCTCATGATTTTAGTTTTTAATATTCATCCATTTGGTAAGATGGATGAATATTAGTAAGTTGTATATTTGACTAAAGCTCTAATTTTTAGGCAAAACCAGTGGTAGGTGATAGCAGAAAGTGCATACATGGGTCAGACTCGCACACTGCTGAGAAGAAAGTGGCACTGTCACCCTTGCTTTCTGCCTGCTGTTCCACATCCTCAAGAACTTCCTGTCCTCCCTCCCTTCCCTTTGTTTGCAGACCGTCATTCTGCTGAACTGGTTTCCTGTATTCCCCAAACCCACGCCGCCCTGGCGTCAGATAGGCCGGGAGAGAAGCACAGTCAAGTGTCCAGCTGTGGGGATCAGGCCTTGGCTACTGTCGTGTTGAGGGTGGCTGAGTTGAGTACTTTCAACAGAAACCTGCCACCTGACAAAGCCTAAAATATTTCCTATCTGGCGCTTCGGAGGATAAAGCCAGGCCTTACACTGAATGGCCCTCCATACCATTCACATGACATTTTATATCAACAGAACTATTTGTCGTGTACCAGCTGTTCGTGCTTGAGGGGCAGACACCAGGAGTAATAACAGTTGCTCCTTTCCCAAGGCAAAGAAGTACTAAAAATAGAACTGAGCCTGAAAACATAAGGTAGACAAATGCAACAGCAGAAAACAAAATCCGTTTCAAGCCTTTGGTCACAGGGAATAACTCATGGGCAAAAAGGGGAGTGACACTTCTCTAAAATGTAAATAAAGTAATTTAATTTTTTAAAATAATTTTAACTGTAAACTCAGCTGTTTCCCTTTTTTTTTAACATCTTTATTGGAGTATAATTGCTTTACAATGTGTTTCCCTGTTTTTAAGAAAAATTTAAGTGAGTGCAAATATTACAATAAGATTTTTTAAGGAGATCACAAAAAATTTGGGATTATGGCTTCTTTTAAAGAATCAAATCCCTTATGTCTAACATCTGGTCAGCTCCATGTCCTGTAAAATCCATGGGCCAAATTTATGAAATAGTAGTAACTCTAGGCTGCTCTCTTTTGCGGGGAAAGGGGGTTGAAGTATTTTGTTTAGAATTTGATTCAGGCATAATTTCTTTTTTCTCACAAAAGAACTTTTTAAAATTCCTAATCTGTGAAGTGAGAAATCTAGCACACACTCTGGTGAAGAAGAACTCTAGCACACACATGGTGAAGCACATGACAAGTATTTTTTAACCCTGGTATAGAGGCAAAAACTGAGTTACAAAAGGGTGAACAATTTATTAAAATTAAGCTAATATAGTTTGAATTTGTGTTTCCTGATTATTACAGCTTATAGACTATATGTCAAGTTTCTCTGGCCTAGATTCTTTTAAAGAAACATTTGAATCATTTTTCTTTATTAATATAACACTGTCTTCAAATGAAAGTAATGGTTTCTTTTGAAAGGCAGCAGATGTGTTTCAGGGGACTATGTATAGATGCAGAAAAGGTAGCCTAAGATACGAGACTCTTCTCTAGGAAGTTCTCCAAAGTGATCCCAGAAGCCTAGAATTTTAGCACTAGAAGGAGCCTTAGAGATGATTTAGTTAATCTTATTATTATACAGATGAGGAAACTAAAATCCCTCCTCCCTGATCCTGTGAGGTGCCGCTGCCATTTTTCTGCACACCCCATTGCTTTCAGTTTTGTTTTTGTTTTGCAAATAATCATTCATAGGTACATAGCAGAGTGGGAAAAGCAATGGATTAGGAATCACAAGTGCCAGATGCACCATTTAGCCGTATGACCCTTATTCTCCTAACCCATGAAATGAAGATGGTGTACCTGCATTGGTAGAGGGGGTTGTTGTGACGATCAAGTTGGGGTGGTATACGTGAAAGGACTCTAACCCAGACGTCATCTTCAAAGTGAGCTCCTGGTGCACTTTGAGTTCATTCAGTGAATGAGAATGTGGGTGGTGGTGGTGTTCATAATAATAGTGTCCGCCATTAATTGAACAATTGATTAGTTTAAAACTAAAAACATTAGTTGAAGAAACAATCACTAATTTTTAAAAACAATCATTTTACATCAATATTTTATTAAGAATATAGACTATTTTGAATTGTTTCAAATTTCTTTTATTGTAATAGTACTTTTAGAAAATAATTGGATCCATTTCATTTTGCTCAGAGGACTAGTTAATGATTTATTCCTTTTTCTCTTTCAGCATTACCCAAGGAATATCAGAAGATAGGCAAGGCCTTACAGAGTTTAGCAACAGTCTTCAGCTCTAGTGGTTATCAAGGTACGTCTTTCTTTATTTATGCTTTGGGCCTTGAGTGTCTTATCCACACAGACTGGCCTCCTCAGGCTCTTGTAAACAAACAGTAACTGCAGTTAAGCACCCTCGTCAGTGAAGTTTAATCTGCTCCACTGAGGACTTGTGCAACCCCACCTTACTACTTTTGAGAAAAGTGGTGGGTTGTTATAATTTGTTTTTTCTTGCTAGCTTCTTTGCCTTTCTTGGGCTCAGATAGCTCTTGTGTTTTAGTAAAACAGGCCACTATGGTATGTGACACTCTGCCCTTGCTTCGTCTCTCTGCCAAACTCTGAAGTCAAGTCTGACTGTCAAAAGCCAGATCTTATCAAGGTATTTGGAGGAAAAATTTTTACTGAGTAACAAGTTCATGTTGCTTTATGTTTCTGCATAACTCATAATTGCTCTCAACTTATCCCATATCTTATGTCTTACTTGTGGTATTTTGAGTTCATTGTGCATTTCCATTGACAACACTTATAAGAAGAAGTTAGCTGTTTTCTTTTATATTTTGGTTTATGCTTTCTTAATTTGGCCTATGGAGCAGATAGGAAGTAAAAGTATTTGCCAGGTGAGTGGCACCTATTCAATTTGAGGGCATCCTATCACTTACAGAAATGATAGACTTAGTATTTTCACCGTAGTGTTTATCCTGATACCCAGAGAAGGCATGTCTTTGGAGGTCAGTATCTGAGTATTTTTAGGAAGAAGAAATTAGTCTCTAACCAAAATGTAAGATCTGGGGCTCCCATATATGAATATTTCTTGTTGGCCTGGCTGAATTGTGTCTTATGATCGGAACTTTTACTCTGGGTGGGAGTTTAGAGGATTCGTTAGCCTGGTCCCTCATTTTCGAGATGAGGAACCCCAGGCCTGGAAAGATAAGCATCTTGTGGCCAACAGGCACATGAAAAGATGCTCAACATCACTAATTAGAGAAATGCAAATCAAAGCTACAATGAGGTATCACCTCACACCAGTCGGAATGGCCATCATCAAAAAGTCTACAAATAATAAATGCTGGAGAGGGTGTGGAGAAAAGGGAACCCTCTTGCACTGTTGGTGGGAATGTAAATTGGTGCAGCCACTATGGAGAACAGTATGGAGGTTCCTTAAAAAACTAAAAATAGAGTTACCATATGATCCAGCAATCCCACTCCTGGGCATATATCCAGAAAAGACGAAAATTCTAGTTCAAAAAGATACATGTACCCCAGTGTTCATAGCAGCAGTGTTCATAGCAGCACTGTTTACAATAGCCAGGTCATGGAAACAACCTAAGTGTCCATCGACAGATGAATGGATAAAGAAGATGTGGTACATATATACAATGGAATATTACTCAGCCATAAAAAAGAATGAAATAATGCCATTTGCAGCAACATGGATGGGCCTAGAGATTATCATACTAAGTGAAGCAAGTCTGACAGAGACAAATATCACTTATATGTGGAATCTAAAAAAGCAATACAAACGAACTTATTCACAAAACAGAAACAGACTCACACACACAGAAATCAGACTTACGGTTACCAAAGGGGAGAGGTGAGGGGATAAATTAGGACTTTGGGATTAACAGATACACACTTGGCTGTGTTCACTGGAAAGGCTTAGAAACAATTATCCAATCCAGTAACAAGAAGCACCCCTAGCACCACCCACATGGCGGTTTCTAAACACTATGTTCCCCTGAAATAAACAAGAGCTCCTAGCAGAAGAACTCAGATGTCAGTTTGAAGAGCCTTGCTGTCCAATGAAGAGAAAATTTGAGCATTAGTGAAAATAATAACTGCTGTGGAATGTAGCATATCAAATATGTTTAAATTCAGACTTTGCAATACTTTTTTAAAACGCTAATCTCAGTTACATTTGGTGGATAGGAGAGAATCAACTTACTATTCTGAAAACTGTAGAGAGGAAAAAGCATTTAACCTGCTCTTCCTATTGCTATACCTGAAGGTAACCAAAAAGTTGATAAAGGGAAGTTTCTCTCTATAGAAGTATTTCAACTAATAAAGAAGGAGTGATAGAAGTAGAATAGCACCAGTTTGCAGACCTGTACTAAAATAAAAGAGCAATATAGGGGGCAGAGGATTGTGTTACCACCACCGAGACTCAGTCAGCAAAACCCAGACTGTGGTACCAAGGTACACGACCTGGTTTATACACCTCCCGAAAAGAAATTTGCAGGAAAAAAGGATGGAGGAGAAAGAACTTATGTAGGAAACACATCCGCTCTATGCCATGTGGGCTGTCTTTGCATCTTGATTCAAGCAGCCAACTTGATTGGAGATACCAAGCAGCTACACACTGGCTGGACAGTTTATACCAGGAACAATTTTCTTTTCTTAGGTGTGAGGTTGGTATCGTCCTTATTTTTTTTTTTTTTTTGCGGTACGCGGGCCTCTCACTGTTGTGGCCTCTCCCGTTGCGGAGCACAGGCTACGGACGCACAGGCTCAGCAGCCATGGCTCGCGGGCCCAGCCGCTCCGCGGCATGTGGGATCTTCCCGGACCGGGGCACGAAGCCGCGTCCCCTGCGTCGGCAGGCGGACGCTCAACCACTGCGCCACCAGGGAAGCCCTGTCCTTATTTTTTAAAGAGTCCTTATCTTTTAGGTAAAATGTATGGATGAAGTGTTAAATGACCAGTGAAAGGGAGAGGTAGGGAGGAGACTAAAAGCTTGGCCGTGAGCCGTTAATTGGGACATCGGGTGATGGGTAAATGGGGGCTCGTTATACTATTCTGTAGATTTTAAAAGTTTGAAGTTTTCCATAATAAATTTTTAAAATAAAATAAATGAAAAGGAAATATAAGTTATAACCACTCATATAACTGTAATGATTTTCAGGTGAAACGGATCTCAATGACGCAATAACAGAAGCAGGAAAGACTTACGAAGAAATTGCCAGTCTTGTGGCGGAGCAGGTATTAACATAACCCCACAGTTGCAGTTAAGACTTTATGCTACCTCATCCACACATTTAATTTAAAACCTGTTTGTTGTAAGGCAAAGTTTCCAAATGGCTATTCTCTTCTATCCCCGTGTATCTTTGTTAATTACATTGGGTAATAGTGTTTCTTAGGCCAAGCTAAAGTGATGAATAAATTCATCATCCTGAAACCTAAATACCTTCCAGTGTTGATGGTTTGAATCCATTCTCGGCCATGAGGGGATTAAAACGTACAGGAAAGCTTTGCTCAGGTCCCTGTTTGGACTCTTGCTCAGCCTGTCTGAGCCTTGGTTTCCTGGTCTGGTAAATGGCGATGGTAGCACCTACCTGGAAAGGATCTCAGGATCCAACAGCTAATAAAGGGAAAGCCCCTGGTGCGGTTCCCGGTATGGAGCAGGTTTTTGTTACAGACACATGGCTTTCATTGGAGCTTTTAGTAGCCTGATTTCCATTATGTTCATCGATAACAGATAATAAGTTTCCTTAAGGGGAATGACCATCCAAGTTGTTTCAAATCCCTAAATTTAAAAACCTTTTTTTTCAGATGATGACTTGAAATATATGTTTGTATGCACGTACATTCATGTGGTCATTAACTACTCTCCTGATACTTGTAAAAACAAAAGATACATTTTTAGAATTGTGCATACCATAACTATTAAAAATTAAATCTAGAAAAATAGAAAAATTTAAAGTTGCCACTTTTAATGGTTACATTTTTAATAATTATTTTTATTCTCTGCTAAAATTTAGACATTAAACTATATAAGGTCTTATTTGCTTGTATGTAAACGTACAGTATTAACCAGTTTTTTTTTTGTCTCACAGTGTTGTATTTTGGGCCACCTCAAAATAGCTAATTTTACCAACCAACCTAAAAATTTTCTGTTTTATCATTTTCTTCACAACCTATGATGAGAGTATAGTTCTTGGGGATTATTTTCTTATAGGAAAACTAGGCTGAATGCTTGACACTCGGTAACTTAATGTAGTGCCCGGTGGATTTGGCTGATACAGTCCTCAGATATAAGTTTTCTCTTCCTTGATTGTCTGAATTCCTCCGCCAATAATAACCAGTCTGTGTCTTGTTACAGCCAAAGAAAGATCTCCATTTCCTGATGGAATGTAATCATGAATACAAAGGTTTCCTTGGCTGCTTCCCTGACATTATTGGCGCTCACAAGGTAACTTGATCATAGAAGTTCACAGATGACATCCTGGGTGAATCAGAACCTAGGCGCACCGCCACCTGCCTGAGGCTGACCCTTCAGTGCCCCCCAGTCAGGAGCTGGTCTCTGAACCAGCTGGAACGGCTTGGAGTGTTTATAACTAGTGAGGTCCTAACACGTTTAGATACATGGATAGTTTTTTAGTTTCTTTTATTCCGTAAAAAGATTATTTTGAGAGAACCTAAAGTATGATAAATACTCCTTTATGGATATACTTAGGTCAGGTATCAAGCACAATCATCGTGGTGTTTGGTATTCAAGTCAGTGTCAGGAATGGTACTTTCCCTCATCAGTGAGACCCTGTGTGCTGGGTGGGCAGGTCCTCAAAGGTCCTTTCCTGTCCAGATGAAGTAAGTTATTCTGTCCCCGAGCCTGACGAAGGGTCTCCCAGTTAAAATCAAAATGGTCAATATCAATTTTATATGTTTATATTAATAAAAAGGAAACTATATAATTCCCATCATAAAGGTTTTTTAAACCTAAATAAAAGATTGGTTTGGGGTGTTCTCAGATTTTGATTCTTGTTAATTTTTCTCTTTCAAAATCTGTGTACTACTTCATTACTGTGGGTATTTTATCAACTGTAGTACTCTATAGAGTATTGTGATATACTTGGGTTTATTAAGAGATTCTCTACAAAGGCCCGGTCTGTGATCCTAACAGTCCTGGCAAGTGGGCATTTTAGCATTTGGCTTTATAATTGAAGTATCATGAAGGGGTAGCATAGGTAAGTAAGCTTTGTGCAACTTCAAATAGCTTAGTATAGAACTCAGAACATCTTCTTTGTCCACTGATTCATCAACGGACACTTAGGTTGTTCCCATATCTTGGCTATTGTGAGTAATGCTGCCATGACCATGGGAGTGCAAGATATCTCTTTGAGATAGTGATTTTGTTTTCTTTGGATGTATACCCAGAAGTGGAGTTGCAGGGAAAGTAGATCTTAAAAATTCTCATCACAAGAAAAAAAAAAAGTTTGTGACTCAGTGAGGTGATGGATGTTAACATACTTACCATAGTAATCATTTTGCATTATAAATATGTATCAAATTCATTATGCTGTACATCTTAAACTAATACAATGTTATTTGTCAATTATACTGCAGTAAAACTGGCAGCGGGGGGAAAGGGGGATAAAATGAAAATGAAAATCTCAGGAAAAATCTGAGAACAGTTAGCAGTTGTAGGAGTTGGTGCCTGCCATCCGAATTCTAGGCGGGGAGCCTGATTAACACTCTCCAGACAGTGCCAGCAAGCAGTGCGATGAGACTGGCGTGGGAAATGTTCGGCAACTTTTACACTTGTTCCCATCTAAGTATTAATTTAAAATTAATTCAGTGCCTCTTACAGAAATCACAGTAAAGCTTATGATCAGCCCACTTAGGCACCAGCTTATGAAATATTCTACTTTGTAACGGAGACGCAGTGCCCCAGTGCATATGCTAGACTCACCTGGATCGGATGACTTCCTGAACCTAGTGCCTGTTTTCCCATCACGTACTACTCGTATCATGGCAATGGCTTATACGTATTACAGAAAGAGAGCGCTGTCTAGTTTTCTGCTGTGTGGTAGCATAAAATTGTAGCTTTCAGCTAAGTTATATTTTGCAAGAATAGCAACATTTTTGTCTCCAAGTGACTTACAGGAAGTTACATATAGATGCTTACCTTATGTTCTTATTTTGTGGGGATATTTTCCTATTCAGTAGCAAGTCAGTTATAGAATATGTTAGCTTTGTTATATTTTAAACTAATAATTGATCTTTTTAGATTTGTTTTTTTGATGCCACTGCATTTTGTATTTCGCAGGGAGCAATAGAAAAAGTGAAAGAAAGTGATAAACTCGTTGCAACCAGTAAGATCACCCCACAGGACAAACAGAACATGGTGAAGCGTGTTGGGACAATGTCTTATGCTTTGCAAGGTAAGAAGGAAAGGTCTGTGGCTAACTAGTGGAGGTTTTTTCCTCAGCAAATTTTCTATCTTCCTTGCTGGAGAGAAACTCAAATGTGAACAGCAGTTAAATTAATAAGAACTGGGCTTCCCTGGCGGCGCAGTGGTTGAGAGTCCGCCTGCCAATGCAGGGGACACGGGTTCGTACCCCAGTCTGGGAGGGTCCCACATGCTGCGGAGCAGCTGGGCCCGTGAGCCATGGCCGCTGGGCCTGCGCGTCCGGAGCCTGTGCTCCGCAATGGGAGAGGCCACAGCAGTGAGAGGCCCGCATGCCGCCAAAAAAAAAAAAAAATTAATAAGAACCGATTCAAAATATCTTCATAAGCCTGTTGTTTGCAGGATCCCAGTGTTAATGAAAAGCTGTAATATTTATTTACTTTTTCACGCAGTTACGTGACATAGCTATGAATGACAGCTTGATTAAACCTGTACGTTTTTATTATTTCTTGGAGACCTTGAAGATTCCTTTCATAACCTTTAATATCAGTCCCTATCCAGATTAGATTCCAGCGTTCAGCTTTCAGCAGCATGTAACCTCCAGGCCCGAGACCATAGAATGTGAAGGGAGTTTGAACAGAGCATTTTTGGCATAGTTTGACTGTAAATAAAGAGAAAATATTAATGTTTTGAGTGTTTTCCAGCAGATAGGAGCAGTGAATGGATTTTTCCTCTTTTGGTGGATGGGTAGAACATACATGGGCAAAGGAGGAAGGGGAAGGATGTTCCAGTATGAACAAAAGCACACAAAATAATGGTACCAGATTAGATCATTGGCCTTTGGGAATGAAACACACTTGGAGAGTATTAGGGGAAAATTCTGGTGATTGTGGGGCCTCGAAAGCCAGGCGGAAGAGTCTAGACTTGCTGTGGGCATTAAGAAGCCATTAAAAGGTTTTGATGGAAAAATGAAACAAACAAAAAAGCACCGCTCAAGGGAGAGGGTTTGCTAGTGAGCCGGGGAGGGCGTGTGCAAATCGGGGGCTGACGTTAGTCGGACAGCCCGACCAGAGACCTGACTCCTGCCGTCTGAGATTTTGAGAACCCGAAGAAGATGAGGTGCTAGGGGAGAGAATGAAGGGTATTTGCGGGCTTTTCTAAAGGACATCCTTCGGGGCTAGGGAAGGTGTGGGAGAAGGGAAGAATGTGTGAAAGACATCCAGAAGTAAACAGGGAAGCCTGACTGAAGCTTTGGGCTTTGAAGGGTTTTGAACGGGGCAGTTGGTTTTGAACTTGTGTTTGGGGTTATCCAAATAAATAAACGAGAGGCTTTGTACAACTTCAGATAACAACATAAAACTCAGAACAGTGAGCTTTTTCTAGGAATTTATGAAGGCGGTTGGCTTTGTAGGTGTGGAGTATAAGTAAGGGAGAAGGCGGGGTGCGGGGGGGTAGGCGATCAGGAGCCCTGATAAGGAGGCGTCTCCAGAGTTGGTGATGGGGTGAGGGTGCTGAGAAGCAAAGTTAGAGACGGGGTTCATTTGCTGAATCGTACATTCAGCAAACAGGAAGGATGGGGGTGTGACCCTCTGCCTGGAGAGAGCCTGAGTTCTGGCAGCCCTGGTGCTCAGCGGCACCAGGCTCCACTCTGAAGAGGGCCTTGCTCACATCTCACTCCTCCGCCCAGCGTTTCAGAGTCCCTCAGGAGACCTGCCTGGGCAGTCTCTGTGCAGGAGGGGACATGGCAGCCAGCGGGCGCCTCGCTAGGTCCACTGTAAACAGACTTGACGTTCTGAGCTGCAGCCATCTGTAGACGGTGACGCCAAGTCTGTTTCCTGCTCAAACAGTAGCTGCCATTTGGGTGATTATCTGTATTGGGCTTTATAGGATTTAATTAACGTGCCAATCAACAGTAATTGTCCATCTACTGGAAAGCGTTGTTTGCCATTAACTGTTCAAATTGTTGTTCTAGGCTCTTTCTAGCATTTTGTCAGGAACTGTCACGGGCCAACCGGATTAAATCGGTTGATGATTAATCATAACCAAGCAGAGACACCAGTTGTGGTCGTTTGAAGTCCGGGGGGCGCTGACTGATGTCTTGGTTTTGGTTGTAGCTGAGATGAATCACTTCCACAGTAACCGGATCTATGACTACAACAGCGTCATCCGCCTGTACCTGGAGCAGCAGGTGCAGTTCTACGAGACGGTGAGTCGGCCCTGTGCTCCCAGGCCTCTGTGCACACGGGGAGGGCAGGGCTTCTGCTCACGTACGTTGACCCTATGAAGTTAATCTGCTTGTATTTTTTAACCCTAACTAATAAACCAAAGGTGGCTAAATATCGGGCAGGGGTTTTTCCAATCTCTTTTAGTCAAATCTGCCTTTTCCTTTGAATAACACTGGGTAAAAAGGCAGTTTATTTTTTTAAGAAGATTATTGGATGCTGGTTGTGAGGCCCCAAGAAGCCCTTATTGTGTGGTCCCTTTCCCTCCCTCCAGCCCCTCTGTGCACAGGGAACACTGTGAATGAGATGAGGTCACCCTGCCGTCCCTGCCGGCTCTCAGCTGGGGAAGGAGCCTGGCACCATTGCAGGACAGCACAGACTGGCTTTGTTTGTGAGTGAGGTTTTCGCAGTGTACCAGAGGAATCTCAGAAAGAAAAGGAAAACGAGAGGGAGGGTGAAACCATAGATATTTTCACTCAGGAAGCAGTAATGAAAATGTTAACTTTTGTGTCTCAGTGTAGCAATTCTGTTATTTACCAGAGTGTACAGAAAACAGAGATCTGGCGTGTATTGAATAAATGGAAGCTCAGACATCGAAGACAAGTTCTGTAACTTACGGTGACCGTGTGTTGGCTGCCATGTCTCTTACTAAGTTTTCCACTGTTTCCGTGGTGTCATCTCATGTATGTTCAGGGGTAATGATAGGCAAGCCCCAGGCCCACATCCATGCACACGTCATCTTATCTTTGGGCGGACACGGCCGCACGTGTCTCTCCAACAGTCATTCTTGGAAGGGAGCTGGGGCTGATGTGCTCTGTGCATATTGTCCATTGCGTGTTGGAAACAGTTGGTTTCAGAGACGAGCTGAAGGTGCATCCTGTCTCCACACTGTGTAGCAGCAGCTGGGCCCCGTGGGGAGCCGCTCGTCCGCCGAGTCTCAGGAGTTCACAGGTGTCTGCGAGGGCAGGGGAGTCTGGGCCAGCACGGAGACCGGATCCCTGGAGGACAGGCGGATGGTCCAGGAACGATGCTGCACAGCGTGGCAGCAGCTGCGCTGTGGGAAGGAAGGAGCGGGGCTTCCTGCAAGCCGGCACCACCGTGACCGGGGTTTAGGAAGGCCTCTCCACTGCCCGGAGGCTGGGTTGGTGCTGGAGAGACTAGGAGCATCGACCAGTTCAAGGATTTGAAACTTTTGCCATGTTTAACTCAGAAGACGTGGAAATAATAGAGTGCCGTGAAGTCACGGTGGGGGATGTCTCACAGTTGTTCTGTTTTTCACCAGATTGCGGAAAAGCTGAGGCAGGCCCTCGGTCGCTTCCCGGTGATGTAGAACAGAACGAACGTGAAGAAACGCCGAAGTGCTTCCTTCTGACTTGGGGCAACGCAATTTAATTTTCTCCCTCCATCATCCAAAAAGAAAGAAAGAAAACCAAAAAGAAATAGAGTTGGAAAAAACTGCATTTCCTTTAAGCGCCTAAATGCATCCGTTCTTTAGGGATAGTCTTTTGTTCACTTCCACATCCATTATTTAAACCAATGGAAGGAAATTGTCTATTTTTGGAAAGTACTTAAAGTTTGTCAGAATTTTGAGTGGAAAATTGGGGGTTTCCCCAAGGATATTTTACATTAAAATGTAATCGATGAGTCACCCACGACCTTCCAGTTCTTACCCAATGTCAGATAATTACTAATTGCTTTCTTAAAAATAGGAAATATGCCAGAGTAAAAAATATATATGTTTGTATATTTTTATAACTGTTTTCAGCCCTTTGGGATTCCTGTCTGTTTAGGAAGATCTACATGCCTTTCGCTGAGATATTTGTGACTCAAGTGCTTACATTTCCTGGAGAGAGAAAGCAAAGAGGGACTCCCGGGGCTGCGGCCCCTCATGTGCCTGTGATGCACGTGTCCCTTCAGAGGACAAAGCTTGGCCGAACCCCGGGATCAGAGCCCCTGCGCCCACTACCCTAAAGTGCCGTCTGCTGGGAGGAGCGCCTCCCTCCTCAGGCTTCTTCCCGAGCCCCGGTAAGGCTGGAAGAATTCACCGAGAAAGCTGGGGACGCCCTCTGCCTCTGCTCCCGGGGAAGGAGCGGCCGTGCTGACCCTGCGCCCGGGAGGGCCGGCCCTGTGGGCAGACGTACCTCCCGAGCTTTCCACTCGTTTTTAAGTCTCGAGGTGTTCGGTGAGACCTCGTGAAACATGCCAGGGAAAGCGAGATTTGCCGCTTGATCTGATTTAGACTAGCGGGCCAGTGGGAATTATCTGAAAAGATAAAGCACAGGTTAGCAAACCTCTCCCGGCCCCCCAAATGGAAGGAGTTTAGGGGCTGAGGAGGGTGGCAGCCCGCATAATGTGCGGTCGTCCCGAGCTTTTACGTTTGAGAAATAGCACAGAGCGATGTTATTCCCGACTGTACCCTAAACTTCAGACAGAATTTTCCTGATCACTAATACTTCCCTTAATGGCATAAAGCCAAACAGGATCTTGGCAAAGCGTCAGCTTTAAATCTGGACACTCGCAGACATGATCTCACTCCTGCAGATGTCGGCGTCCTGCACAGCTGCCTTACTGCATCCTCTCCACCTGCTTTCACTCTTCTGACCTGATAGTTACATGATAGAAAATGGAAATTTTGGGCCAGCACAAATAAAGTGAAACCAAAAAATAAATACCAGAGGAAATCAGATGGACAGGAATATGAGAACTTCTTGCTCTTCAATATCACGGGTTTTTTGTTAATGTTTTATAAGAAATTTTCCCTACTTGATTTTTCTTTTATAAAATCTCATAGAACAGTGTTTATGTTACAGCCAGTTAATGTATGTACAAATTGTAAAGAATATGTATAAATGTTTTACACAAATGTAAGAGCATGTAGAAACCAACATATAAATAAATTGTTAAAAAACTGTACAGTAAATTCTCAAGCACTTTTTCAAAACACTTTTTGGTGTTTTCGTGTGATTTTTTGTGTGTGTGATAATTGTTTCTTGTTGCCGGCTGCTAAAAAGAGTGCAGGCAATGAGTTTTGCCCTAAAACCTATTGCTCTTGATATGAATTAATAATGCTTTAATTTAAATTAAATTAAAGTTTAAATTTAAATTAAAGTTTAATTTAAGTTAATTCTTTAACTTGTTAAATCAGAGTTATCAAGCTGGGAAGCATGTCACAGTCACCTGGAGAGCAGTAAGCACACTGCTTACTGCTGCCCAGTGTGTTAGGGTTCTCTAGAGACACAGCACCTACGGGGTGTGTGTATTCATTCTTTATGTGAGGTTTACTTCTCTTGATACTCCGTATCTTAATTCTGTGGTGTAAATTCCGTCACCTTGTCCTTCAGGGGTGTCCAGGGAGGGGCTGTGGCTCTACACCTGTCCACTGGGGGCGCGGTGTCCACACATCGGGCAGAGCCCAGGCCCGTCTTCTCTTCCTCGGCCGCTCATCGCGGGGAGCTCCCCGTGAGGCCTTAGGTGCGGGCTGGGAGGAGAAGGCAGTGTCGCGGGAGTGGGGGCCGCAGCATTTGGCCCCTTCCTCGTGTAACCTGAGCCTTCAGGGCCTTTAGCTATCACAGAAGAGCTTTAATTATAGAATAATTTATAATTTTTATAAATCTTGACAATGTAAAACTAGTAGATAAATATCTGGAGAGGAGAGGTAAAGGCATGGTGGAGGAAAAGGTCAGTCCACTTGTCGATCGTGTGACACTGGTTGCCCATCC
Source organism: Phocoena phocoena (assembly GCF_963924675.1). Taxonomy (NCBI): domain Eukaryota; kingdom Metazoa; phylum Chordata; class Mammalia; order Artiodactyla; family Phocoenidae; genus Phocoena; species Phocoena phocoena. Next base: position 9,344,525 of record NC_089230.1, on the reverse strand, counting down.
CCAGAAGCACCAGGTCCAGGACGTCAACCCCCTGTAAGGTTTGCAGGTGTTGAGGTCACCAAGAAACACAACTCACACAGGCTCTGGATGGAATGTAAAGAAGAGACAGAGTAAGACCAGCCTCAGTGATGAGCGTTGGTCCCCATGACCAGTGGGAGATGGTCTGTACCCACCCCTCTACTGCAGCAGGTGACAGACTCCAACCCTCCTCACTGGGAACAGCTGGAGCAGTGGGACTGGCCAGGCGATTAAGCAGAACAAAGAAGCACACGCCCAGCCCGGAACAGGGTAAGATATTCCCGAGTGAAGATATAGGCTTGCCCAGGCTGTGAGGGCTCTTTATCTCCATCTATGGAGATGTTCCAGGCTCACTCTTTTGTGGCCATGCAGGAGTGGAAAGACTGTGCCCGGGAGACTCTGCCTTTCCCCACACTCCTGTCCACATCCGCAGTGGAGGGACTCAAGAGATCCTGTCTTAAAGGTTGGGAATCCAAACTATGAATGTGCATTGTTTAAAGTAGTAAAAGCACTCGAGTAACTATGTTTATGGCTGAGTAATTGCTGAGTGGAACTAATGACAATGATGAGGGAGGAAGGTACTTTTTTCCTATGTGTGTTTCTTAATTTTTTTCAGCCTGTTTGATTTAAAATCCTTTTCTCCAAGAAAGTAAGAAGAATTTGAGTTCCTTTCCCAAGGTTCTCTTGCTCTCCAGCTGGCTTTGCCAGCTAAGCCAAGAATGCAGAGTCCTCACTGCTTTTTTACACAGGCTGATTGTCAGCACTGTTTGCAGCGAACAGCCTTGGTGGATGAGGTAAAGGTCTTCTAGGAAGAAGAGCAGGTGTTCCTACTGCTTGCTATAAAATGCGGGTTTCCCAAGCTCCAGGTTCCTTTCCACAAGAAGACGTCCCTCGGGCGCCACCTAGTCCCCCCGATGGACTTGCAAGGCAGGAAGGGGAGAACCAGCCTGTGAGCTGAAGCTCCCCGGCCAGCTGTGCCGCTGGAAATTGAGTTACCCATTGTCGCTGACTCAGGGGTTTCATTCTCCTGCGGGCATCCATGAAACAGCAACAGACTAAGTAATTTGCTTGTAAATAGAACAAAATCAAGTCCCGGACCCAGCAGTTACTTCTGTAAGAAAACTTCTTTCCTTTTATTTATTGAAGCATAGTTGATTTACAATGTTGTGTTAATTTCTGCTGTACGGCAAAGCGATTCAGTTATACATATATACATGCTTTTTCATGTTCTTTTCCATTATGGTTTATCCCAGGATATTGAATATAGTTCCCTGTGCTGTACAGTAGGACCTTGTTGTTTATATATTTTATATACAGTAGTTTGCATCTGCTAACCCCAAACCCCCAGTCCATCCTTCCCGCACCCACCTCCCCCTTGGCAACCACAAGTCTGTTCTCTACGTGAGTCTGTTTCTGTTTTGTAGATAAATTCATTTGTGTCATATTTTAGATTCCACATATAAATGATATCATATGGTATTTGTTTTTCTGACTTCACTTAGTATGATCAACTCTAGGTCCATCCATGTTGCTGCAAATGGCATTATTTCATTCTTTTTTATGGCTGAGTAGTATTCCATTGTATATATGTTCCACATCTTCTTTATCCGTTCATCTGTCAATGGACATTTAGGTTGTTTCCATGTTTTGACTGTTGTGAATAGTGCTGCTATGAACATAGGGGTGCATGTATCTTTTTGAATTATAGTTTTGTCCAGATATATGCCCAGGAGTGGGATTGCTGGATCATATGGCAACTCTATTTTTAGCTTTTTGAGGAACCTCCATACTGTTTTCCATAGTGGCTGCACCAATGTAAAACATTTTTAAAAACAAAGAATAAGAAACCCAATAAAAAAATGGGCAAAAGACCTAAACAGACATTTCTCCAAAGAAGACATGTAGATGGCCAAGAGGCACATGAAAAGATGTTCATCATCGCTAATTATTAGAGAAATGCAAATCAGAACTACAATGAGGTATCACCTCACACTGGTCAGAATGGCCATCATTAACAAGTCTACAAATAACAAATGCTGGAGAGGGTGTGGAGAAAAGGGAACCCTCCTACACTGTTGGTGGGAATGTAAATTGGTGCAGTTAGGAACAAACTAAAGTTTTAGCAAAGCAGAAGGAAATTTTTTCCCCAGCTTTATTGAGCTATAATTGACATATAACCTTGTGTGAGCTTAAGGTATACAACGTCATGATTTGATATGTGTATATATTTGCAAATGATTGCCAAGCTTAGTAAGGTTAGTGAACACATCGATCACCTCACATAGTTATACTTTTGTGTGTGTGAGGTGAGAAGTTTTAAGATCTACCCTCTTATATAGCTTTCATGTATATAACACAGTATTTTAACTGTACCCATGCTGTGTGAATGCTGTTGACAATTCAAAGGCCAACAGTGGGCGAGGTTGTCCAAAGGCCCTTAAACCTCTGTGGAGAGTTTTTAGCTTCTGAGTCAAGAGTAAGTTCAAAGGTCTTTAGGTGGGAATACACATCCATATCTTAAGCCAAAAAAAAAAGTTATAAAGTTCAATTAAGCAATCAGTTTGTAGGATTTTCAGAACTCTTTGGGGGGGAGAGAGAGAGAAATGTGTGTACCATGAACCAGGAACCTGGGCCATGCACGACCAACTGCTTTTAAGTTTGAAGCACTGGTGTTTTTGGTTTGGGGATTTTTTTAATGGTCGAGGGCTTCTCACCTGGCTCATGTCTGGGAGCTGCCCTGTAGAGGGGGTGCCTGGAGTAAAGTTGGGGAGGCCCCGGGGGTGGGGTTGGTGGTGAGTCATCAATTCCAGAGAAAAGCCACTGACATAACTGAAAATGATGTTGGTTCACCAGAAAGCCAGAGTCCTGCACTTCTCTGGGTATAAAGCCGTGTCGGGGCATGTGGTAGTGAGCATGGACATGGCGGCCACCCACGGTCAGATGCCTGGGCCCAGAGGGAACACAGAGCCCCGCCACTTGTCCTGAGAGCATCCGTTCTCAGTCATAGGTAACATTGCCCTCGGGAGGCATTGGCAGTGCCTGGGGACATTTACTGAGGACTTACTGTCATCTGGTGGGTAGAAGCCAGAGCGACTGCTGACCCTCCAATGCACAGAACAGCACCCATGAAAAATTATCCACCCAAAGTGTCGACAGTACCCAAACTGAGAAACGCTGCTTTAAAGCAGACACAACTGTGATTTGCCTTGGGACGGATAGGCGTTTTCAGGACACAGAGATGGCACTCGACAAATGCATGTGGATGAGGAAAAAAACCTATTATCAATAAAATCTAGGAGTGCCCAGGGTAGTGCTGGAATAGAGTGTGCCCAGAGAGGCTTTAAGGCCGAGAATGCAAAACCTGGACCAGGAAGCAGCACGTGGGCTAACACTGAGCTTCTCCAGTGGTTCTTTGGGGGTAAGACGATGAGTGATCTTTATATATAAGATTACATTTTTCTGAGTTCTTTAACGATGATCTTGTATTATAATTCAAAAAAACGTAGTGAACCACCTGGTGGCTCCAGCTAACACTGCTGTATGATGTACAGGAAGGCTGTCGAGAGTAGACCCAGAGAGTTCTCATCACAAGGAGAAAGTTTTTTTCTTTTCTTTTTATCGTATCCATATGAGATGATGGATGTTAGCTGAACCTATTATAATCATTTCATAATATGTGTAAATCAGGCTGTACACTTCAAACTTATACAGTGATGTGGGTCAATTATTTTTCTATAAAACTGGGAAAATGAATAAAAATTTATTTGACATTACTAAAAAAAATTTTTTTGTAAGCTGTTGGAATGATCTGGTTTCCCAAATCATCTGTTTCCTGGGCAGTATTAGTACCACCCATTAGAAATGGGCTGATTCTCGCTATATGTACAGACCTCAGTTCATCTGCTAGTTCAACCTTGTGAGGTGGGAATCATCGAAAATTTGAAGACCTTCCTCCTGGTGAAGGAAACCCTTGGTAACGGAAAGAGGTCTGAATTATGAGTCGGATCCCTGGGCTGTGGTCCCAAGTCTGACACATCTGTCACCTTGAACAAGTCATGTGAGCTCTCTTGGACCCTAGTCCCCTCAGCCACGGAGTGGCTGGGCTAAGAACAGATGTGTCCCAGAGCCCTTCCCAGCCCTGGGCCCTTCTTGCGTCGCCCACACGAGGGCAGGGTGTGGGCGTGGGCCCACAACCCAGTGGCTTCAGTGGGGTCAGCCACCCCTGGACTGGCTCCCGAGTGACCCTTTGGGGCCCAGTCCCAGTGGGTTTAGGGGCAGAGCAGCGTGTGTCCCAAACTTCATCACCCGTCAACCCTGCCAATTCGAAAGCAGGACCTGGCCCCAACTTCCACCTGCTGCTCTAGGCACATCTCACCTGGCAGGAGACAGAGGTGAGCTCATGAGCAGATGCGATCCAGGGTGAGTGTCGGATTACCCTCTTTTTTCCTACAAACCTTCTTGATCTCAAAGTGGTCAGCCAGCGCGAATCGACTCCACAGCAGTTGGTGAGGGGAGGTGCAGATGTCGATTCTGTCTTCTGTAATGGTCATTGTCACTGTCGTCACAAATGGGTACATTGAAGTGCAGGAGTGACCCCCCCTCTGCTCCATACCTGCCAAGCACTTTCTGAGTTCCAAGCATCAGTCAGCACTCACTCGTGCCCTTTGTCTTGACAAACCCTGAGCCTTCATAAAATGATGAGCCTCTAAACTAATGAGGGAGTTCTGTAATCTTTCTGTTTCCTAGAGTGGGCGTTAGTTTGGCTACGAGAGAGGAGACTGGTTGTCTCCAAGGCTTTAAAAGTTAACTGCTGGCGCTTCGGCATGCAGCTTCCTTCTCAACAGCACTGTCTCTCAGAGAATCTTGGAGACACTGTGAGCTGCTTATTTGAACATTAAATCCAATATCATGTGAGGCACTCTGGCTGGAAAGCTAACGTGAGGCATGTGACAGGCCCAGAGTGAGGCCTGCGGCCTTGTTGAAATCGAGCCCGGGGCTGGGGGCAGGGCCCATCCCTCCTCCCAGCTGAGCGGGCAGCTCACCGCTTCTCACTCCTGCTGCCTAATGTGGGTTATTCTTTAAATCGATTCTGTTCTCCGAGTGGCACCCATACGTTTTTGGCTACTAGTGACTTTCTATTTTGCTTTTTAGCCATCAGATGTAGCTAATTCTCAAGTGAAGAGGGGAAGCGGGGCAGTTAATAACGGAAAGTCTGGACTCAGGGCTGCCCCTGGAGTTGCACGTAGGATGTTCCCTCGGCCCAGGTCAACCTGCTCCCTAGCTCCTTCCCACGCAGATACAGAAACATCTCAGGCTGCATTCAGTTCATTCCTTCATTTAATAACGTTGGCTGTTCTGATTACTGATTCACCTGGACCTCGAGGAGATGCTGTGCCTTAGCCCTAGAGGACCTCGGTCAGGCCAAGGGACAGCAAGCAGAGAGGCCGCAGGCAGGCAGAGCAGGCTGGACGCACAGAACCGAAAGGCTGTGAGCAGAGGGACGACGCGTGGCCTGGCTCCGGGCTGACCATCCCGGCCTTGCTTCTGCAGTAACTGGAGCTCTGAGTGGACTTGCATTTTTGACGCTCCCTCCAGTCCAGACGGGAGACTGGTCGTGGAGGTCGCGCGTGAGCCCCTGCTGAGGGGGTGCCTTTCTGAGGACCCTGCCAGATGCCTGAGGCAGGATGTCGACCCGCTGCAGCTGCTGACTCTGACCTATTCCCAGCCCCGTGAGAGTCCTGGGAATCGTTTGGCCCATTGATCTCTGCCGGTTGCGTCACTGTTCTCACGTGGTGTCCTCACAGGGGCGCGTGGGGCAACGTTCAGAGAGAGCCTTGTCTCTGGGGCTTGGAGACAGCTAACAGCTGCAGCCGTTCTGCAGCTCTCCAGAACACAGTCTCTCTCTGTAGCTCCCTTCTCTCCTGAACTCCGCCCGTCTAATCCTAGCATCCTTCCTCTCCCAGAACTCTGATCTGTCTCTTCAACTCAGTGAGACCACAGAACTCTGTGTGGTTTCCCCCTCCCTGTACTGAGCCTAGAATCTGCATTCAGGCAGAATTTGGGGCCATAACGGGGCTCACCTATTTCTCTTCTCCCGGTGATCAGAGTCCCGTGATGCCTGTTGTCTAAAGTCTGAACCCATTTTTCATATATTCTGTTTTTCTCTATTTAAGGAGAGGTAACCTGCCCTCTGTTACTTCATCAAGGCTGGAAGTGGAAAGCCTGTCATTGATTTTTAAAGTCTGAGGTGAGGGTAGTTCCCCATCCACAGAGAACATCTCAGCACACGTTCCTCAAAACGTACTTTAATTTTCAGCCATGTTCTAGCGGTCCCTGCACGTTACACCTTCATCATCATTTTGTTCTCATCTTCCTCTGAGCCCGCTGAGGGATCACGCTTCCCCATCTCCGTAGAATTAGGCATCGCTGTGTGACTTGCTTTAGCCGCAGAAACATAGTTGGGAGCATCGAGGACACTTCCTACTGCTCATCTCTCAGCCCCTCTTTTCCGTCACGCGATGACAGCGGGAGTAAGTGTCGACACGAGGGGGCTGAAGAGTTGAAGCACACAGAGGAGAGGTGGCCTGGAGAGCGGCTGGGACCCACAGCAGAATTTGCACGAGCAAGGAGGAGACTCCTGCCACGTTGAGCCACTGAGGTCTGGAGCTGTCTTTTGTGCAGCATGAACTACACCAGCCTGTCCTGCCTGAGATAATCCCTCTTTACTGAGCCGGAGTATGCGTCCACCCTGACCCTAGACACGTGTCTACAAATATGTTGGTTTATCGAAGCAGGACTTTTTGAAAACGTACCATTTGGAAAACTATCAGTCCACCGGAAAATGAGGAGCCAGAGGAAGCAAAACTACAGAAGGAAACAGACCATTTTTTTCAGATTGAGTTCTTTTGTTGATGTGTTTAAATCACTTCCAGACGGATCAATCCATTGTAATTCAGAAGGATTTATACTTCCCTTGCCACAAATCTAAACAGAATGGAAAACAAATTAGCATAAACTATAGGTATTTGTCTACAACAGGAGACTTGACCCTGGTGAACTGAAATTTTTCTGTGAGGCACCATCTGTCTTTGACCCTCTTCTATTACATGAGGTTAGCTTTGCCTTTTTCAGGCGCCAGAGGAAATGCCTTCGTGGTTAAGATTTACTTCCCAACCACCCGTAGAGGTGCTTTTTCCCCCAGTTATATTGAGATATAATTGGCACATAACATCTTATGAGTTTAAGGTGTACAGCAGAATGATTGATAAATGTGTATATTGTGAAACCACCACCGAAATACGTTTAGCTAACATCCATCACCTCACATAGTTACCAATTTGTTTTTTATTTTTCTTGTGATGAGAACGTTTAAGAGATAACTTTTGATAGCAGCTTCTTCTAACTTGCTTCCAAAAGAGGAATTCTTAACCTTTGGTCCATATATTACTGGGGTGCGTGTGTCAATGAATCACATGCGATTGTAGGCATATTATGTGCGTATTTTACATTTTTTCTGGGGAAAAGGATTTGCACCTCTCATCAGATTCTTAAAGGTCTAGGTGACTCACTTTAAAGACAAAATCAATTTCCTCACCTAAACAGAATCTCATCTCACATTTCATCAGCCGAGTCCTGTTCTTTTTCTTGTAATTGCTTCTCCTTCTCTTTCGTTTTTCTTATAATACAGGAAATGAAGGAATGTCCTGAAGAGGGAGGGATGAGTAGTTTCACAAGTGGACGGGAGGTAGTTTCCACTTAGCCGTCGAGGTTCAGGCTGATCACCCAGGTCAGCTGTCTGAGCGGGACACAGGATTTTAATCCGAGCCATCGTCGTGCAAAGTCCTCAGGGGCTCTTGAAACTCAGAACCACCGTGGTAAGTGATGGCAGAGCAAAGACCTACTGTCACCCTTTGGCCAAAGGAGGGGAGAAATGGAAAGTCACCGAGCCTTGAGGAGAGAGGAGAGGAAGTCCTTCCTCTCACAGCTGACTGCTCTATTTGGTTCAGTGTGGAGTTTTAGATTTTTGTATAAAGCGTTTTGGAATGGGCAGGAGAAGTTGTGGCAGAGAGAATGAAAGGAGAGGGGAGAGGAAGTTATAAATATATCCTCACTACTTCCCGGCGAGTCCTGACACTGAGAGGCAGAGAAAGCTTATTAGACTAACTGTGAGCAAACTTCCAGATAGAAAGAGACTGAAAAAAGTCTGGCTGTCCAGTCAATATTATTGTCTAAATAACTACGTGCAGGCCCCTGGGGGTCCGCAGGGCATCAGGAGGCAGCAGGCAAGTCCAGCTGAAAATGGCCACTGTGACTGAAGACCCTCTGCTCCCTTGGAGGTGACTTCGGAGCCTTCTGCCCACACATCACAAATACGCCTAAAAACACAAACACTGGGACATTTTCGTAGTACAAGAGCCATGTCCTCATGGAGAATCAAGCAGAATACCTCTTCTAATCTTAAAGTCATATAATGTTATATGTCAGTTCTATCTCAATAAAATAGTGGTGGGGAAAGTTAACTACAAAGACATTTCCTCTGGCACTAAAAAAATGCAAAGCTAACCTCATGTAAAAGAAGAGGATCAAAGACAGATGGTGCCTCACAGAAAAATTTCAATTCACCAGGAAGCCACAGAAGTAAGGACTCCTGAGATGGGGATGAGCCAGGTGACCGGAGGTGACAGCTCCTTTATTCTTTTTATTGTGCTCACTAAACCGTGGCAGGTCTATTTTTAGTTACCGTTTTTTGTTATGTCTTATGTAGATTCGTGTTCACTTTTGTGGTTGAAATAGTCACATAGCTTGATCTGCAAAAAATGCTGTGATATTTTTTCGGTTGCTGTCAGCTTTTTATGTGACTCCCCCTTTTTCTTCTACACTCCCTGTGGAAACCTGTCCATGGGGACAGCGACAAGTTGGCCTCTAGGCTCCAGAGCTATGCTGAAAATACCGGTGATCTGTGCGTTTCTCAGCAGACGAGGAAAACCACCTAAGCCTGCTAAATTTGTCAACAGCCTAGTGGAAAAACAAGTTCACTCAAATAGATAAAATTAGAGAGTCAGAGGCAGTGTAGCCAACAGAAAAAACTGTGGGTGAGAAGTTTGGAGACCTGGTATCTAATAGCAAGTCCTATCGGGACTTCAGTATTCAAGTCACTTCCTCTCCTTTCTATTTCACGATGATTGCCTTGGGAGGAGATACATGACGTAAGGAAAAATTAAAATAATTTATAACTTTCTAGGCAGCATTAAGCCTCGTGCTAAAATAACAAGACAATCAGATGCTGACTGTGCTAGACGTGGCAGACATTGCTGGTCATCCAACCCAAAACCTGTTCCTTCCCAGCCCCTTTCTCTCTTGTCCATTTCAACTGAAGAGACTGGAAAAGTCTCTGTTGTAGCTAATGGGGTTCATGTGACACAGCTCTGACCAATGAGTCTTAAGTGGAAATTTGTTCAGGGTGTCTGGAGAAGCTTTTGCCATTTTTTTTTCAATAAAAGGGACACATACAGCTGACCTAGATTCCACTCTTCTTTCTACCTTGAATATTGGTGTAATGCCTGGAGCTGAAGCAACCATTTTGTGATCGTGAGACAACAGGGCAACACGTTAAGAATGATGGAAGAGAAAGAAGGACCTTGCCTTGATCTTTGATGACATTGCTGAGCTGCTACCCCAGCTCTAGATGACCTACCTTGAGACTTCTTATTTATTTAAGACTTTTATAGTTGAGTTTTCTCTCACTTCCAGCCAAAGCATTCCTAAGTACCTATGATACACTGGCTATAATATGTTGTTACTGAGAGATTTAACTAAGTTAATTTTATTCAAAAGGGAATCACCGTGTAGTAATTTAATTTTTAAAACTATATAAAAAAGCAAAATTTAAGAGCAAATTTTTTTTAATTTGTATTTTGATAATTTTTAAGCGTTCAGAAAAGTTGAAAGAACAGTTTATTTTAGATGTATATTTTATTTGTAAAATTTGTATTTTATTTAAAATTTATATTTTATTATACTTTTAATTCCATTAAAAATTTATATTTTGAAGGTTTTCAAATATACAGAAAAATAGAAACATAAAGAAAGTATCTCCTTTCTCATACTTCCACAGGATGGGTTCAGTATCCAGCCTCTGCCTGCATCCCTCCAAGGATGGGGAGCTTACATTTACACAGGCAGCCTTTTAAAAAAACACACACACGAAAAAGACAAAACTATTACACACATCTAGTTGCTATAAAGGTCTTCTGGATGTGGAACCCAAACTCACCCCTCTGTAACTTTTTTCTCCGCTCTCTGGAGTGACAATGTACAGGTCTAACTACTAAACACTTGGTACTTTCTCCATCGATAGGTCTTGTGCCAGTGGTCCCCAACCTTTTTGGCACCAGGGACCGGTTTCGTGGAAGACAGTTTTTCCACAGACGGCGGGGGGTGGGATGGTCCAGGTGGTAATGCGAGCGATGGGGGGGCGAGCGTTAGGACCGCTGCCGGTCTGCTGCCCCGGGGGTTGGGGACCCCTGTAGTAACCCGCTCAGCAAAGGGGTATTTCTGGAGAAGAGTCAAGGATAGAAGGGGAAACAGCCCTCCCCATCCTGAAGTGGGAGCCCATTCGGGAGGCCTGCTCTTCCTCTCATGCAGGAACACTGGAGAGGACGGGTTTGGCAGCCATGCCCCGCCCCGCCCCGCCCATCTATTGGCCCAGCTCTTGTGCAGGGCTGGGGCGTGCGGGGGACAGAGCTTCGCCGGCAGAGCTTCTTCAGGCGGCCGAACAGCCAGATTATTCATTAGTCTGAGCAATCATCCCACCCCTGGTAGGTTCTCCCTGAGTGTGGAATTGAACTGAACAACGGACCAGCAGGCCCTCACTGTTCTTGGCATGGGAAAGGCCCCGCCCCCGACCTGTGACAGGTGTGCCTTGGGTTGTTTCTACAGTTGGGGTGCTGGGTGCGGCCCAAGGCCCAGCTGGCAGCTGGCACACCTGTGTGTGGAGCTTGGTCTTGGCCACAGGAGTGAATAAAGCTCCCTGACCCCCAGGGCCACAGGCACCCCCACGAACCATCTTTGTATCCACCCATCTAACATCAGGGGTTGCTGGCTTTCAGTAGGAGACCAGGAGGAAGGGCAGGCGCCACACAGACACACGCGAGATCCTGCATCACTGCGGCTGCTGGAGCTGCTGAGCTCACCACGTCTGCGGGGTAGCCCAGCTGCTGGGCACACTCTGCTGGGCATTCAGCTGGTGCCTGGGAGGCTCGGGTGCAGCCCTCCCAGAGGTCATGGTCTTGGGTTGTGAGGAAAGCTGATGAGAGCCTGGACCCAGTTATCCCGACCTGAGGTCGTAAGTCCAGCCGTGTGTGTGTGTGTGTGGATACACAGATCGGTGCCTCATGCTCCTTGTTTACAAAAGAAAATACCTTAATTAAATGAATTTCGAGGCCACCCCTCCTATTAACGGTGCCCAACACCCGCCACGCAACCCAGGCCAGCAGAGCCAGGCAAGCTTCCCAGGCGAGCTGAGCCAGGTGACTGCAGACCTCACCTGCACCGCGGGGCTTCCCAACCCCGGCAGGATGGACAGCGGCCAACACACAGCTGTTTCTGTGATGGTGACACCAGAGAGCTAGAAAGGGCCTCACAGCTGGGCAGTCCTGTTCTCCTGGGCGGGGGGCTGCCGGCCACAGAGAACACAGACCAACCTCCCACTCCTCCCATGACTGTGGCTGCTCTGTCTTTCTCTTGCGTATTTCAGTTCTAGCCTCTGGGAATGAAAGGCGAAGGCCTGTATCACCCCAGCTGCCATTGGCCCAGCATCTGCGTAAGAGGCTCAGTTTCCCGGCCGGCTCCACACAGGTGTCCACGTGTCCTTCATTCCCTCACTCAACAAGGACTCCAGGATGCCAGGCGCTGGACATCCAAGAGTAACTGAACAGACGTGGCCCTGAAGCCTGCGGGACAGTGGGAAACGCGGGGTGGTGACTAACGCCAGCGTAGTCCCGCCGTGGGGCAGGCGCTGCCCCGCGCCCTTTACATGTATCTTAATGCCCACAGGGTCCTTCAGTCTCACGTATAAAACGTGAGGAATCTGAGGCAGCAAGTTACGTATTAAATTGCTCAAGGTTGCCCAGCGTGGAAAGCGTGGCTCCAGGATTCAAACCCAGGCCGTCAGGCTGCCGAGTCCTGGCATTTAACTCCTACAGGATTCTGTCGGAGTGACAGTAACCAAGTAAAGCACAGATGTGTGAAGGATTCAGACATGAATCCCTGCTACCGAGGGAAAGAATAGGGACACCTGGTAGGGAGGTAATAGTGTGGTGGGCTCCTCCTGAGGGGTCCCGTGGAGGCTGAAGAAAGCAAGCTGAGAAGGACGCAGACAGTGGACGACAGTTCACACTGGCTCCTTGACTTGGGGCTTGGCATGGTCGGGGGACCACTCGAGGGTGGCGTGCCTCCTCGGTGGAGGAGGGGCATGGGTGGGAGGACGGCAGGGGCAGAGGGGGGACCACACTCAAGTGCCGTCGGAAGCCAGGACAAGGGGGTGACACGCCTCACCCTGCATGCTGGAGGTGGGGTGAGGAAGCAGGCCAGTTACGGCCATAGTCCAGGGAAGGGTGGTCGCAGTGGTCCGGAGGAGAGGTGGGCCCAGGCGAGACTTACCTGTCGAAGCTAGACAGCTCCAGCTTGCTTCAACACCCCTGAACCGTGCTGGGAACGCCCCCCCCCACACACACACCCAAATCCTGCAGACTGGCTTCGTTCGAAGTTCATGACCTCTGAGAAGGGCCGTGGTGAGGGAGACGTGGGGTGGAGGGAGGGTCTCCTCTTTATAGTGGGAGACGCTGGAGCGCATTTGTACCCTGCAGGGAACGATCCAGGAGAGAAGGGGAGATGGGTGACCTGGGACAGTAGGGCTAAGAGAAGGAACAGAGTCCCTGGGAAGGGAAGGTGGACGGGGTCTGAGCACATGGAGGGAAGCAGGGACTTGTATTGATGTAGAAACTCTATTTTCCCCCCAAGACACTATTTTTGCAGCTGTTTGAAGTTCGTATATTTTCTGTACTGCAGAGCTTATTGAGAAGATCGTAATGTTCAAGTTTTCCTCCCTGTCACTGCAGGAAAGAAGACGATGGGGAAGCTTCGGTGATGGAAGATGAGGGAATTCTCTTCTCGTGGCTCTACTTTCTCTAGGAAGAATTGAGGCCTAAACTGCTGAGAGTAGGGGGTGAAGGAGATGGGGTGTGTGAGGGAGGAGAAGGTTGAAACAATTGTCTTAGAGGAAATGAGCTTAACTGGGTGAAACTGTCCTGGATTAACAGGTAGTTAAGTTATGAGGCTAAAATTTATAAATGACCAGCTGTGGTCTTGAGATTCCTTTTTCTACCAAAAAAAATCAGGGCTTCTTGAAGAAATGATGAATTCCAGGTCTTAGGAGTAAAAAATGTACAAGATGAGCTTGATATTGTCACACTAGAAGGCAAGGAACCAATCAATCCCAACCAACTGGGGTCCTGTCAAGAGGACCCTGGAACCAACTCCCACTGGAGTTGGTTCCATCCCACAAAGATGCTCCCACTGGCCAAAGAGCGAACATTTTGAGCATCAGTAAAGATAAGACTGCAACGGACTGGGACACATCAAGTCCGTTTAAACTCAAATATGAGTTCATAATAAAAGTGAAAAATGAAAAAACGAATTGGTCACCATGGGAGGATGTTAATGGACCAATTCACCGAGTTCAAAATGACTCATTATTTTGAACACTAGTAAATGAAGAGAATCCTGTTCTACCTCTCTTGTTTGTCTTACCATCGGGTAAACAAATAGTAGATGGGGATTTTCTGTTCTTTGAGAAGAATTTTAGCTACAAATGAAGAAAATGATAGAATAGAGCATGTCTGTTTTGTGAAGACTATGGCACTGAGGCTCGATGGCTGCTACATCACAAAGAGAAAAAAATCAGACCTGTGCTTCCTGACGGGAAGAACACACCCACCCAGGAGACAGAATCTGCTAGAGCTTCTGTCTCCAGCCACTGAGCTATATTATAGGTCATGCAGAGAGCAAGGGAACACGCTAAACGATACCACAGGGCCGCTCAGCAGAACGCACTCTGTGAGGACTGCTGGGCGTGCTACCTGGTTTTCTCAGCAAATAAATTGCAAGGGAAGAAAGAAATGGAAGGGAAACCTATGTATTTAAAGGAGGTTAAGAGACACATCGGTCTCATTGCGTAAACATTACTTGTGTGATGCACACAAACTATGGAAAGCGATTGATGACATTCACAAGACACTCAGAAACGTGAACACTAACAGAATATCTGATGATATTAAATAATTATTGTTTAGAAAAATGACACCAGTCTGCAAGCTTCTGCAATTTCTTCGGTGACGTTGAGGATTCAGAGTTAAGGGAGTGAAAGGCCACTAAACAAGTTTATGGGAGATTGCAGTCTGGGTAAATGAATGAATTAGTTAATTAATGACTTGAGAATGTTAGCTTTTAGCTTTACATATTCAGTGTCATTAATATCTAATGAAATACTGCATATGAAAAGTACTTTGAAAAACTTTCAAGTTTTACTAAAACTGAGGGCTAGAATCTTTGAAAGCCAGCCTGTCAGTACACATAGGGATCAATACAGCTCACTTTGCTGATGGGCTGATTCGCTTTGCCACTATACTTACGGTGATCACATTCCTCTGGAACCCCTAAAAGGGCGTGTGGTCTGACAACAGGATATTTTCCAATTTGTGAATGCATTTAATTGAAAACTTTAATTAAGGTATCAAACTTAAGTCATATTAGTTGTACGTTTAATGAATCCCTTTTAAGGAAAGTTCAAAGGTACATGAAACTGAAACGAACCCAGAAAAATCCTATTATCATCACCTTAATTATGCGTGAGTCAGTCACTTAATTACTACATGAGTCAGAGCCCTGTTAGAGAATGGTGTCCGGTGTGTGCCACACTTTCAGAGGCGGGAAAACTGGAAGACGGTCCAAGTGTAATTAGAGCGATGGAGTGTTTTACGGGGAGAAGCTGAGAGGGTTCAAAATCACGGTCTCGAAGTGTATTGCATGCTTTTAATCACCTGGAGTCAATACCGAGATCCTTGACTGTACAAAGGGTCATGCAAGAAGAAACGGGCTGTAAAAAAGAACTACTTGTACCCCCTCCCATGTCCCAAAACTGCTCTCATAAGGGGCAGCCATGACCTCCGTGTGACGAAACTCAAAGGACCAGTCCTCGTCCTACTGGACCCAGAGCAGCCTCTGGGGCCCCCTTCCTCCCCTTCAGTGCCCCAGATCGGAGCACCCGTGGGCTCAGCCCTCACTCTTCCCTTTCTGACTAGCACTCAGCCTTTGGTGAACTCACTCAGGCCATCACCATCGGGATGCTGATAGCTTCCACATTTACTTCTCTGCCCAGACCTCGCCCTTGGACTGCAGACTTGCATAACTTACTGCCGACTCGGCACCTCAACCTGGATTTTTAACGGGCATCTCAAAATTAACATGCCCCAATCTGCCCACCCACCCAGCCACCTGCTCCTCCCACGGCTGCCCTTATCTCAGATGATGGCAGTTCCATCCTTCCGGGTGCTCTGGCCAAGATCATGGCATCATCCAAACTCCTGCCTTTTCCTCTTATGCCACATCTGCTCTAACGGCAAATCCTGTGGGCTCACCCTTCACAGACCTATACCGAACCCAGCCGTTTCTCTCCACCCCACTCCCGGTGCCCTTGTCCACGTACCGCCAGCGCCCCCGGGTTGTCACAGCTGCCCCCTCCCTCTCTGGCGCCACTGCTCCCTCAAATTTCAACTCGGCAGCTAGGAGGATCTGATATAAACATCATCTAAGCAGGCCTGGTCCATCTTAGAAAGGTCTCTTGTCCCTTCTGCCCACCATCCTATTTATTTTGTGATTTTCCCAGCCAGGCTTCCAGAGTTAGCAGACTATGCCTACTGCCCCCATTTCTTCCTTAATTCTTTTTTTTTTTTTTTTTAATTTTGATTTTTGGCTGTGTTGGGTCTTCATTGCTACGCATGGGCTTTCTCTAGTTGCGGTGTACTCTTTGTTGTGGTGCGCAGGCTTCTCGTTGCAGTGGCTTCTCTTGTTGTGGAGCACAGGCTCTAGGCACGTGGGCTTCAGCAGTTGTGGCACATGGGCTTCAGTAGTTGTGGCTTGTGGGCTCTAGAGCGCAGGCTCAGTAGTTGTGGCACATGGGCTTAGTTGCTCCACAGCATGTGGGATCTTCCCGAACCAGGGCTCAAACCCGTGTCCCCTGCATTGGCAGGTGGATTATTAACCACTTCGCCACGAGGGAAGCCCTCTTCCTTAATTCTTTGCAAGCTGACTTTTTCCCCCAACCTCTAATTCAGAGGTCACCATTACCTCCTCACCAAACCAAGGCTCTTTCCTGAGTCCTCATTGTTAGGGACCTTTCTGAGGGTCTCAACCAGTGACCATCCTGCTTCCCAGAGCATCCCCTGCCACACCTGGGCTTCCCTAATCTCAGGTCACTTCTTTCTAGTCTTTTCTTCCTGCCCCTCCCACACTCAGACTGGCCTTCACCCCCCCAACCCCCTTTCAGAGAGCTCTTCCCCTCACAGCCTCCACTCTTCATTTCTGGCCTTTCCTGCTGGCTGACCTTCATCATCTTAAACTCGGCACAAGCCAGACCAGGCCCACTTCCCCACCCCCAGTTCCTGTCTCTGGTCACACTGGCTTCCTCCCTCATTCTCCTGTCTCTGTCGATGGGACCACCACCTCCCCATTCTCTCAACGCCGGGCTCCTTTCTGACTTCTCGCTGTCCTTTTGCCTCTCATGCAATAGGCACGAAGTACAGTCTTTCGTGTATCTCTCCCCTATTTCTCTCTCTGCTTTGATAACTTGCTGGGCTCCCTGGCTCCCCAGGTCCTGGCTGACTCCCCGGGCCACAGCTCCGTTGCATTTCCTGCCGTTGTCTACTCCAGGGGTGACGGAGCTGGCTTTTCCTTCCCGCCTCACCTCCTCCCCCTCCAATCATAGACCTCCAAGAGCTCTGCATCTCAGGAGTGGGATGTGCCCAAGCTTTCGCCACTTACACGGGTCCACTGGTCTTCCCAGGTTCCACTCATGGTTTAGGTATCAGAGCTGACCTTTTTCTCGAATGTCTCAAGATCTGACACTTCCTCCATCTACTAAACGTGCCCGTGCCCGAGTGACCCTCAGCCTATCAAGGCAGTGTGTATGTAAGGATGGGGCTTCCTCTGCTGCCCCTGTGGACCATCCCACTCCAAACCATGACCTGAAAACACAGCAGGTGCCAATTCTCAGAGGTAGGGGAACACCCATTACTGGTGTCTAAGATGCATGTTATAGCATTGCTGCAATCAGGGCACTGCTAACGATTTAATTACATGGTTTAATTGGCACCATTTTTTCCTTCTCAGTGGTACATAAAATAGTGGTTCATCTTACAGTTGATTGTGTCTTAGATTCCATAAGCTGTAAAGCTCAAGTGCTGGTCTGGACTATAGGAAATTTTCTAAAATATGTTCAGCATGCCACTGTGCAGAGCTGTAAATTATGTGATACTAGGAAAGGCAGGAAAGAAGAGGAGAGAGAAAATTTTAAAAGACTTGGTCCCCTTCCTAAGATCTTATGACCTAATTTGTGAAACAGGGCTAAGAGAAATCTAAAAACACTTCTCAAGCAACATATGAGCAGGTGAGAGCTGAAGTGGACACCTGTGAATCTGAGGGTGCATAAACACTGTTGTCTGGAACCTCAGCATCCCAGGAAGGCTTCCTGGAAGAAGTGAGCTTTGCATCTAAAAGGAAAGAAAAAGTGGGCCAAAGACTACTCTGCCTCATTTAATGGGCACACTGTTCTCAGGAGGAAATAATGTCTCCATTCTACAAATGTTTGGATAGTGTATGAGCATCATACCCGGGATATCCACCACATAATTGAATTTGTGACAAGGGGGCAGAAGGCTCAGGAATGACTTGAATCTCTGCTGTTTTTCACATTTCCTTTATTTCCCAAATCACTCCCTGAGAGGGTATCCACAGAGGATGGAATGTCTGGTGGTTCCTGGTCATTCTTTTTTTTTTTTTTAGGGGGGGGCCACCCCAAAGGGAAAACAGGTTTATTGTAGCTGTGGTCAGGCAATCAGCAGTTGAACTTGGCCACACGTTCCAGCTCATCCTTCTTCTTGATAGTGTAGGAGTTGGAGGAGCCCTTGGCGGCACTGATGAGCTCGTCTGCCGGGCACTCGGCAATGGTCTTGATGTTCCGGAAGGTGGCCTCACGGGCACCTGTGCACAGCAGCCAGATGGCCTGATTCACACGGCGCAGCGGGGACACGTCCACGGCCTGCCGCCTCATTGTTCCAGCTCGCCCAATGCGGGTCGAGTCCTCCTGGGGGCCACTGTTGATGATGGCATTCACCAGGACCTGCAGGGGGTTCTCGCCTGTGAGCAGATGGATGATCTCAAAGGCGTGCTTGACGATGCGTACAGTCATGAGCTGCTTGCCATTGTTGCAGCCGTGCATCATCATGGAGTTGGTGAGGCGCTCCACGATGGAGCACTGTGCCTTGTGGAAGCACTCGGCCATGTAGCCCCCTGCACTGTGGGGCAGGTATTTGGCATACTTCTCCTTCACTGCGATGTAATCCTGCAGGGAAATGCCATGGATCTGCACATCATCGGTGCTCCACTTCCCAAAGAGCTTGATGTCGGGGGTCTCTTCTGCAGGTGCAGCGTCTCGGCCGCTCGGCGTGGACCATGCGCGCCCTGGCACAGATAGGAAGCGTTCCTGGTCATTCTTGAGTGTTCTGCAAGGGCGCCACCATCCTGCTTGCCAACTGGGGGCTCTGCTCCTTCTGGAACTTGCCCGAGAGACAAACGGCTTAACCCACAGCCTTCTCCGTATGAGCAGAATGGGTGTGAGAGGAACCAACTGGGTGTGGGGCCTGATGGGAACATCCTGATGGAGGTCTCAGGGCCATCCATACACATCCCTTACAGGAGAAGGAAACGAGGCCCCCCAAACCCACCCAAAGGGCGATTCCAGGGAAGCCCTCTCCTTCCTTCTCTCTCCCCTCCCCTGCAGACCAGTCCCGACATCCTGGCTAAAACCCAGTGCCAAGAGGGGCCTTGCCTAGCTGCCAGGTCCACGTACTCCAGTGGAGGGTGCACGGATATGTGCTGCTGTCCACGTGTCTGAGTACAAACTGGCTTGTTGTAGTATCTACCCTTAAGTCAAGGACTGTACACACTCACCAGAGTGGGAGGAGGGGTTGCAAGATGGAGGGAAAGGGCGCGGGCAGGGAGAGGGAAGGGCCCCGCCCTGGCGCACCCACACCCATCAGCGTCTCACAGTTGGCCCTGCGCGTTACTCCCAAGCGTTCGGCTCCTCCGCACCCATCCTGTAAGCCGGTGGGGCAGGTGCCGGTCACCATCCGACAAAGGAGAAAAGCGGGCTCAGAGAAGTCAAGCTCACACGGTAAGTGGCAGGTCTAGAGATCAGGGTCTCAGTTCTCTCCGAGAAAACACACCTTTGATCCTCCCAAATTCTACCTGGGCGGGGGACAGTGGACCGCAGTACCCTCCGTACAGAAAGCTAGTAGAAGGCAACACTTACGGAACACTTTCCACTCGCCAGGCACTCACCAAGCCCTTTACACGAATTAACTCCATCCTCACCGCAACTTTACGAAGTAGGTACAATTACTAATCCCGCTTCACCCGTAGGGCTACTGAGGCCCAGAAAACCAGGGACTCGTCCAGGGTCGCAGTAGACGAGAGAGGGAGGCGTGAGCGGGACTGGGAGGACCAGGGAGGACAGCGGAGGGCCCGGTGGTTTCCAGCCTCGCGGCGCCGTTCAGGCCCCAGCTGCCCATATAAGGCCGCGGGCGTCCTGTAGCGTTTCAGGCGCATTAGGGCGCCCGGCGGACTGCAGCCTCCTCCGCGCCGAGGAATGTATGGAATCCTCCTTCCTGACTGCCGCCCACCGCAGGGGGACTTCCCCTCCGCACCCGGGCCCCGGATTAGCCGCCGAGCGAGCCCGGAGGCCTCCCACCACTGCCTGGCCGCTGGGGGGAGCGCGGCGCCTCGGCGGAGCCGGCCGGGAGGCGGGGAGGCGACCGCGCGCCCTCACCTGCCTGGGGCGGCGCGCGCGGGCGCAGAGGAGGCGGCGGGGCGGAGGCAGCGGAGGAGCCGGGGAGGAGCCTGCGCCGGGCGGCGGCGTGGGCGCGAAGTGAAACTCCTGGAAGTTGCGGGAGCGCGGGGAGCCGCGGCGGCGGGCCGCGCGCCCATGGCTTTAAGCAAAGGGCTGCGGCTGCTCGGGCGGCTGGAGGCCTCGGGGGAGAGCAGCATCCTTCTGGAGGCACGCGGCCGCGGGGACTGCTTGCTCTTCGAGGCCGGCACGGTGGCCACGCTCGGTGAGTGCGGCAAGCGGCGCCGCCCGGGGCTCCGGGCCGGCGACTCCGCAACGGCGCCGGGGCTCGGGCCGCGCCCTGGTCCCCTGTCCCGGGGAGGATGCCGGGAGGGAAGGTCGCCTGCCTTTGCAGAGACCTAGACAAACGGGCACCTCCCGTCCCCGAGGTGACTAGTCCGGGCGGCGCGGAGGTGGCGGAGGCGTGGGCGTCGCACGCGCAGGGTGGCGGGTGGCCAGTTTGAATGGAGTGACGCCGGAGACGCCAGAAGACACGTGTGGCTGCTCCCGGGTGCACAGGCGGCCCACAGGGGTCTGCGGTCTGCGCGCCTGCCGGCGGGGTCCGTTCTTGGAGAGCCGCCTCTGGTCCCTTCTGCCCCGCGCTCCCCTGGGACCCGTTACAGATTCAAGACCATCCAAGAGGGGTGACTTAGGAGGCGGTCCGACCAAGTGCCTGGCGCTGTTTTTCTTGGCACCTGTTGATGAAACCAGTGAATGCCCGTTCCCTTGTGATGGCCTCCTTCACTCCCGGGGGGCGGGGGGGGGGGGATGGGGACGAAAGCACCGTAACATAGACTCCGGAGAAAGCGCTGATGGCACCTTTGCCTCATGTAAATACTTGGCTGAGAAGCGTCAGTGCTGCAAAGTATAGAACTTGGAGGCAAAACAAAACAAAACAAAACAAAAAAAACCAGTGCTGGGTGTATTTGACATTAGGCAGTTGCCAAGTCAATGTATTTCACCTATGAGCTCCAGGAAGTCTTGACACTAACATTGTGTCGAGGGCTTTAGAGACCGCCTCATTTAATTTTCACAATTCTACAAAAGGACTACTATTATCCCCATACTACAGAGGAGTAAACTGAGGCCTGAAGAGGCTAAGAAACGTGCTTGCCCAAGGTGACAAACAGCTCCACCTGACTTCCAGTGACTCTGTATTGTTGTACAGCGTGCGGCTTCTTGGAATCACCTTGTTTTGTGGCTAACATTCATGATGAAGGCCAAGTAACAAAGGGAGTGAAACCAGGTAGAATTGTTAGAACTTCAACCTGAACAGTAGAGAGTAGGCTTACAACTGGTGTCCATCATCTCCCCTGTTTGTAGCTAAACAAAGCTCAGAGGAGGATCACCAGTCCTTTAGGTAGATGACCTGTGCAGTCACGCCCACCACATTTTGTAATTGAATCATCTTTTTTTTCAGATTGTATGCATCAATTCTTCAATTAGATTCTTAGGTATACATCTTGGAAGGACCATCTCTTCTATTTCTGCTTCCCTAATCATTTCATTAGCATATAGTTATCTGGCTTGTTTTCAGTCACTTGGTTACTGAAACAACATCTCCAGTATTGTCAGCACCATAAGTGTGCAGTAATCATGGATTAAATTATTATCAGATTATTCCAGTTTGTTCTCTGTCCCGAAAAGTCCAAGTTTGGTCATTTGCTAAGGTCTTGAGAGAAAACCACAAAAATCTCCATTCCATTTTAGATGTCTGCTTCATACCACATATATCAGAGCTGAGAGATTGAATTGCATGGTACAAAACTACTGCTTCATCAAAGAGATTAAAATATTATTCAGTTGGATGACAGCAACTTTAAGCAAGGTTCCTATATATTTGAGTTCCTTTCAAGCCACTGGGATAAAAAGACTTTATTTTTTCAAAAGTGAAGATTTTAAAATGATTAATGAAAGTAATGCAATGCATATTTTCCGTTGGAAATTAGGTTTGGGCTGAAATCATGTATATTATGTTGGTGATTACAATAGTCTGGATTCTAGAACAGAGGGTGTAATGACAGGAATGGGCCTCAGCTCATGGGCAGTCCACATTTGTCACTTAACCTAGCATTCATTTTTCAGTAGACTTTGGGCTGAATACTTGTGAAGTCTTCTTAAATTAAGTGAAACTATTATTTATTTTTTTAAACATCTTTATTGGAGTATAATTGCTTTACAATGGCGTGTTAGTTTCTGCTTTATAACAAAGTGAATCAGCTATACATATATTTATATCCCCATATCTCCTCCCTCTTGCCTCTTCCCCCCACCCTCCCTATCCCACCCCTCTAGGTGGTCACAAAGTACCAAGCTAATCTCCCTGTGCTATGCGGCTGCTTCCCACTAGCTATCTGTTTTATATTTGGTAATGTATATGTGTATATGCCACTCTCTCACTTTGTCCCAGCTTACCCTTCCCCCTCCCCGTGTCCCCAAGTCCGTTCTCTATGTCTGCGTCTTTATTCCTGTCCTGCCCCTAGGTTCTTCAGAACCTTTTGTTTGTTTGTTTGTTTTAGATTCCATATATATGTGTTAGCATACGGTATTTGTTTTTCTCTTTCTGACTTACTTCACTCTGTATGACAGACTCTAGGTCCATCCACCTCACTACAAATAACTTAATTTCGTTTCTTTTTATGACTGAGTAATATTCCGTGTATATATGTGCCACATCTTCTTTATCCATTCATCTGTCAATGGACACTTAGGTTGCTTCCATGTCCTGGCTATTGTAAATAGAGCTGCAGTGAACACTGTGGTACATGACTCCTTAAATTATGGTTTTCTCAGGGTATATGCCCAGTAGTGGGATTGCTGGGTCTTAGGGTACTTCTATTTTTAGTTTTTTGAGGAACCTCCATACTGTTCTCCATAGTGGCTGTGTCAGTTTACATTCCCACCAACAGTGCAGGAGGGCTCCCTTGTCTCCACACCCTCTCCAGTATTTATTGTTTCTAGATTTTTTGATGATGGCCATTCTGACTGGTGTGAGGTGATACCTCATTGTAGTTTCGATTTGCATTTCTCTAATGATTAGTGATGTTGAGCATCCTTTCATGTGTTTGTTGGCAGTCTGTATATCTTCTTTGGAGAAATGTCTATTTAGGTCTTCCCATTTTTGGATTGGGTTGTTTGGTTTTATTTTGATATTGAGCTGCATGAGCTGCTTGTAAATTTTGGAGATTAGTCCTTTGTCAGTTGCTTCATTGGCAAATATTTTCTCCCATTCTGAAGGTTGTCTTTTTGTCTTGTTTGTGGTTTCCTTTGCTGTGCAAAAGCTTTTCAGTTTCATTAGGTCCCATTTGTTTATTTTTGTTTTTATTTCCATTTCTCTAGGAGGTGGGTCAAAAAGCATCTTGCTGTGATTTATGTCATACAGTGTTCTGCCTGTGTTTTCCTCTAAGAGTTTTATAGTTTCTGGCCTTACATTTAGGTCTTTAATCTGTTTTGAGTTAATTTTTGTGTATGGTGTTAGGGAGTGTTCTAATTTCATTCTTTTACATGTAGCTGTCCAGTTTTCCCAGCACCACTTATTGAAGAGGCTGTCTTTTCTCCATTGTATATTCTTGCTTCCTTTGTCAAAAATAAGGTGACCATAAGTACATGGGTTTATCTCTGGGCTTTCTATCCTGTTCCATTGATCTATATTTCTGTTTTTGTGCCAGTACCATACTGTCTTGATTACTGTAGCTTTGTAGTGTAGTCTGAAGTCTAGGAGCCTGATACCTCCAGCTCTGTTTTTCTTTCTCCAGATTGCTTGGGCTATTCAGGGTCTTTTGTGTTTCCATACAAATTGTGAAATTTTTTGTTCTGGTTCTATGAAAAATGCCATTGATAGTTTGATAGGGATTACACTGAATCTGTAGATTGCTTTGGGCAGTATAGTCATTTTCACAATGTTGATTCTTCCAATCCAAGAACATGGTATAGCTCTCCATCTGTTTGCATCATCTTTAATTTCTTTCATCAGTGTCTTATAGTTTTCTGCATATAGGTCTTTTGTCTCCTTAGGTAGGTTTATTCCTAGGTATTTTATTTTTTTTTTGTTGCAATGGTAAATGGGAGTGTCTCCTTAATTTCTCTTTCAGATTTTTCATCATTAGTGTATAGGAATGCAAGAGATTTCTGTGCATTAATTTTGTATCCTGCTACTTTACCAAATTCATTGATTAGTTCTAGTAGTTTTCTGTTAGCATCTTTAGGATTCTCTATGTATAGTATCATGTCATCTGCAAAGAGTGACAGCTTTACTTCTTTTCCAATTTGGATTCCTTTTATTTCTTTTTCTTCTCTGATTGCTGTGGCTAAAACTTCCAAAACTATGTTGAATAATAGTGGTGAGAGTGGACAACCTTGTCTTGTTCCTGATCTTAGAGGAAATGGTTTCAGTTTTTCACCATTGTGAACGATGTTCGCTGTGGATTTGTCATATGTGGCCTTTATTATGTTGAGGTAAGTTCCCTCTATGCCTACTTTCTGCAGGGTTTTTATCATAAATGGGTGTTGAATTTTGTTGAAAGCTTTTTCTGCATCTACTGAGATGATCATATGGTTTTTCTCCTTCAATTTGTGAATATGGTTTATCACATTGATTGATTTGCGTATATTGAAGAATTCTTGCATTCCTGGGATAAACCCCACTTGATCATGTTGTATGATCCTTTTAATGTGCTGTTGGATTCTGTTTGCTAGCATTTTGTTGAGGAGTTTTGCATGTATGTTCATCAGTGATATTGGCCTGTAGTTTTCTTCCTTTGTGACATCCTTGTCTCGTTTTTGTATCAGGGTGATGGTGGCCTCGTAGAATGAGTTTGGGAGTGTTCCTCCCTGTGCTATATTTTGGAAGAGTTTGAGGAGGATAGGTGTTAGCTCTTCTCTAAATGTTTGATAGAATTTGCCTGTGAAGCCATCTGGTCCTGGGCTTTTGTTTGCTGGAAGATTTTTAATCACAGTCTCAATTTCAGTGCTTGTGATTGGTCTGTTTATATTTTCTATTTCTTCCTGGTTCAATCTCGGAAGGTTGTGCTTTTCTAAGAATTTGTCCATTTCTTCCAGGTTTTCCATTTTATTGGCCTGTAGTTGCTTATAGTAATCTCTCATGATCTTTTGTATTTCTGCAGTGTCAGTTGTTACTTCTCCTTTTTCATTTCTAATTCTATTGATTTGAGTCTTCTCCCTTTTTTTCTTGATGAGTCTGGCTAATGGTTTATCAATTTTGATTATCTTCTCAAAGAACCAGCTTTTAGTTTTATTGATCTTTGCTATTGTTTCCTTCATTTCCTTTTCATTTATTTCTGCTCTGATCATTATGATTTCTTTCCTTCTGCTAACTTTGGGGTTTTTTTGTTCTTTTTTCTCTAATTGCTTTAGGTATAAGGTTAGGTTTTTTATTTGAGATTTTTTTGTTTCTTGAGGTAGGATTGTATTGCTATAAGCTTCTCTCTTAGAACTGCTTTTGCTGCATCCCATAGGTTTTGGGTCATTGTGTTTTCATTGTCATTTGTTTCTAGGTATTTTTTGATTTCCTC
Source organism: Phocoena phocoena (assembly GCF_963924675.1). Lineage (NCBI taxonomy): Eukaryota > Metazoa > Chordata > Mammalia > Artiodactyla > Phocoenidae > Phocoena > Phocoena phocoena. The sequence continues at coordinate 9,318,758 of NC_089230.1, read as the reverse complement.
TTTGATTTCTTCAGTGATCTCTTGGTTATTTAGTAGAGTGTTGTTTAGCCTCCATGTGTTTGTAGTTTTTACAGTTTTTTTCCTGTAATTGATATCTAGTCTCATAGCGTAGTGGTCGGAAAAGGTACTTGATACGATTTCAGTTTTCTTAAATTTACCAAGGCTTGATTTGTGACCCAAGACATGATCTGTCCTGGAGAATGTTCCATGAGCACTTGAGAAGAAAGTGTATTCTGTTGTTTTTAGATGGAATGTCCTATAAATATCAATTAAGTCCATGTATCATTTAGAGCTTGTGTTTCCTTATTTATTTTCATTTTGGATGATCAGTCCATTGGTGAAAGTGGGGTGTTAAAGTCCCCTGCTATTATTGTGTCACTGTCGATTTCCCCTTTTATGGCTGTTAGCATTTGCCTTATGTATTGAGGTGCTTCTATGTTGGGTGCATAACTGTTTACAATTGTTATATCTTCTTCTTGGATTGATCCCTTGATCATTATGTAGTGTCCTTCTCTGTCTCTTGTAATAGTCTTTATTTTAAAGTCTATTTTGTCTGATATGAGAATTGCTACTCCAGCATTCTTTTGATTTCCATTTGTATGGAATATCTTTTTCCATCCCTCACTTTCAGTCTGTATGTGTTCCTAGGTTCTGAAGTGGGTCTCTTGTAAACAGCATATATACAGGTCTCGTTTTTGTATCCGTTCAACCAGTCTATGTCTTTTGGTTGGAACATTTAATCCATTTACATTTAAGGTAGTTATAGATATGTATGTTCCTATTATCATTTTCTTAATTGTTTTGGGTTTGTTATTGTAGGTCTTTTCCTTTTCTGGTGTTTCCTGCCTAGAGAAGTTCCTTTAGCATTTGTTGTAAAGCTGGTTTGGTGGTGCTGAACTCTCTTAGCTTTTGCTTGTCTGTAAAGGTTTTGATTTCTCCATTGAATCTGACTGAGGTCCTTGCTGGGTAGAGTAATCTTGATTGTAGGTTTTTCCCTTTCATCACTTTAAATATATTCCGCCACTCCCTTCTAGCTTGTAGAGTTTCTGCTGAAAGATCAGCTCTTAACCTTATGGGCATGCCCTTGTATGTTATTTTTTTTTTTGTTTTTCCCTTGCTGCTTTTAATATTTTTTCTTTGTATTTAATTTTTGATAGTTTGATTAACATGTGTCTTGGCGTGTTTCTCCTTGGATTTATCCTGTATGGGAATCTCTGCATTTCCTGGACTTGACTGACTATTTCCGTTCTCATATTAGGGAGGTTTTCAACTGTAATCTCTTCAAATATTTTCTCAGTCCCTTTCTTTTTCTCTTCTTCTTCTGGGACCCCTATACCTCGAATGTTGGTGTGTTTAATGTTGTCCCAGAGGTCTCTGAGACTGTCCTCAGTTCTTTTCATTCTTTTTTCTTTATTCTGCTCTGTAGTAGTTATTTCCACTATTTTATCTTCCACGTCACTTATCTGTTCTTCTGCCTCAGTTATTCTGCTGTTGATTCCTTCTAGAGAATTTTTAATTCCATTTATTGTGTTGTTCATTATTGTTTGTTTTGGTCTTTAGTTCTTCTAGGCCCTCGTTAAATGTTTCTTGTGTTTTTTCCATTCTGTTTCCAAGAATTTGGATCATCTTTACTATCATTACTCTGAATTCTTTTTCAGGTAGACTGCCTATTTCCTCTGCATTTGTTAGGTCTGGTGGGTTTTTACCTTGCTCCTTCATCTGCTGTGTGTTTCTCTGTCTTCTCTTTTTGCTTAACTTACTGTGTTTGGGGTCTCCTTTTCGCAGGCTGCAGGTTCATAGTTCCCGTTGTTTTTGGTGTCTGCCCCCAGCGGCTAAGGTTGGTTCAGTGGGTTGTGTAGGCTTCCTGGTTTAGGGGACTGGTGCCTGCGTTCTGGTGGATGACGCTGGATTGTGTCTTACTGGTGGGCAGGACCGCATCTGGTGGTGTGTCTTGGGGTGTCTGGCCTTATTATGATTTTAGGCAGCCTCTCTGCTAATGGGTGGGGTTGTGTTCCTGTCTTGCTAATTGTCTGGCATAGGGTGTCCAACACTGTAGCTTGCTGGTCGTTGAGTGGAGCTGGGTCTTAGTATTGAGATGGAGATCTCTGGAGAGCTTTCACCATTTGATATTATGTAGAGCCGGCAGGTCTCTGGTGGACCAATGTCCTGAACTTGGCTCTCCTGCCTCAGAGGCACAGGCCTGACACCTGGCTGGAGCACCAGAAGAAAAGGGAGAAAACAAAAAAGAAAATAAATAAATAAAGTTATTAAAATGAAAAAATTTTTTAATTATTAAAAATAAAAAATTTTTAAAGTAATTTAAAAAAAAAGAAAAAGAAAGAAAGAAGAGCCATCAAACCAAAAAACAAATCCACCAATGGTAACAAGCAATAAAAACTATACTAAAAAAAAAACAAGGACTTCCCTGGTGGCGCAGTGGTTGGGAATCTGCCTGCCAATGCAGGGGACGCTGGTTTGATCCCTGGTCCGGGAAGATCCCACATGCCATGGAGCAACTAAGCCCATGTGCCACAACTACTGAGCCTGCGCTCTACAGCCCGTGCTCTGCAATGAGAGAGGCCAGCACAATGAGAAGCCCGTGCACAGCAACGAAGACCCACCCAGCACAGCTGAAAATAAATAAATTTATTTAAAAAAAAAAAACAAAAAACAAAAGACAGACAGACAGAACCTAGGACAAGTGGTAAAAGCAAGGCTATACCGACAAAATCACATAAAGAAGCATACACATACACACTCACAAAAAGAGAAAAAGTAAAAAAATACATATATATTAAAAAAAAGGAAGAGAACAACCAAATCAATAAACAAAGCTACCAATGATAATAAACTCTAAATACTAAACTACGATAAACATAAAACCAGAAACAAATTAGATGCAGAAAGCAAACCCTAAGTCTACAGTTCCCAAAGTCCACCACCTCAATTTGGGATGATTCGTTGTCTATTCAGGTATTCCAGAGATGCAGGGTACATCAAGTTGATTGTGGAGATTTAAGCCACTGCTCCTGAGGCTGCTGGGAGAGATTTCCCTTTCTCTTCTTTGTTTGCAGAGCTCCTGGGGTTCAGCTTTGGATTTGGACCTGCCTCTGTGTGTAGGTCACCTGAGGGCATCTGTTCTTGGCTCAGACAGGGCGGGGTTAAAGGAGCAGCTGATTAGGGGCCTCTGGCTCACTCAGGCTGGTGGGGAGGGAGGGGTTCGGATGCGGGCTGAGCCTGCACGTTGCACCAGCCTGAGGTGCGCCATGCGTTCTCCCTGGGAAGTTGTCCCTGGATCACGGGACCCTGGCGTTGGCGGGCTGCACAGGCTCCCAGGAGGGGAGGTGTGGAGAGTGACCTGTGCTTGCACACAGGTTTCTTGGTGGCGGCAGCAGCAGCCTTAGCGTCTCATGCCCGTCTCTGGAGCTTGTTTAGGCAGTACTCTGAATCCCCTGTCCTCATGCACTCCGAAACAATGGTCTCTTCAAGTGAAACTATTTTTAAAAGGCAGCTGTAGCATTTGGTGATGTTGCTGGTCCAGAGAAGGATTGTAGGAGCCTTCTGTTACTAGAAAGCTGTTGTCTCAGACTTTTAAAGTATTCTAAACACATCTCAGTTGGATAGACCGGCTCTGAACTTGAAATTCCCATCTGTGTTCTAAAGTTGTAGCTTTTTGCTTTCCTTTTCTGGATAAGGTTAAGAGTGCTTTCATTTTTTTCCCCCCAGAAGGTTGCAGTCTCTACTTTTGCGAGGGGCAGTACACCTCTGGCAGCTGGCAAAGCTGGCAGTGGAACCCTGGCCATTCCATGAGGTTCAAGGTTGGGGGCAGCTTTCTTTTCACATCAGCTGTGGTTTCCTGTGATGGGTCTCCCCAATGAGGAATGAGAGGTCAAGCAGACTTAAGTCGAGGGTTTATTCCCACTGTCGAGGGCAGTGGTTTCTCCCTGGCCCCTGAGTGGTCCTAAATTCTGTGCCGCTGTGCGGCAGGTGCATGCTGCTGCTTTTACGGGGACTGGCAGGCGAGCTAGGTGGGCCCAGCAGGCATAAGCACAGCTCTTCAAGGCACATTTCAACCCGTAAGGATCATAACTTGAAAAGGCTTCCCACGGAAAGGGGCTCACCTTTGCTTGATGTTTTCGGGCAGTGCTGAGATAGGAGCTTGGGTTGGGTGGTGAGTTTAGGAAAAACTGATGATCGTTGATTGGCCGATTTCTAGGTTAGTCCTATTCCAGCGTGACTTAGGCGGCCACCCAGCCTGCCAGCAGGAGGTTTGCTGGAGGAATACTTCCAAGTTCCAGCTTCTAAAAGAGTTAGGTTGAGAATCTATCTTTAATGTGGATCAGCGGGAACAGGAATTCCAGAGGCAGAAAAGCCAAACAGGTTGGCACCAATTTCAAAAGTTTTTATAAAGTTTTCTCGATGACCTGATTCAACAGTAGGAGGCATCTCAAGTATAGATACAAAGCCAGAGCCTGTAACAGTTCCCCTGGGTCTGCCGTCCACAGTTAACATACAGATGTTCTCTTATTTGTGTACTGGGACAAAAAGCGCTTGCCGTCTTGTCTCTCTTTGTCGCTTTTAGACGTCGTGCAGACCAGATGAAGGGAACTGTGCCTGTTGTTCATGGATTTCGTCTATTTTTAGAACCAGCAGCAATGCTCCAAGTTCAGTGTTCTCCAGACAGCCCCCCAGGAAGGGTGGTCTGCAAGTGCGTATGTGTTTACACGTGGGTGTGAGTCGTGCAGCCCTGCCTCTCCCACCCCCAGCCGTGCATGCTGTGGAGCAGGGAGCGGGGTGGGCAGGAGGCTCCGCGAGACTTAATGAAGCTAATTCGCGAGTGTCCCGAAATTACCTGAGCTTCTGGGGGAAGAGGTCCTGTGTGAACACGGGCCTGGGTTCTCCCAGCTGCTGTGGGAGAGGCCACAGTGTGAAGTTTCGTTTGACTTGGAGACGTGGCCATGGAGCCGAGCAAGGCTCTGTGTAAACTACCACCGTGGCCACTTTGTCAGGCTTTGTGGCTGGGTTTATTCAGTCAGTGACTTGAAGTTTGACCTGCCTAAGGGCATCTGAGAGAGTCGAGTGAATCCTCCTGGGTAAAATCCTGCTGGGGGCTTCGGGCTCCGGTCTTGGGAAACCTGGGTGGCGACCCCAGGTCGCAGCGGCCTGTTGTGTCCGTGGCTCATGAACAGGCCTTTCCCAGTTGTAGGTTTGCTTCTCATAATGTTGACAAGACGGCAAACTGAGCTAGTGTGCTTCTGCCTGGCTTGCTTTTTTTGTAACTCACCAGGAGGAATGTGATATCAGATCTTGCCAGGCTCCTTTTTTGGGCTGCGTGGCTCCAAAACTTTTCCTTTAACCTTTAACTGTGAAAATGTTCAGATGTACACAAAAGTGGAAGGAAAAATGAATCTGCTGTACCTGTCACTCACTGTGGATGGTTATCAGTACAGTCCAATTCTATGTCACCCGTCCCTGTATTTTATATGAAAAATAAATTTCCTAAAATTTAGTTGGTGCATTGCCAGCAAGGTTTTAATTAATTTGGTTTGGCTTTTTTTTTTCTTCCTGACTTGCATTTGTATGTGTAAGTTCAAATTTACTTGATGGATTGAAATGTGACCAACAATAGAAATGGTGGTGTGAATTGATTCTGAGATTCTGGCCAAGATACATTTTTTTTTTTTTTTTTTTTGCGGTACTCGGGCCTCTCACTGTCGTGGCCTCTCCCGTTGCGGAGCACAGGCTCCGGACGTGCAGGCTCAGCGGCCGTGGCTCACGGGCCCAGCCGCTCCGCGGCATGCGGGATCCTCCCGGACCGGGACACGAACCCGTGTCCCCTGCATCGGCAGGCGGACTCTCAACCACTGCGCCACCAGGGAAGCCCCAAGATACACTTTTAAGAGTGAAGTGATCACACAGAAAGAGTAAACCACAGCCTGGAAGAGCCGGGTGTCCCCCCTCTTGGGACAGCATTGATAGGCTCGAAGGAGATGGTCTGGACCCAGTGGAGGTACTGCCCCTAGACCACGGCAAGAGGGGGCCTTGCCCTGTGCCTCTCACCAGAATGGGGATTCGGGCCAAGGGGCCGTGTCCCGTGTTGTTTGTGGCCCTCTCCCTGACTACCTCTGGACCACAGTTCAGGTACACAGGACCCTGGAATCTCCTGCATAAATGGTGCCCAGCCTGCATCCAGCCTGCTGTGGTCTCCTCCCAGGGCCCCCGACAGACTGTGCAGTGGGTGTGTCTACCCAGGTCTGGAGGAGGGGTAGCAAGGGTGCAGGGTGTGAGTGGAAGTGGATGCACACTTGCTGGGGTGTCCGCAGGTGTGTGCACGAGGCCCCTACAAGGGGACTGAAGCCCAGAGGGGACTGGGATCGGTGGAAGGAAAAGGGGGCCAGGCTAGGGGCGGCTCTCCCTCCTGGGCGCATTCTGGGCCTGGCCTTCCAGTTAGTCCCGGGCGTGTCCTTCTCAAGCCAAAGAATAAAACATATTTTACTTAACAGTTTGTGTGCTTGATTGAAACCTTACAAATAGCTCCACGCAGGGGGTGCAGGGCTCCGATGGTACCCGGCTCAGACCCTGTAGGTGTCAGGCCAGGCGTGCCTAGGTCTTGGGCACCCAGACACCCCTTTGTGATTTGTGGTTGCTCAGCTTCTGTTGATGGACGGTGTCACCTTTTCACCTGAGGATGCTGTTTCTTTCCCCACTCAAAGTGTCCTTAAAGCCCTGGCAAACTGCTCCAGGCTCAGACCTGGGAATGACATTGGGGTCCCTATCATTAGGGTGTGTGTGGTGGCCAGCCCATCTCCAGGGGAAAATCAAATCAGGCTGGCAAAGGTGCGTGCACCAAAGTAAGCTGAGGGCTTGAAAGCGAGGCCCTAGCGCTGTGCTGGCGTCTCCGGGCTGCAGTTACAGTGGGCGCTTTGCTAGATGGCGGATTCTCAGCGAAAGTCAACACAAAACAGCCCAGTTACAGGCATTTCCTGTTTCAAGGACTTGCTGGAAGGAGACCTGGGACCCTGTTATGTAAATGTAAGTCATTATTGAGGACATTTTAATGAAACCCTTAAAAACATGCCCGTCCTTGATCCAGTATTCTATGGGTAGACTATCTCAGGAAATACACACATGAACTCATTTTGCTTCAAGGATACGTATTGCAAAATGTTTTGAATTTTCAGCTGGTCAGGTAAGCTTTGGTTCACTTGGTCATAATAGCTAACACTTGTGCTTACCACGCACCCGGCACTGTTTGTGGTTTATATGTATTGACTTACTCAGTCCTCACAAAGAGGCAGGTCCTAATCATCTCCATTTACACTTGGAGAAACTGAGGCACAGGGAAGTGTAAGAACATGCATGAGGTTCTGTTTCTAGTTAGTGGCCGAGCTGTGATTTGAACGAGTCCAGGAGGCTCCAGAGAGCAGTCTGTTTGCTAAAATCCCATGCTTAGAAAAAAAGAAATTTCAGTGTGTGTATGAAAAACACCAGCAGTGTCCTGTTGTCTCTCTGCTTATCTTGGGTTTCAAAACACACGTGTAGTCAGTGGAGAGAAGGGCTCCCGGTGAGTGTGAGCATCGTGTAGCATCCCGACTGGCTTTCCATCTGACATCTTTTTATAGCGGGGTGCTCAGGCTTGGGGAAGCAGTCACCCACTTTCCGAACAGTGCGTGTGACATTACAAGGGGGAGACCTTCAAGAGAAATGTGTGGGCTTCAGTCCTGTGTTCTAGCAGAGCTGAGGCTTGTGCCGGGGCTTGTCCTTCTGAGTGGATGTCCCGACACCTAGAACAGAGCCTGGCTAGGACTCAAGGCTCTGAAGGAAGTGCTGGGTTTCTCGGTGTAGAGGTGGCAGTGGACCCCAGGCTCCCCAAGGACGTGCATCTCAATGTGAGGACAGTCAAACAGATGACACGTTGGTGTCGTCCTGAGCCTCTCCTCGATTTGGAGTGGGGAAAGGTTCCTGGGTGAGTGTGCTGGGCGCCCTGCACACTTCCTGTCCTCCTATCCTGTATCTTCCTGTCCTCTGTTCTGGGGCCCTGAGGACGGCTCTGCCACGCGGGTGGATAGACTGCTTTGCACCCAAGGTGGGCACCGGGCACCTGTTGTGGAGCACAGGGCCCCGTCCAGGAAGGCTGGATGCATCTGGCCGGGTGCTGGGGGGCAGCAGTCTGAACTCGGGGCATAGGAAGCTGGAGGGTTGCCGTTTGCTTATATAGCTTCTTGGTTCAGAAAATGACTCCGGGTGGGAGGATTCACTGAGCATATTAGCTGTGGAGGGTGGGCAGAACAGCTCCTTCCGGTGGCCCAGTTCATGCGAGCAATTCCAAAGTGTGAATGCAGAAGTCTGAACTTAATTTTAAGGCAGTTTTTTGAGGATATGGGACTCTCCCGGCGAGGCTTCTGTAACATCACGGGAGCTGGTACTTAATTCTGTTCCTGCATCTGTGCCCATTTCCGCCCCTCCACCCCCCCTCCCCAGGCTGCTGGGGCGTGATGGGGCCGTCCCCCCTGCCCCGCTTGCTGGACCCTTGTGCTCTACTCTCCGACTCTTTCTTGTGTGTTTCACTGGAACCATATCCTCCCTGAGAACAGGGCATCGTCTTCTGCCACTTCTGCTCTTTGACAAGGTCTGAGGTGATGCTCAGGGCAAAACACGTGGTAAGAAAGGAAGAGGGACTTTTCCTATGCCCTTTAAAGCACTGTGAGGTCTCATGGAGCAGAACTTGGGCCACCAAATGCTCTCCCACTTACCGTGTTGATGTGGGATTTGGGGGTGGGGTAGGGAGAGGGCAGGGTGTTCAGGACTGATGCTCAGACCCAGCGGAGGACTGGGATGGGCCGGTCACCCATCAAGAGCGAGGAAGGTGGCCACATTTAAGGTGAGCATAATGTACAGATTATCTCTGCTGGCCGGCTGCCTTTTGTATTCAACTTGTACTGACATTCCTGACAGGTGGTAGTAATCTGTACTCAGAAAAAGCAAACTCCTTTCCTCAGGTCTGACCCTGGAATGTTCTAGTGATAAGTCCTCCAGACCCTTCATCTGTTCCCTTTCCTGAAGACCTGAATTCTAACCCTGACTCCTTAAGCTCTTCCTTATCTGGGGGAATTTAGTTAATTCCCCCAGGCCTCAGAATCCTAACCTGAAAACAAATGCATGACAACCTCTTCTTTCCCTACTCTCAGATTCCATGTGTCTTTAAAAAAACAAAACAAAAAGTTAAACACTAAGCATAAGCAAATAAGCAACACCCCTGCTTTACACACCTAGTTAAAATTATAAACTACCCAGAAATTTGAATCTTAGGAGAAGTGAGCTGGCAGAGTAAAATCTAAGATGGCTCAGATCTAAGTCTGAGCTAAACTTAGGAATCTGATGCTGTACATTTTTTATTGGAGACTTATGAATTAATTAAAATGCATGAAATTCTCTCTCTTGATTCTGCCCCTTTACTGTAACCAGCCAAAAAAAAATTTAAGCCATAACAATTTAAGCTTAAATTAGGAACATACGGTATTTATTAAACTAAGCTATGCTAACTGAGTAGCTCTTTTAGCAGGTTCTTACTAGTATCCACTGGCATTCTGAAAATCATACCTTTCCTTGTATTGAATAACGTTTTTTTAACAATCTGGACTGGAGTGGGGCAAGTTGTGTGTCTGGGGATGAGTGAGCTTGTTTGTCTGTGTTGATTGCCTATACATTGCATGGACTTAGCTTCACCATGAATCTTATCCGTGGCTGATAAATATTGTATGTTGGAAAAACTCTTTAATCAGAGATAGTCCTCTGCCGCTCCTGCTTCCCAACCAGGCAGAGCTGAGCTGGATCCTGCTGGCGGAGGGGAATGATGGAAGGCTATCAGTTGCAGTAGCAGTGCACAGGCTCCGGCTTAACAGAACAGTGACACTCGCCTCACGGCCTGTGTCAACAATGGACTTGTTTGTTTTCATTTAAATGGTGTGGATAGAGAAAGGAATATTGGAACACGAGGGCTGGAAATAACTTGCCATCCACTCAGGCCTGAGCCAGGCGCTTATAACAATGTCCATCTGCCTAGTGGCACCTGCTTCTCTTTTCACTGGGACCACTAGGAGGGGAGGAGCCTGTGGACCAGGGAGGAGGAGCCTGTGGACCAGGGAGGAGGAGCCTGTGGACCAGGGAGGAGGAGCCTGTGGCCCAGGAGGGGAGGAGCCTGTGGACCGGGGGAAGGAGCCTGTGGACCAGGGAGGAGGAGCCTGTGGACCAGGGAGGAGGAGCCTGTGGCCCAGGGAGGAGGACCCCTTGGACCAGGGAGGAGGAGCCTGTGGACCAGGGAGGAGGAGCCTGTGGCCCAGGAGGGGAGGAGCCTGTGGACCAGGGAGGAGGAGCCTGTGGACCAGGAGGGGAGGAGCCTGTGGCCCAGGGAGGAGGAGCCTGTGGACCAGGGAGGAGGAGCCTGTGGCCCAGGAGGGGAGGAGCCTGTGGACCAGGGAGGAGGAGCCTGTGGCCCAGGAGGGGAGGAGCCCGTGGCCCAGGACCCTATGCTGCTGGACGAGGGGGCAAGAGCCACGGTCAGAGCACATCTGTGGGGGTAACACAAGAGGGCCGGCAGTAGAGCTGTAGGAATGGAGTACCATGTTGAAACTGTAGGTCTCTGGAGTGGACAAACTTCCCATTTCTAAGGGCTACTTTCTGCTTTCTCAGGACACACAGTGAGGAGTGAGGACTCAGAGATTTCGTCTGATAGTATAAACTGATTTTAACCAGAACTAACAGAAGTTTATTGCTATTATTCTTGAAGTTTTGCTGTTTGTTGACAGGGAAAGAGGTATGATGTCCATTAGGGTGTTAAGAATATTGACATTTGCAAAGACCCCAGGAGTCTGGGATGGGAACACAGGGGAAGGTCCAGGCCTCCGTGCCAGCTTCTGGGGTGAGGTGGTGGGGTGGGAGGGCTGGGAGAGGCGGGCTGAACTCCTGTCCCCTCCCAAGCTCCCCTGCTTTCCAAGCTGCGACTGTGGGTCTGAATCTCTCCAGAGGGGACGCTTTTTACTAATTCACAGAAAGGCACCATGCCAGCTGGAGACTGCCCTGGAAAAGGTGGACAGGTCATGGCCTTTTCTAACTCGTGTGGTAGTGATAAAATTTTAGTCCAGCCACAGAACTGGAACAAATGACCTAAGACACATATATGGAGTGAGAAATTGCAGGGAAATACCACTGCCTGCACATGGATGGCTCCAGACTTCAGGGGTTTCTGGGTGTGTGTCTGATTTCAGCAGCGCTCCCCCTTTAGGTTTCTAGGTTAATTTGCTGTTAGAAAAATTAGGTTACTGAGAGCTTATTAGAATTTTGTCTTACAAGAGAAAATAGACTCGGAATGAAAACTTGAGGAGCGATCCTGTGAGGAAAGTTTGCGAGCTGTAGAGGATGAACTTTGTGACTTCTCCTTTCTCCTGGGTCTTGCAGGAAAGTCGTCACATTTGTGGCTTCTGTCTTCCCGTCTCCTGAACACTCTCAGGTCTTTGGGCGCGGATGATAAGACTGTGCACTTAGGAAATCCAGGAGACAGTCCCTGAAGTCTCTGTGAGTGCAGCAATATCACGTGTGGCACTTGTGTGGCAACCCTCCAGGAGACAGACAGATGGACTTATGTGCACACACACAGTGGGGACACAACAGGTGAAATAAGATTGGGAAAATGTTGATGCCTGTTGGAGCTGGGTGATAGGCAGGTGATAGTTCATTAGACGTAGTGAATTAATAAATGGGCTGCTTTCCAAGCTCAACAGATGAAAATCGGTAGTTTTCCCCCATACTGTCATTAGTCAGTTAGAGTACGTAATAGGAAAAACAGATTCCACTCACAGTAACAGCAGTTTCTGGGAATAAACATAATCAAATATGTAAAGCTATAAAACTTTATGGATGCACTGAATAAGTGGAAAGGTACAGCATATTCTTGGGAAAGGAACATCAACATTGTAAAAATGTTCTCAATAAATCTGTAAATGCAAGTACCTGTGAGTAAAATGCAATCAACAGGAGTGTTTGGTTTTTTTAAATATAAATTTACTTATTTATTTTCTTTTTGGCTGCATTGGGTCTTTGTTGCTGCACGCGGGCTTTCTCTGGTTGTGGTGAGTGGGGGCTACCGTTGCGGTGTGTGGGCTTCTCATTGCGGTGGCGTCTCGTTGCAGAGCATGGGCTCTAGGCGCACAGACTTCAGTAGTTGTGGCACGTTGGCTCAGTAGTCGTGGCACCTGTGCTCAGTAGTCGTGGCTCGTGGGCTCTAGAGCAGAGGCTTAGTAGTTGTGGCACATTGGCTCAGTAGTTGCGGCTCGCGGGCTCTAGAGCACAGGCTCAGTAGTTGTGGCACGTGGGCTCAGTAGTTGTGGCTCGCAGGCTCTAGAGCGCAAGCTCAGTAGTTGTGGCACGTGGGCTCAGTAGCGGCTTGCGGGCTCTAGAGCGCAGTCTCAGTAGTTGTGGCACATGGGCTCAGTAGTTGTGGCTTGTGGGCTCTAGAGCACAGGCTCAGTGGTTGTGGTGCATGGGCTTAGTTGCTCCACAGCATGTGGGATCTTCCCGGACCAGGGATCGAACCAGTGTCCCCTGCATTGGCAGGCGGATTCTTAACCACTGCACCACCAGGGAAGCCCCCACAGGAGTTTGATATAAAACGTAACAGGCTGACTTTGAAGTATATCTGGGACTCCCCCCGCCTTAAACTTGTGCTTATCTTAATCCTCCCGTTTTGAGTAATGGCAGACCCCCGTGGGTGGGCCTGTTGCTCCAGACAGAACCTGTGAGTCATCCAGATCCCTGTCTTCTCCTCAGTTCCGTCCAATCCACCAGGACGTCCAGACCACTGCCTCCAAAATATGTCTGAATCCACCGGTTTCCCTGTTGCAGTTGCTACGGCACTAGTCCAGCCACTGCTTCTCTCCCTTGGACCACACGCCACCTCCTAAGTGGCCTCTTGGCTGCCACTCCCGGGCCGTCCCCTTGACCCCAGACAATGGCCTGACCGAGCCTGCACCGCCTGTGTCCTCTGCCCCGGCTCTTCCTCCAGCCTGTCTCCCCCCCATTTCCCGGGCTCACTCTTCTTGAGTGACCCTGACTGGTTCCTGCCTCAGTGTCTCTGCACTGGCTGTGCCCTCTGCCCGCAGTACCCTTCCCAGACCTCTACCTAGCCACCTTGTCCTCATTCAGGCCTAACTCGGTGACTTTGGCAAGATGTTCCTGACCACCCTTAGCCAAACCAGCCCATGGCCTCCACGCCTCAACTGTCTCCATTCCCTCACCTGTTTTCTTGTCTCTATAGCACGTGTCACTGAAATTACCTTATTTATTTGCTTGCAACATCTGTTGGGTCTTAAGCGTGCCAGCTCCTTGGAGGTTGTAGGTCGCACTGTCCGCCTCAGAAAGGTATGTTCAAGTCCTAACCCCTCTAACTGAATGTCACCTTACTTGGAAATAGGGTCTTTGTCGCCACAATTAAGGTGTGAATTAAGATTAAGGTCATCCTGAAGTAGGGTGGGCCCTTAGTCCTGTAGGACTGGTGTCCTTGTAAGAAGAGGAGACACAGAGACAGGTACTTACAGAGGGGAGAATGTCATGTGAAGACACACACACACAGAGGGGAGATGGCCACATGAAGACAGGCGGAGATGGAGGTGATGCTCCCACCAGCCAAGGAATGCCTGGGGCTCCCAGAAGCGGGAACAGGCAGGAAGGATCCTCCCTGGAGCCTCCAGAGGGAGCCTGGCCCTGCCCACAGCTGGATTTTGCAGTTGATTAACCAAGTGCGAGTTGCTTTAATTCTCCAGCTTGTGGTATTTTGTTTGGCAGCCCCAAGAAACTAATACGGGGGTGGGGGGTGTTCTCAGCACTGTCTAACGTGAGGAGAGGCTCAGGAAACACTGCCAAATGATGAAGAAATGGCCAGAATAGCCAAGAAGATTTTGAAAAAGATCAGGACAGTCTTGATCTACTAGACAGTGAATCATGCTATAAAGCCTGAACGATGATCTAATAGGCAAAAATCAGTAGACTAGAGGAGAGGGCTCAAAGCAGACTCATGTAAATAGAGTAATTAATTTATTATTAAGGTAGCAATTTAAATCATTGGGGGAAAAGGTGGACGCTCAGTAGAGGGTGTTTGTGCAACTTGGCACTTGCTTTGTTCAGCCAGATATTTCAGAGCAGGTCCGCCTTGGCTGTCTGGTCAGAAGGGAGAAGGGCTTGCCCACAGGTCCATGCCGGGCGGTTCCTCTTCCGGGGAGTGAGTGGCCTTTGCCACAGGTCATGCAGGTGACTGTTCACACAGCTGTCTGTCGCCAGCTAGCATCTCGCCAGCTTACAGCCTCGTGCCTGCAGGAGCTAGGATCCCTTATAAAACCGCCATAGGTATAGTTTCCGGGGTTCACAAAGGGATATGCTCGGCTACAAAAGTTGTCACACTTAAGGAAGCCCCAAGCCTGGCGTCCCCACTGGGGCTTCTTCATTCATGAAGTTCATTTTGACCATAAGCAGTGTTATCTAGTGATGTGGTTTATGTTTTACCTTTATGGGGTTCCCAGGAAACCAGAGCTGGAGAGTCAGGAAAAGGTTTTGTTAAGCCCATGTGGACACGAATTAAGTTAGAGCCCTACATTAAATCATATATAAATTCCAGAGGTACTTAAGAGTTAAATGTAAAGAAATCCCACTTTTAAAGTTTTAGAAAAAAACATAGGAGAAGCTTCCACAGTGTAATGGTACAGAAAGCCCTTCTAAGCAAAGCATAAAACTCAGAAGTCGTAAAGGAGAAAATAACCTGAGAGATTTAAGAACTGTTTTTTATTGAAGTGTATCATATACAGAAAGCAAATCCTAAGCGAACAGTTCTGTGAATTTTCACCAAGTGAGCATGTCGCATAACCAGTGTGAAGATCTGGAAACAGCGTTGGTGGCACCCTAGGGCCCCCTCCTCCTCCTTTACCCCGTGTCAGGCTGATAGATTTGACTACAGAAACATTTTAAACTCTGGGATATCAAAAGACACCATAAATATAGTTAAAAGACAACAGCAGGCTGGAAGGAAACTATGTACAGCCCTTTGCAACATACACAGGGACATATCCAGGACTGATGACCATTGTATGCTATAAAACACGCCTACGGATCACGAAGAAGAAGGACCAGTCATTCGACAGAAAAATTGGCAAAAGCCACACTAAGTAATTCTCAAGAGGAAAAATACAATGGCCCAGGCAGTGGAGCCAACACTGCCAGCTCTGCTGAGTGCCGTCATCCGCGTTAGATGGATGAGTGTCTTCTCTCTCTTGCTCCACTTCTCTTGCCTTCTCCCTCCTGAGATTCAGTGGAAGCCCCGGGTGACAGATAATGTACTTCCTCAGCATCACCCCTCCTATCCACCCCTCCCCGCTGGCCTGCAGCTGTGCCCACATACCTGTCCGTCCCCATAGGCTCATCCCTCTCCCAGCAGATGTTTGGTTCTCATGACTGGCTCCCCAGGTCAGCCCCGTGGGCTCCCAGACAAGCCCAGATTTAACTTGTCCTCTGGGGACACACCTGCCCAGGTTCCAGCCCAGCTCAGTGCTGGGAACGTCAGGGCAGGGCTCAGGTGCTTGGGACATGAACAACACCTGTGGCCGGGCCAGGAGTGGCAGTAAGTAGAACAGGGCCACCATGGCCAGAGGTTGGGGCTGGTGAGAGGTATGGCACCTGTCAAAAAAAGCCAGGGTTGGGGAGGACAGACTTGGCCCCCTGGAAGGAGTGTGGGACAGGCTTCAGAGGCATTCTGTAAAGGCAAACTTCCCCAGAAAGGATTTTGTGGCAAATGACTGGGGGAGTCTGGACATGGACCCCTTGGAGATGTCCAGCATTGAGTTAATCATATGAAAGATGGCCAGGCCCTGCAGTAAAGCCACCTACTGAGACAGCCCTGCCTTCCCCAAACACCTTTGACCTTTAGTTCACAGAACATACATCAACACCTGCCGGTGACCAGTGTCCCTAGGGTCCACTTGGGGAATCCCTGCTGTGAGGGGATGAAGATTCTAAGGCCAGGTTCTGAGCCAGCCACAGGCTTCTCTGTTTTGAGACTAGAGCTAATTCCAGGTACAGAAAGCCTTTGGCTGGAGGGTAGTTTGGAGGAGACAGTTTCCAAATCAACAAAACAGTGTAACTAGGTTCATTTGAGAAGGTTTCTTCCGCCCTTTTGTTAAAAAAAACAAAAAAACCTGTGCCGTTTCCCGTTGTTGTTGGGTGGGGGGGGGGGGGCCTCGTGAGTAAGCAGGTGTGTTTAGTTAATAGCCGTATATGGAGAAAGAGGCCACACCTGTCACAGACTACGCCCCCAGGTATTACCTGTGGGTGGGGTGTCGGTAATAAAGTGATAATAACGTGTCTTCGCCGAGTTGAACTTCCCTCATCTTCCCTGGACCTCTGTGCTCCCGAGTTTGTCAGAGGTCAGAGGTCCCCAAAGAGCGTGGCTGCAGCGCTGGTGACAGTTTCTGAGCATCTAACACAGGTGAACAAACTGCTCTGTCAGATCCCTAATGAATCTGACCGAACAAAAATATTTTTAAATCAGAGAAGCCTAAGAAATGAATTATCGACTGTTGTCTGGATTGTGGATTAAAATAGAGAGTAGTAATCGACCTTGGGGAGGTTCATCAACTCTCACCCCAGCCTCCTGGAACTGTGTCCCGACCTCACCTTCACGCATTCCCCCAAACCCGGCGGCCTTGCTGGAGGCGGGGTCATTGTCTGTGTTCCTCACCGCTCCTCCCCCGCAGGGCCCTATCCCTACCTGGAAGACTGCCTGCCCCTCGGCCATGCTCCCATTCATAGAGGGCTGGGCTCCTGGCTTACCCAGCTCTTCCGCCACCTCCTGTCCCATCCTAGCTATGGTCGTGCCCATTAGCTGCTCTCACCTCCTCACTGCCAAGTCTTTCCTTCCATCCCCCTTCACGCTGCCGGCCTTCTCATCGCCAGTCGTTATACTGCCCTGGAAGTGCAGCGTCAAGCATCCTCTCCGCCACCTTCTGCCCTCCTAACCCGCTCAGGACCCCTACTCAGACCTTGAGTCTGTGGCCCGCGACCCTTCCCAGCACCTTCCCTCCCCTCACAGCCTCTCTTGCCTCCTTGTCCTGCTTCGATTCCCATCCATGCTGATCATTCCTCTTGCACACGCTCTCCCCTCTTTCAGCCACTCTCTCCTTCATACTTGCCAGGCAAAACCCCTGGCCCTGAGTTAGTCCTCTCCCCCGACTACGAGCACACCCTCATGTTGCTGGACGCAGCTGGAGGAAAACCCGACCACACTGATCTGTCTGTCACAACTTCCTAAGGGTCTCCAGTGCTGCTTCGGTGGCCTGGTTTCATCTGCCTAGCCGGGTTTCTCTTCTGCCCTCCGGGATGACTGTTTCTCATCTCAGGCCTTCAACACCTTGTCCCTCTCCGCTAATTTCACTCCCTGTTTCACTGAGAGAATGAAAGTAACTAAAACAGAACTCTGACAAACCCAGTCACCTCCTTCGCCTGCCCCGCGTCGGCGGCGCTGCCCCCCTGTGTTAGGGCGCGTGCCCTCTGTACCCCTTCTCTTCCTCCTTTGCTCTGCTCCCGTCCCCTCTCACCTCTGAAGACTCTGGTCCCCCGCTTCCTCCCTTCCCTTCCTAGCTGGATGATTTCCACCGGTACACCAACAGATGGTTCATGTTTAGAACACCCTCTCTCGACCCCAATGCCCCGCCTCCTTTCTCTGCTCCGTTCCCCCACGTGAAGGGGCTGTCTCCGCTCTCCCTCCTCCCACTCTCTGCGACGCAGTTTCAGCCAGGCTTTGGTGCTCGCCCTTTGGTACTCTGAAGCCCTCCATCAGGGTCACCAGAGATGGCTGCCTTGCCGGATCCCACGCAGGTCTGCCCGTAGCATCACCCAGGTGATCACACCTGCTTCCTGAAGGATGCTTCTCCTTCTGGTCATATTCCTGCCTCACTGCTGCTTCCCCCAGTGCCTGGCACACAGTAGGCCGTGTTGAGTGATGGGATTGAAGTGTGAAAGGGTGTGACTTTCCCCTTCTCTCCCCCTCCCTCCCTGCACCTCATGTAGCATTAGAGGGTGTATATGGATCGCACGACAAGGTTTCTAAAGGTAAGGGTGTGTGTGTGTGTCTGTGTGTGTACATGCATGGAAACAGGGCTTCTCGGTGAGGGACAAGGCACTCCAGTGGGGTCATAGCAGGGCTGGGAGGGGCACTCAGGTAGAGTAAGGAAGTACTTCTTCCTGAGTAAGGAAGAAAAGGGGAAAATACTCAGTGACTGGCTGGGCTGGTCAGTTAGAGAAGAAACTGGGAAAGTAGCTGGGAGTGGAACCTTCAGCACCCAGCCCAGGCCTTGGGTCTAAGTTGTTAGTCAAGGGAAGCACACTGAAGGGTTTGTTATAGGAGGGAGTGACACGTCGGGACTTGCCCCGGGGGGGAGTCACTGTGGGGACCTGGGAGGGGGACAGGAGGCCCAGGAGTGAGGTCTCTGGTCAGCCCGTGAACTCTGCCCTGAAGGATCTACCTCTCCCCCATGTCTAAAGATAGCTTGCATGCATTTGTGGAAAAGCGGGTAATTGATGCTCATTTTTTTTTTTTTTTTTTGCGGTACACGGGCCTCTCACTGTTGTGGCCTCTCCTGTTGCGGAGCACAGGCTCCGGACGTGCAGGCCCAGCGGCCATGGCTCACAGGCCCAGCTGCTCCGCGGCATGTGAGATCTTCCCGGACCGGGGCACGAACCTGTGTCCCCTGCATCGGCAGGCGAACTCTCAACCACTGTGCCACCAGGGAAGCCCTGTGTCCGTATGTTTTAAAGGCCCGGATCTCTTCTCTTTAGGGAAAAAAAAGACTCAACTCTAAAGGCTCAGTGTCCAGCCCAGCACTCAAGCCCTCTTGTCCGAGGAGCCGGCCTCCTCTTCCAGGCTGGTCACCTCAGCCACTGCTGACCTTGGTGCAGGGAGGGGAGTTTATCCAGCTGCTTCTCTAGCTGTGGCCGCAGGAGACCATACATTGTGCTCTTACTTTCTCCGGCTGGGTGGCGCACGTATGCACAGCCTTGCTGGGAGACAATGCTTCTGCTTAGGTCGTATTTTCAGGGTGCACTCCCCAACCCGCCCTTCACATGGCTTGGACTTTTGGGAGAGGGAGAGGTGGTGGGGAGAGCAGGAAGGTTTCTTAGCGGGACTGGTGTGTCTGCCCAGTTGGCTTTTGTCTGGGCTCTCAAGCTTCTGTTTCAGGCTGGTGTTTTGATTTCCACGTTGCTTAGCAACCCTCCAGCAGCCTCCATCCACCAGCCCGCCGGCCGAGGAAAACCATTGTCTTTCTGGAGATCTGCTTTAGCTCCCAACTGATAACTCTGGAAGGAACAGCCACAAGCCGAGCTCAGAATTAGCACATGAAGAAGTCGTTGACCTTGATCTTGAGGATTCTGTCCTCTTGAGACCTTGAAATAGAAGAAGCTGGTGTAAGGTCAGCCACAAGCACGCAGCCACAAATGGTACCTCAGACTTGGACCGTCTGCGTTGTTAAATTGACCTACTTATTTTTCTGACCTGTGGGCTGGGCTTTGATGGAATTTCCTTAAGGGGTGTTATTGTGGAAAATATTATGGAAGAAAGAAGCACGCGTGGTTGGTTTGATTATCGATCCAGACCGCTGGCCTGCTGACCAGGAACGCGGCCTGCTTGGCCTGGAGTAGAGCAGACGCTCGCTGCGGCCTGTGGCTCCCACAAGACCTGCCCCGCCCCCCCCAGCTCTGTCTGATGACAGAGGTCTGTCCTGAGAACCAGAATCCTGGGCCAGCTTTGCTCTGCTTTGGGGCAAGCACTGTCCCCCCTGCAGTGGAGCCCTTTCTCTTCCACTCCTCTTGGCCCACTGGACCCGGGGGTGGGATGCGTGTCCCCCCAGGCTCCTCTTTGCCACCTCCTGGCCATCCTCCTTCCCTCCACCATAAAAGCTGTCAACTAGGAATGTCATGTCCAGCGCCCACCAGGAGGTCTTCCTAGGCCCATCCAAACATCCAAACTGTCAGCACCCCACTTGGCATCCAGGACAGGAACCAGAGCTCGCCGGTGGGGCTGCACAGAGCGTTCCTCTCTGGAGTCATCCTCACAGCAGCTCTGTAAGGTCACCCACGGGGTGTGGACGCTGGGGAGGTGTGGATGCCAGGGCTGTCTTGCTGAGAAGCCTCACTCCCCGATAGGATCTAGTGTCGGTGGTCAGCTGAGCTTCCAGGTTACCTCAAAGGACAGCTCCATCCAAGAGTCTCCTATGGCCTCATCGTTGTTCTGGTCACCTGTGGTTCCTCCCGGTCCAGTGCCTGCTACCAGACAGGTCTATTTTTATCATAAGCCATCTCATCTAGTATTGTAGACAGGGTTTATCAGGTTACCAGGGAAACAGGACTTGGAGGTTAATCTAGGGTCAAACTCTCTTGCAGGCTTTGTTGACCCTTTGTCCATGCACACCAAGGAACCTTGTTGCCCCCTGGCCCTCCTTGTAATCGCCTGGCTCCTTGACGATTTTACCTTCTTCCCTGTCAGCCCAGACACTCCATCCACCCTCTGTGTCAGACATCCCACTTTTCATCCTCCACCTTCATCTTTCCAGCTCATCCCTCACTTCCCCAATTCCAACCACCTTGACCCCACTGGGACTGCGATCCCGTGAACCTGCCACCTCTTTTAAAATGTTGTTTTACATATACATGCATTCTTTTTCATATTCTTTTCCATTATGGTTTATCATAGGATATCGAATATAGTTCCCTGTACTATACGGTAGGACCTTGTTGTTTAACCATTCTCTATATAATAGTTTGCATCTGCTAACCCCAAACTCCCAATCCACCATCCGTGTTGCTGAAAATGACATTATTTCATTCCTTTTTATGGCTGAGTAGTATTCCGTGTGTGTGTGTGTGTGTGTGTGTGTGTATCACATCTTTATCCATTCATCTGTCGATGGACACTTAGGTTGCTTCCATGTCTTGGCCATCACAGACAGTGCTGCTATGAACATTGGGGTGCATATATCTTTTCAAATTAGAGTTTTGTCAGGATATATGCCCAGGAGTGGGATCGCTGGATCATATGGTAGCTCTATTTTTAGCCTTTTGAGGAACCTCTGCACTGTTTTCCATAGTGGCTGCACCAACTTACATTCCCACCAACAGTGCAGAAGGTGAACCTGCCGCCTCTTCCAGTCGCTTCCCAACCCCCACGCCTCTCCTCCCTTCACACACCACCCCTGCCCTCTCCCTCCCACCCCTGTCCCTCTCTTGCTCGTTACTCACCTGGTAAGCCACTGGGTAGGTCCTCCTCACCTGTACCTGCCTCTGTGTGGCTGGAGGTTTCTGGAGACAACCCACTACCACACCGCCGGGTCTCATTGCCCCTTCAGGGTCCCCAGGCCCTTCAGTGATGCTCCTATATCCCTTTCACCCTCCCGCGTCCCCAGACAGCTCCTGCACACCTCCCCCTGCAGCTCTGCCTCACCCACCCACCATATCTGTCCCTGTGTCCTCCTTCTCTCCTGTTAAGTGGATGGACTCTGTGTTAAGGCAGCCCCCATTCACACATCGCCAGTCCAGGGCACTGCTGGCGGGTCCCCTCTGTCTCCTCCTCCAGCAGCTGTTACCTCCCTTGCATCAGTTCTACCAGCGTGCAAACCTTCGGGAAATCTTTAGACCCCACTTCCCGCTCTACAGCCTCCCATTTCTACACACACACACACACGACTTCCTCAAGGAATTGTCTCTACTCACGGTCTCTGTTTTTTCTCTTCCTCTCCATTCAGGTTTTTGTCCCTCAACTTTTCGGAAACTGCTCTTTCCTGGTTCACCTGTGTGTACCTAGAGTGATGAGTGCTCAGTCCTGGTGGGACGGGACTCAGGGCAGCATCCAACCTCACTGACCCTTCATGGCCCCTGTCAGCACTGTCCTCCGGGCTCCTGACACCACACGCTGCTGGCTTTTCTTATATCTTTTTGGCTTCTTTTATATATATATATATATTTTTTTTTTTTAAATACAAATGATTTTTTAAAAAAATATTTATTTAATTTATTTTTGGCTGCGTTGGGTCTTCGTTGCTGCGTGCGGGCTTTCTCTGGTTGCAGCGAGCGGGGGCTACTCTTCATTGTGGTACGCGTGCTTCTCATTGCGGTGGCTTCTCTTGTTGCGGAGCACGGGCTGTAGGCGTGTGGGCTTCAGTAGTTGTGGCGCGCATGCTTCAGTACTTGTGACACGCAGGCTCAGTAGTTGGGGCGCACGGGCCCAGCTGCTCCGCGGCATGTGGGATCTTCCCGGACCAGGGCTCGGACCCCTGTCCCCTGCATTGGCAGGCGGATTCTTAACCATGTGTCACCAGGGAAGCCCTTGGCAGGTGGATTCTTAACCATGCGTCACCAGGGAAGCCCATTTTTGGCTTCTCCTCCTCCGTCTCCCCAGCCTTTAAACATGCTGTCCCCTCCACGCACTCCCCAGACCATCTCCCCCACTCTCATGATTTTAAGTACCTTCTGTTTGCTGGGGGCATCCAGTTTGTATCTTCAGCCGGTGTCTCTGTGTAACTCCAGATGGCATGACTCCATCCTCGAAATCTGGGGCCTGTCTGAACTGAGCTCCCAGTGCCTTTCCGAGACCTGGCCCGTCTGTCTTCACAGACACCGGGGGTCATGGCCATGCCATCCTGTCAGTTGTTCGGGAGCAAGACTTGGCGTCATCCTTGAACCCTGTCTTTCTCTCATGTCCCACATGCGGTCTGTCCACAGATCCCCTGGTTCTGCCTTCAGAATATCTGCAGATGTTTGATGATGTTATGGAATTACGGTTACATTTTTTTTTTTAGATTTGATCATGGTATTGTGCTCCCTTTTTAAAAAGAACCCTTTTCTTTTAGAAATTCGTACAGAAATATTTATAGATAAAATGACGTGAAGTCTGTGATTTACTTGGAATAATCTCGGGCAGTGATTCTTACCCAGAGGACTTGTGAAAACACAGATTTCTGGGTCTTAAGGCCAGAGTTTCTGATTCAGTAGGGCCGGGATGGGGTCCCATAGTTTTTATTCCTGACACTGATTGATGCTTATTGTCTGAGGCCCACATTAGGAGACTGACCTGAGGTGTGGGAGAGTGGGTGAGGGGTATGAATGAAGTAAGGTTGGGCGTGAATTGATAGCAGTCGGAGCTGTTGGATACGTAGGGTTTATTACACTGTCTGCTCTTCTTTGGAAGTTTCAATAATAAAAAAGTGTGTGTGTGTGTATGCACGTGCGCGTGTTACCAGAATTTGACCGTTTCCCAGCACCTCTAGTCCTACCACCCCGGTCCAAGCATCCTCTCTTGCCTCGATCGTTGTAGGGCCTCCTAACTGGTCTCCTTGCCTTTCCTTTGCCCCTCTAGGATCTGTTTTCAACAGGACAGCCGGAGTGATCCTCAGAACCCTGCAATGCTTCCCTCTCACTCAGAGTGAAACCCCAAGTCTCTTCATCACCTAGAAAGCACTTTGCAATGTGTCCCCGACTCCATTTCCTCTATCAGACACACTGACCTCGCTAACCCTTGCATGTGCCAAGAATGCTTCTGCCTCAGGACCTTTGCATGTGCTCTTCCGGACCCATAGTGCTCCCCGACTGTCCACTCAGCCACCTCTCTCTTTTCCTTCATCTACTTTCAAAGGTCGCCCCTGCAGTGAGGCCTTGTCAGACCCCGCTGTAGAAGTTCACACTCCCCCCACTTCCTGCCCCTCTTCCCTGCTCACTTCTTCTCCTTAGCTCACATCACTGTCTGTATTGTGCTACGGATCTGATCTGTCCCCCTTGGCAGGAAGCCTGTGTGGTTCCTGGCACCGAGTAGGTGCTGCCGCTCCACCACCTTTGTGGCAGCCTCGTCAGTGCCACGGCTCCCGGCTCCCAGCCCCACCGGGTTGGCCTCCACTGTCATCACTCATCCGTTCATGACATGTGTCCCTTCTTTGCCACTGCCCAGTGTCTGCCTCGGCTGACTCTGGCGTAGGTGGGTTGGGGTCTGTTTGGATCCCTGCTGGGTCCCTGTGCCTGGGACAGTGCCAGCCGCATTTGGCTCTCAGATACATGCCCACTGAATGAACAGCTGAATCCCCGGGCAAGAGGTGGACGAGGATGAGGGTGGGAGTGTAAACGAGAGGACTTTCTGGAAAGTCGTGGCCACTGTGGGGGCGGGGAGGGGGGATGTGGGCGGGGGGAAGCAAAACATTCTCACATGGAAAAACCTACCGGAAATGCAAAAAAGTGTGGAAGACAGACATAGTCTATTTTTGAGACATTAAGTAAGGAAGGACAGAAGTTGCCAACGGGCAGATCAGATACGGTCTGCAGCCCACACGATGCTTAAAATAAATCTGGACTGGTTGCCAACACTGAGAAATCAGAAGTGTCCTATTTCTCTTGAAAAACTGGAGGCTCGCTGGCACTGTGCTGGCCTGTCCTCCTGGGGTAAAAGGGTGGGAACGGACCGTGTGCCCCCATCAGAAGGGGCGTGTGTCCTCTGGTCGCCCATGGCCCCTCCAGCAGCTTCATTCATTCATTACCTGCCTGAGGCTTGTATGTATTTGATTTGTGAGCTCCCTTTTGAAGAGCAAAATGGATTTCTTCTTCCTTCGACACTAAGTGAGGAAACAGTTATTTGGGGCAGGCGGCATGTTGGGCAGTTTTAGAAGAGGCTGCCCGGGAGACCAGGCCTCCGGGAGTGCTGCAGGTGGGGCTGTGAGGGCCGCGAGGGGGCCTGCGTCACAGGGATGGGACGCATCCTGCTTCCACGTTGCAGGGGGTCAGAAGGGGCCTCGGAGAGGAGGGCGTGGAGAAAAGGAGAGACGGTTTGCCGGGAGTCTGGGCTTTAAGAGGTACCCCGGAATGTGACCTTATTTGGAAATAGGGTCATTGCAGGTGTAATTAGTTAGGTTGCATTGAGGTCATCCTGGAGGGGGGCCCCAAATCCGGTGTGATGGGTGTCCTTACAAGAGGAGAGAGACACAGAGCCACACAGGGAGAAGACAGCCACGTGACGATGCAGGCAGGGGTTGGAGTGACGCAGCTGCAAGCCGAGGAAGGCCAAGATTGATGGCCACCGCCACAAGCCAGGACAAGGCGGGGAGGACCCTCCCCTGGGGCCTCCAGAGGAAGTGTGGCCCGCTGACACCTTGCTTCCAGACTTCCAGGCTCCAGAACCGAGAGCTGAGAAAATTTCGATGTTTTAGGCCACCTGGTTTGTTTGCCGTCAGTCTGTTTGTGGTGGAGCAAAAGCATCTCCCGGGACTGTCACGTGCACTAAGGTCGTGACCTGCCGTGTGAACCACGTGTGAACGTCGGGGATAATGGTGTTGATTATATATTCAGGAGTCAATCATTTACAGGATTTGAATGGGACAAAGTGGCCTGGTGGCGTTGTGCTTCTTTGTTTTTAAAATAGGATGAAAAGTCTTTTTTGTTTGTGTTTGTTTAATTTTCCCAGCGCGGGGGCGGGCTTGTCCTGTGGGATCCAGCAGGGCAAGGGGTCAGTCTGTTTCCACGGCTTCTCCTGAAGCCCTGTTCTCACCTCTGAAGTGTGGATTTGACCACATTAACTTTGGCTGGCATTTTCCCGGGGTTTTGTTTATGCGGTCGGGACTATTTGCAGAGGTACACGAATGCACAAAGACCACCATGTTTCAGGGTCAGCAAAGTGAGACCCAGATGATACTCCGGCTTCAGGGTTCTGTTCAAAGGCTTTGTAAAGCTCTGAGGGTTAAAATATGACTTTTTCGTGTCAGAATTATTCTCTTGCATTGAGCAACTTGTCCCCCGAGGTGAGGACCAGGCCTCTCCCTGGTTAGACTGGGAGACACCATGCGTGGCCCCGAACAGGGCCTGCAAGGGGCAGTTCGCTTCCACCTGTGGGGTTGGGATTTCACAGGCTTTACCTGTCCTAGGGCTTCACGTGTCCTAGAGCAGGGAGCAGGCCACTTCCAGGAGGGCTCCATGGCACAGGGCCCAGGGCCCGTCCCTTAATGGCGGGTTTGTCACCACCCTGGGCAGAGAGCAGACTCGGGGATGGAGAGGCTCCAGGAACTGGGTTGTATCCATCTGGGGCCCCTCGGATGTCCACACCCTAATCCCCAGTTCCTGTGAATGTTACCACACGTGGCAGAAGGGGCTTTGCAGATGTGATTACGTTAAGGGCCTTGAGATGGGAGATTGTTTGGGGTCATCTGGGGGCCCAGTGTACTCACAGCGGTCCTTAACAGATGGAAGAGGGAGACAGGAGAAGGAGAGAGAATGAGGTATGAAGATGGAAGCAGATATCAGAGTGATGCGATTGCTGGCTTTGGAGAGTAAGGAAGCAGCCAGTAGCCAAGGACTGCAGGGGACTCTAGAAGCTGCAAAAGGCAGGGGGATGGCTTCTCTTCTAGGGCCTCCAGAGGCAACCCCATCCTTTTGACATCTTGATTTTAACCCGGTGAAACCCATTTCAGAGACTTCGGACAAGCAGAATTATAAGATCACAAATTTGTGTTGTCTTGGGCCGCTGAGTATGTGGTGGGTCGTTTGTTACCGCGGCGGTGGAGACTAGTACATCATTCCACCGCCTCCCAGCTGTCCCACATCCTCTGAGGCAAGTCGATGGAGTCGGCAGGGCTATGGTAGTTACCTTCAGGTTATTCTTCTCCCTGATCCCCCCCACCAAAAAAAAAACCTAATCAATTAGAAAAATTCACACGACTGTTGGAGGAAAATGTCATTTGTTAAACTGGTTTTTAACCATATAACTCCTTGGAGATTCTGATGAAAATTATGGATCTTAGCCTCATAAAAATATACATCAAAAATTTTGCGTACAATTTTAGAGATCATACGGATTCCCCCAAAAGCTATCCGTGAAGCTCCGGTATCTGCCCAGGCCTTCCTCTGTCTCCCCAGATGGAGAGCCCTTGTACTATTGGATTGGCCAAAAAGTCCGTTCGGGTTTTTCCATAAGATGTTATGGAAAAACCCGAACGGACCTTTTGGCCAACTCAGTAGATGAATTCATTTGAGGCTGAGTAACTGCTTTCCTAGTAAGTCTCCCTAATGGTATTTGCCAGGTCCTTATTTGAGGATTCATGCATGTTTATGTTTTGTTCTGTGCATTTAGAAACATTCTTCTGAGAAAGGGGTACAAAGGCCTGGCCCCTGTAACAGCCAGTGGCATCTCCAGCTGCGTCTGTGGCATCCCCGTCAAGGTCAAGGGCTCCCTGCTTCTAACAGCCTTTCTCTCTGTCAGTTTTTCTGCCTTCGCTTTTGCACCAGGCTGGGTCTCGCCCTGGGCGTTCCCAGTAACTGCTGAAGAGCCGGGGCCTCTGTTCATCAGCCTGCCTCGGGGTTCACTGGCCCCAGGCCCCCTGCTTAGCACCCATGTGTTAGCCGGTCCCTGGGGACAGGTGGGCACTTGAACGACGCAGCCTCTAGTGGACGATAGTTAAGAAGGACGGTCCTCCCCATCAGGGAGTGATGACTCACTGCTGTTCCTGAGCATGTGGACTGCGGCGCAGAGGGACGGGGCCGGCCTGCAGCAACTGGCCTGGGCTCGAACCCTCACACTCACGTCTGCCAGCCGGGGACTCCCCTCTGCCTCTCCAGCCCGCAGGCAGCCGTCGGAGCTTCCAGAGAGCAAGCTTTTGGTGGGAAGGTCTGAGTTACTGCAGCTCGGTGATTTGCTGATCCTCAGACCTCCACCAGTATTACTTGGGGCCGAGCTATTGTCTCTGCGTTTTCTTTTCCGAGTGGGTGGGAGCTGCATTGGGAGCTGCAGTGAATGAACTCCAACGGGAGGCTCAGCTGATGCTGTCTGTGCTGTGTTTCTTCCCCAGCTCCAGAAGAAAAGGAGGTCATTAAAGGCCAGTATGGAAAGCTCACTGATGCTTATGGCTGCCTGGGGGAGCTCAGGTTGAAGTCCGGTGAGTACCCACTCCGAGGGGCAGCAGCTGTCAGACCCCCCTGGCTAGATAGATTTCTGGTGGCGGGCAGAGCCTCTCATGTTAGTGTGGAAAGACTGTGGGATTTAGGCGTTCTATTTTAACTGTTATCATCCTTTAAAATGTTTCTTTCGCTGAGCCAGCTCCTCTGGGCAGGAGGTCCAGGTGAGCGCAGCCTGGTCCTGCCAGTGGTGCTTCGTGCCCTGGATGCAGAGGAAGCTCACCTTCATCGCGCGCCCACCGTGATCTAAGGTTTTCCAGCCTGGTCTGGAGGTGGAGGGCTCAACCCAGGGGCTTGTTTGTTGTTTACAAGAGATCTGTGTTCCAGATGGGGTGGCGGTCAGAGGCCCGGAGCCCCTGGACTTGCTGGGTGTGTCTTGAGGGAGAGGAGCTGGGACGGCGCGTTGTTGGCTAGGAGAGAAAAGCCACCAGCACCTGACCGTCGGGCACCAAGGGTGGGTGTGAGCGAGAGCAACGGAGAGAGCTTCAGAGCTGGGCTGCGTAGTGACTAGAAGGGACAGAGAATTACAGGAGCAAGTGGGCATCCTGCTCGGCGTCATACTCGAGGGGCGGAGCCGTAGGCTGGGGTGGGGTGCCACCGCCTCCGTGTGGGACCCCTGGCTCACCTCTGCGCTCCTAGGCCTCTTGGGAGCCCTGGTGCACTTCTGGGGCTGCAGCCCCCGTGTCCTTCCTCCCCTCTCAGCTGCCTCATTTACAGCTGAGTGTCTCCGAGGACTTATGGGGCCAAGACCAGAAGAGGCTGTGAGTTCACCAAACGCAGGCTCTTCCCGAGCTGAGCGTGTGCATCTCCACATCCACGGAGCAGCTTTTTTCCTGGATTGAGGATTTTGAAAGCTGACAGAACAGCCCTGTTGTTTGCTGTTACTTTTCTGGTCTTTTCTTTAGTGGGATGGTTTTTTTCTGAACTATGATGATGACATTGATCATCTCCCAACAGTGTTTAGGAAAAGCATTCAGTACCCTCGTGACAAAATGCACTTATTCAATGTCTGTTTTGTGCCAATGGCTAAGTATACATTAGATTCTTTAATCCTAAAAACAAGTCAGCATGATACGGTATCTTCATCCTCGTTTTCAGTAAAGGAAACAGACTCAGAGGGTAAAAGGA
The DNA here is from genome assembly GCF_963924675.1 of Phocoena phocoena. Lineage (NCBI taxonomy): Eukaryota > Metazoa > Chordata > Mammalia > Artiodactyla > Phocoenidae > Phocoena > Phocoena phocoena. Next base: position 9,289,625 of record NC_089230.1, on the reverse strand, counting down.
ACTTGCCTAAGAAGCTTAGGTAGGATTCAAACCTGGATCTAGCTGCCTCCAGACCCTTGCTTTTTTCATGAAGGTGTGCTGCCTGCCAAGGGTTTCTGTAGATTTTTTCCCCTGCAGCCGTTTTTTTTCTGAGGTTATGAAAAATTCCTGTGGCCTTTCCTCAGTCATGAGGATATGAGGATGACAGCTAACCGTACATGGTGCTTACTCTGTGCTAGCACTGTTTTAAGTGTTTAAATTTATTAACTCAGCTCTCCCAACAGCCTGTGAGGTAGGGACTGTGACTGACAGAGAGCTTAAGCGTTGTATTTCATCTGTTCTGTGACACAGTTTTTATATAACAACACCTGGACATTTAAGATGTTACAGTTGTTGGCATCCTAGTTATACTTGGTAACATTCTTCTTGTACATAAATTAATGGTCCATTTCTCATATGTCACTAGCCCGAAGTCGGGCAGTCCTCAAGTGGCGACTGGGGTTTAAACTCTTGCTTTCTGGCTACAGCGGCTTCCTTCAACCACTAGGCTGTTCTGTCCTGGAAGGAACAGAAAGGCTGAGATTTCAAGGCCAGGAAAGCAGTACCTTCCCCACATCCCAGGGCAAAGCTTTTCTTCCTGGGCTATGATTTGAGGTCAGGTCCAGGGAACTGGTCCTAACTGGGAAGGGTGGCAGCCCCAAGAGACATTGTCAGAGTGAGCCAGGGTGTCTGCGGGTGCCCAGCTACAGCAGGCTCATCCCGGGGCAGGGAGTGGAGAGAGGTGACCAACTCCTAAAGCTGCCCTGGACAAGGCCATCCTCCCCGCCTGCAACCCTCCACCCTCCCCTGAGGGGTGAGTGAGCACAACCTCTGGTCCCCAGCCCCCATCTCTGGTGTCCTCTGAATACCCTCAGCCCTGCCCACCAGTGTCACCCTGCAGGGTGGGCTGTGAAGGCTCCCTGAGCATGGTGAGAATGCGTTTGACTTCTGGAATGTCAGGATTATTTGGCCTTTCTCAACGCATTTCTGAAAGGGCCCAGGGTATCTGAAGGATGGAAGCATTGGGCCTTGTCATTGAGTTTTTCAAATTCCCTTTGGCTACACTGAGGAGTGTTTGGCTTTAACTTGAATTTCTTTTCCCACTGCACATCCCCACCCCAGGACTATGGTCTGTTTTGTTTTTTCTACCTGTGGAGGGTGTCAGCAGCACAAGAGTGAAATTCCAACTTTTATTTGCTACAGAGACAACCAGCCCCAGTGGGAGTCGGCTGCCCTCAGGCTCTTAACTTGGGGCAGTTGTTCAGTTTCAATCTACCTCAGTGAAAACAGCCTTTTATGTTAGAAATTAAGAAACATGTACAGGTTCGTAGATTTTCCAGAGCCAAAGTCCCTCCTTCCTCTCTAAAATGGCAGCAGGAAGCGGGTGGAGCCCCCACAATAAGCCCCTGAGCTGGACTTCCTGACACATACACAGTACAAAGCATAGAAAGTGAGAGTATAGTTATGGAAAGAATTTATCCCAATGATTATAGGGATTTAACTCCCTTTTTACCTAAGCTCTCAAGGCCTCCCTATTTCATAGCCTCAGGGGTTGAAGAAACTGAGGTCTCTAATGAATTGCGTCTCCTGGAGTTGTGCAGTGCACAGCCTGTGAAACTGTACATGCCAGTCCTGTAAACCTTCCGCCAGACAGCCCTCCTCAAATCTAGTTTCGGCTTCTCAACAGACTGACCTGAGTTAATTTAATCTCTAATTTCCTCTAAAAGCAGGAAAACTGCCTCAAGTCTATCTTATATAGTTCTGAAGGGGCTTACATGAGAGAATGAACATGGACTGAACTTGGGTACTGAGTGTTGGGGGAGGCTGTCCTGCAGGGGGTGGGTCTTTCTGGGAGAACTAGGTATGTGGCCCAGGCTGAGTGCCTTCAGGTCGGGGACTCCTGGTGCTGGTTAGTCTGCCCGGGCCAGTCGAGGGCTGACTTCCCTGGGCAGGCACCGCAGAATGGAACGTCACTGGAGAGGGAGTTTTGAGTCTCTGAGCCTTTGAGGTTCAGGGAAGGCAGTGTCCTCCAGCAAGTCTTGAAAGGGGATGGCCATCAGTTGTAATAATTTATTTTAATACTTACACCCAGTGGTGTGCTCTCCACTGTTTGACTTCCAGCTCTCTGGAGGGAACTCCCTGACAGGTCACGTTTGCCAGTTTCTGTGGTGTAAATGCACCCACCGCGGCTGACTTCAGGCCAGTGTGGAATTGGGCTGTGATGTGCTCAGCTGGCTCCCGGGAGCTGGTGAAAGCTGCCAGCGCACCACTGCCTTCACTGCTCACATCTTCTTGGCAGGGAAGGATAAAGAGGTACTTGAGATGAGCAGGTGGATACAGATAATTAGAATTCTGAGCTCGTTGGTAAGGGGTAGGGGCGGGAGCGCCGGGCTCCTCTGGCGGCAGCTCATCACTTCACAGCTGGGGAAGCCTAGGCTCCCTGAGTCCCATGTTCACGGATCTGAGAGTATCCTCTACCAGCAGACGAGTAGGGAAGACAGTTTGTAGGCACCCAGGGTTGAGATCAGTACGCGCCTGGCCGGGGAGAGAACAACGAGGCCGAGCAAACACAGAGAAAACCCAACAGAGAAAATGCCCAGCATTGTCCCTGAATGAACCATTGTGTCTGCCCCTGACTCATCGGGACTCCAGCGCCCGCCCTTCCCAGCCAGATGATGGACGACAGGTGGCCACAGATGAGACTCGGACGCTGGCACTGCAGGGGTCGGGGTTTCTCCTGGGCAGCTCTGACTTGGAGCTGGGCTTTGAGGGAGAGGATTTCTACATTGATATTGAGGTTTTGGAGGCTTTTTAAAATTGTGGGAAAATATACATAAGATGAAATTTACCATTTTAAGCAGTTCTAAGCACACAGGTCAGTGGCATGAAGGACATTCGCACTGTTGTGCAACCATCACCACCATCCGTCTCTTGAACGTTTTTCATCTTCCCAGACTGAAGCCCTGTCCCCGTGAACAAGTATATATATCGAGCTGGTTGCATTCCGTTACACCACACTGCACACTCAGGCTGCCTCTGTGTGCGGGTGTGACCTCTCCTGGTTGTGGCGTGTCTTTTTGGCCTGTGACCCATTTCTTGCCCTCACCCCCTCCTCACCTGACTCTGGCCGGCAACCTCTCACCCAGGCATGGTCTTGCTTGGGCCAGAGCACTGGAACCAGAGTGTTGGAGCTGGAAGGGACGGGGAGCCCATCTGGTGCCCAGAGAGGGCCTGGGACTTGTCTGAGGCCCCAGAGGCCATTGGAGGCATGCAGAGCCCAGAGCCCCGTCTTCTGAGGCCAAGGCAAGCTTGGCTTTTGTCTTCGCCTTGCTACAAGGCCCTAACTGGTTTCAAGTCCCTGGACTCAGCCTTGACTAATGACTTCTGAGACATCGCCACCCCCGTCCCAGGCCCAGTTTACTTCTGGGCCGTGAGAAAATTGATCCTGGGTTACTGGAAACACAGCTTGGATCCCGTGCTCAAGGTGACGGCAGAGGGGATTTCTCACACGCCGGGGTCGGCGGGGGTGGGGGGCGGGTGGCATGTCCCACCGGCCTCACTTTTACCCCTAGAGACGCCTTCTGTGTGGGATCACAGGCTAACAGCATCCTCACGGTACCACCCCCAACCCCTGTCTCCTGCAGTGCATGAGAGCACGGGGGCTGTTACACAAATGGGTAGACAGGGTGATGCCAGGGCTGGAGTGACCCCTGCCAGGCTGAGCAGGCCAGGCAGGCCCCCCTCCTGCAGGGACGGAGGCCTAGGGCTGTTCTTCTGGGGGTCACAGAGACCGTCCACGGTGCAGGACATGGTTAGATCTGAGGAGAACAGTTTCCAAGCCCTCCACTCCTTCCAGGAATCGGTTTGCCTAAACATGTCCTGTGATGAGGGGCCGGTTTCTCACCCTCTCTGTTCCATCCACGGCCACCCGTCTGCTGTCTTACCTTTCCCCTGCACGGAATCTCACAGTGGTGAGCTGCTTCAGAAGTAAATGCTTCTAGGGTGCCAAACACAGGGACAGTTCAGAATACTGTCAGCAGTCGAGGAAGCCAGTCACCTCAGTGAGTAGGTAGCAGATTTGTTGACAAGCCAGATGAGAGTCAATTGTTTGCCTTCCACAAAATGGAAGTAATTGGGGCATCAGCTGACAGCTTTAACAGTGATTTTGTTGATAGAGTATTGTGATTTTTTTTAACGTGTAGCTCAGAAGGATTTTGAAGGGTTGAGTGACATTGCTCTAATGAAGCTCTTTCTGTTCCCACCTATTTATTCATGTAAACGAGGTCTCTTAGTGTTTACTGCTATAAAAGTGGAAGATAGAACTAGACTTGATATAGAATCTATTGATAGTTTCATTCCATCAATAAATAGTATTTATCCACGAACTGTAAGTCCCATCCATCCCATTAAGAGAAGCCTTTCCGACAAATCTTTACTTTTTCTGTTAAATAATTATTTAACAAAAATGTTTCGTTTACCTCGTTTGACCAATCGTGTACTAAAAATCATTGCCTGAGTGATAACTCAAGCCAGAAGCCACTGTTTTTGGAGACGTGGAGCTGCAGAACCAAACTGCTGTACAATACGGTCAGGTGAAGCGCAAAATGTGCCATTAGGATGAAGTTCTGCGGCGAGAGTGGACTGGAAATAGGAGGGGAAATCCCGTCCGTTAAAGAAGATCTTGTTCATGGATTCCTTTAAACAATAGATGGTGATGAGTATGAATCACCACCGTCTAGATTCCACCAGAATCACTGTCTAGATTCCACCGGATGCTGGTAACGAGGCCCACAACGGTTTTACATGTCAACATTTAGCACATGGTGGAAAATATATCACTCACAACCACTTAAACTAATAGTGAACCCTTCTGGTGTCAATTTGAAAATGAGCGAGAGGTGCATTGGTCAACCACAGTTCTTAGAGAGACAACAGCCGAAGTTGTTGAAGGCCGCTGGACCTCGTGGCCGGGTGGAGCCTGGGCCAAGGTGAGACCCACGTTTGCATCTTGATCCAACACAGACCAGCTGTGCACCGGGCGGGTGATTCAGCTCCCCGGGGACAGTCTCTTGTGTCAGATAGCAGCGCTGTTAGGCAGGTTGGCCATACTTCTGCAAGGACACGGTTAAGAGCACCGGCTCTGGAACCAGACTTGGCTTGAGTAACTTGCCCGGGTGGGATAGCCAGAAAGTGGATTCGAATCCCACCTCCCCGCTGTGCCACCTCGGGCAGGCTACTCACCCTCCCTGTGCCTCTGTCTCCCTTCCTTTGAATGGGGCTAAAAATGGTACCTCCCTAATGGGGCTGCTGGGAGGAAGTGTGTGGAATGGTGCCCGGCACACGGTAAGCATCGCCCTGAGGATTAACTGTCACTAAAGCATCTGCTTCCAACGTGCTCCCACATGGTGGCTCTTCTTATTCTTCACCCTCTCCTGAGCCCCCTTGTCCCAGGACTCGGGAGCCCGATGCCTCGGTGGTGGCGGCCCCTTCCCTTTGCTCTCATATATTTCAAGAGCCTTTTCACGCCTGCAGTTGCACGCCCGCCCCACGCCTCCCCCGGGCCACTGCCCTGCGCAGGAAGTGTGTGCTGTCTTCGGAGCACCCTGGAACTCTTGCCAGGGACTCGGTCCCCCGACGCAGAGGCTGTTGAGGGAGTGGTGCCAGAAACCCACTTCATGACTCGGATGGAGAGATGTAAAGTAGAATTTTCCATGCCTCCCCTGGAGCCCACCCCCTCCAGAGTCTAATCTTGGGCTCGCAGCCTAGACCACCAGGCTGTCCTCTGGCCACTGCAAGGGGACAGTTCTCGAACTCTGCTTCACCCCGTGCTGAGCCCGTCGGAAGAGGCAGATGGGATGCATGGGCATTGGTTCTAGCACAGGCTGGGGTAGGTTTTGTATTTGTGAGGCTGAAATTTGAGGATGTCAACCCCACATAAACCCCACCTGTCTTCCAGAAACGACGCCTGTTCTGCTTAAGAAACTCAGCCCCCTGACACCTGGCACTGTCCACAGCATAACTGCCTTATTCTTGTTGTTTCAAAATGATTTCCTGATCATGTGACTGGAGACGTGGGATACAAGCCAGTATGGTTGCCTATTGTATGTGACCCCCAACCCCCGGTAGGCCTGGTACGAGTGGTGACCTATTTATCAAATGAAGGGCTCTTTAATAAAAACCGATGTTACCCGACCCCCAGCAGGACTCTTTTTCTCATTCAGTGTGAGGAAGGAGCCTAGTATAAGTGAGCAGTGGAACTGGCAGTCTTAGGGGTCTTAGCAAAGTGTCCAGAGATCTAAGGACGCTCACCACCATTGCTCCGGATAACGACCACTGAACATTTGGAGTAGATCTTGGTGGGATCGGGTCCTTTAAACCTCAGTAGGATGGGAGGGGTGTGCTCTGGACCTGAATCACACCAGCCCCTAAAGGCCAGTTACCCAAGTTATCTCCTGGGCCTTCTCCTGAAAAGGGGGACTATGGGGCAGTGTCCCCACTGTCCCCAGAGTAAAGCATTGCCTGGGAACAGAAGACAGCCATGGATGGTGTGGTGGCATCCCCGGAGAGGGGTGTGTCCTCCTCCTGGCAGTGGGGTCCACACTGGTTGGGGTAACCTTTCACCGGGGGAGGGGAGGCTCGAGCTGCTCTCTCATTGGCCTATTTAGGAAGTGTTCATCAAACACTTGCCGTATGCAATGCCAGGATGCTGGGATATGACAACCAAACAGAGCCCTGCCCCTAAGGAACCCCCAGTCTACTGGGGGACACACGCAGGGAAGGAGGCTGTTAGCTTTGTGTGTGACGAGGGCTACCACTTAGCCCTTAGAAGGGACACCCAGCAGTGTCTTGGGAGAGCAGGGAAGCCTCCCTGGAGGAGGTGCTGCCGACCTGACCCCAGAAGGGTGGAGAGGAGTTCTCCTGGGAAGGGGGCTGGGTAGAGGCGTTGGGAAGGCTCTTGCTGGTCTAGAGGCTGAGGGTGGGAAGGTGACTGGGGAGGGAGTTGAGGAAGGCCTCGCTGGCAGAGGCCCAGGGGTGCAAGGGCGCATTTGAGGAGCTGCAGAGACGGCCTGTAAAAGCTGCTGGACCCTGGGCACTGTGTGTGGGAAGGGGCAGGAGGTGGGCAGGAGTGGCTCGGACCTCCCAGATGTTCCCACTTCAGCCCTGTGGGCAAGTGGGAGCCTGGAAGGATTTCAGCAAAGGAGGGAGGTCTGCGATCAAGCGGGTTTGGGAGGCCGCTCCAGCGATGGAGCTTGGAGGACTGACTCCGGCTGGGGCCCTGAGGATTCGTGGGGAGGGTGGATTTGAGGGGCTTGAGGTGTGGGGCTGGGAAGGCTCCAGGCAGGCATATCCTTAGACTCTGGAGGGCAGCAGGACCACCCGGGCTTGGTAAGCGCAGCCTGCTGGCCCGGCCCCAGAGGCCTGGGTGGTGCCGAGAATTCACATTTCTAACAGGCTGCAGGTGGCACTGCCGCTGCTGGACAGGGGCCGGGCTCCGGAACCACGGCTCCAGGCTTCGGGCTCAGGTGACAGGGCGGACCCCTGAGCCATGGAGTTTAGGAAGGCGAGGTCTGGGGGATGCAGAGGCGAGAACAGGAAGTTGCGTGGTTGCAGCTGAAAGCCCGGCTGCCCGTCACCCGCGTCACCGCCAGCCGCTCTGCCGCCCGTGATCCTCAGCCCCCATGTCTCACTCCCTTCCAGGTGGCACCTCCCTGAGCTTCCTGGTTTTGGTGACGGGCTGCACATCTGTGGGCAGAATTCCAGAGGCCGAAATCTACAAAATCACCGCCACCGACTTTTACCCACTTCAGGAAGAGGCCAAGGAGGAGGACCGCCTCACAGCCTTGAGGAAGATCCTCACCTCAGGGGTCTTCTACTTCTCGTGGCCCAATGATGGGTCTCGCTTCGACCTCACTGTCCGGGCACAGAAGCAGGGCGATGACAGCTCCGAGTGGGGCAACTCCTTCTTCTGGTGAGGCCCTGGGGCCCGGGCTCTCCTGCCCACAGCTTACATGGAGGGCGGGCTCTGATGGGCGCCTGCATCCTTGATCTCCACTTTGCATCATCCCCGGCACGTGGGTCACCTGTGAGAGCTGTGATCTGTGCCCGCTCACTCGCCGCACAATGAGAGGCAAACAAGCCCCGCTCCCCACCAGGGGTCAGGGAGGGAGCTCAACATGGTTTAATGCAGACTTAGGAAGGAAAATCTGCTCCATAAGTAAAGAGCACAAGTGGCAGCATCTCCCGGTTTCTCCCAAGTGCCTGGGCCTGTGCTCAGTGCTTCCCTGGCCCCTGGTCCCCTCAGTTCTCCTGGTTATCCTCCAGTGTACAGACATTTACCACCGACATTTATAAAGCACTGTTCTAAGTTCTCTGGGGGTCATAACTCACATAATCCACATAGTAACCAATGAAGTAGGGTCTGTTATCCTCATTTTACAGGTAAGGAGACTGAGGCTTGAATAACAGAGGGAATTTGAACCCAGGCATCTGGCTCCAGATCCCGTGCTGTTAATCACAAAACCAAACCAGTTGTATCAACGGCAAAACTGAGTCATCCTGCCAAGGTGGTGTGCAGTAGTGTAAGACAGACCTGAAGCCCAGGCAGAAGTGGTTGGGTTTCTGTATGTTTAGGGGCGTCTGGGCGCTCCTTCAGGGACTAGCCAGTGTGGATGACCCTGTAAATATGTCCGTTATCTCCCTTTCTGGGCTCCAGGGGTCATGACGCCCCCAGTCCTGTGAAAGAGCCGGGGGTACCGTGATTCACGTGCAATGGAGCTGCCCCCCTCAGATTTACCAGGAGATGAGAGTCAGAAGCAAAAGCGATGAAAATCCTGCTGTAGAAATGTTCCAGTACACCTCACGTAATGAGGCGTTCCTCGATTCCAGCGGTGGCCTTTGGGGCTACCCCAGTCTCTAGCCCTGAGTCAGGACGGATGAGGCTTCTCTGTGCCCTTTATCTATCCATCCCTCCTTTACTCAAACAGAGGAGGTCATAGGTTTCCATCACCAGATACGTGTACTTTGCTTGGTGCTTGGGACTCCCACAAGTGAGTTCCTGACTTCCATTTGGAGAAAGGGGGTTCACCATATCCTTTTGCAGCAGATTTTGACTGAGCAGGGCTGGGCTGGGGCCCGAGACTCGGCATTTCTAGCAAGGAGCCAATGGTGACGCCATTGCTGCTGGTTTGAGGACCACACTCTGGGTAACAGGTCCAGGGGATGGTGTGTCTGTGAATCACTGGTTCCATTTTGCAGGTGCACGTGCCCCTGAAGGCAGCTAAGCTCAGGGACACAGGGGCTGTGGGTTATGAGGGGTCTTTGTTAGGCCGGGGGTCCTCTTCAGCTGGGACTGTCTGATGAGCCGAGGCTAGAGGTCTCAGAGGCTGTAACATTTGTTGGGTGCCTGGAGAATCTGGATTGCCCTTTGTACCTGCTCTTTCCAGGCCTCCTGATGCCAGCTCCGTGGTTGGAGATTTCGAGATCCACAAAGAAGACAACGCAGAGAATCACAGAGTGAAGGCGGAGAGGGGCTTGGGGAGGGGGAGGCCCCAAGTGGACACTAGACTGTCTTGGGCTCTGGAGGTGCTAGGCTGCTGGGCCATCCCACACTCCAGGGCGTGGTGTTTGGGCTCAGGGCGGCACCCATGGAGCTGACCACAGCTGAGTCAGCCCCAGCTTGCGTGGTCACGGGCTTGATGGCCTGAACCCACCGTTTTGGGTGCGGTGTTCAAGGTCTGAACCCACATCTGGTGTCAGATGGGGGTCAGCGCTGAACGTGGCTGGTGTACAGCGGGGTGAAGGCATTTTTCTGGGCTGGTTACTGTTCCCCACCGATCGTTGCTTCCTAGTACCATTCAGTCCTGGAAGGAGACGCAGGCTGTTTTCCTTTGTAGGTTTGGGTTTCTTCCTTCAAGGATATGAGCTGTCCTCCCAGAGGGGGTCAGGCCAGTGTGACTACAGACAGGATTATTTAGAGCTATCTGTTTGGCAAACGGTTCCTTCTCCTGACCCCTAGTGACTGATGGCAGCCATAGCCGTGTGGCTGGAAGACCCTGGAATATTCTGGAGGCCTTCCTTTGACGCTGATTTCATACGGGGATGACTAAAGAGGGTTTGTCGTCTGAATTTTAGAGAGGGTTTCAGAAGAGGGGAAGGTGTTTTTGTAAAGTAATGCTTCATGCTCGTCATTCTTTAGGCAGACCAGCACCCTGGTGTGAGAGGTCAGGCATGGCCCTGCTCCTGGGGCGGGGGGTGTCTCTTAGTGCCCACGCGGTCATGTCGGGGAGGCTGGCCTGAGAGCAGGGAGTGGCTGCCTCTTGCCACTTAGAGAAGCCCCCTGAGACGTCAGAGCTCACGGCACACTTCTCCAGAAAGGAGAGACCTGCTTAAGGCAGGAATAGTGCTGCCTTTTTTAAACAAATAGGGCATTGTGACCTAGATTAGCTTGCTACCCTGTGGTGGTTCCTGCCTCCTGGGGAGCGTGTTAGGGGCCTCAGAACGGCACTGCTTGGGTCCCCTGGGTGAACTGTGCGGAGCCCGGAAGAAGCCTGAGGCCCGTGCACGCCCTCCGAGCCCCACTTCTCAGAGCAACCACTTACCTGCTCGGTAAGCTCCAGTGGGCGCTGGGGAGGCCGAGCGAGTGAGAGATGAGAGCAGGGTGTGGCCATGCACAAGTGCAGCTGTCAAGGTAGGGCCTTCAGCAGGAGAGGCTCGGGGTGAAGAGCACAGCTCCAACTCCATGCTACCGCTTCCTGGCGCCGTGACCTTGGGCGAGTACTTCTCTTCTGTGCCTCAGTTTCTTCATCTGTAAAATGGGGTGAATGATAACACCTGGTACACAGGGCTGTTTCAGGGATGAAGTGAGTTGATCCGTCCCAAAGCACTTAGAACGGTGCTCGGTGCCCTTGATAAAAGTTGGCCTTTATCCCCATGGTTATCATCGTGGATGCCAGAGACCCAGAACAATCCACTGGGTATGGGGAGGAAGTACTAGAACTTTCATTAGGTTTTATGTTCATCTCATCCCGTTTATTTATTATCCATTGCTTTGTAATGCTCTCATTACATTCACCTTGTGGGATGTGGATATAATTTAAGTAAGCATGTAAGCATGCATATATTTAATTATTTTTATGATTTGTCATTTTATCATTTATCACTATCCTGTCATCATAAAGCATGATTAAGTTTTTACTGATGGGATTTATTATCAAAAACTGCAGAGGCCACCAGTGTAAACAGAGGCTTCTCTGAGATTCCCTGAAAGACCTGTGACTGACTCACACCTGTACCTGGATTCCATTCACTGATACTGACGCCTGGGAGCAGCTTCAGGAAAGGACTCCTAGCCCTTTCCTGCTGCACGTGTCTCCGTGGCCCTGCCGTTCGGGGTGTCTCTGAAGCACTCGCACGTCCCGGGCTGTGTGTCCCGAGTGTGGAGTTCGTGGGGAGTGTGCAGTGTGGGAAGGCAGCCCCTGGGCCCCTCCCCGACTTGCTCTGGGCACGGTGTTCCCTCGAGGATGTGAGGCGGCCTGAACCGCTGTGGGGCTCTGTTTTGCAGGAACCAGCAGCTGCACGTGCCCCTGAGGCAGCACCAGGTGCGCTGCTGTGACTGGCTGCTGAAGGTCATCTGCGGGGTGGTGGCCGTCCGCACGGTGTACGCCTCTCACAAGCAGGCCAAGGCCTGCCTCGTCTCCCGTATCAGCTGCGAGCGCGCCGGTGCTCGCTTCCACACCCGAGGCGTGAACGACGACGGCCATGTGTCCAACTTCGTGGAGACGGAGCAGGTCAGTGCCCAGGCCGGCCCGTGGCCCCCGCTGGTTCAGAGCAGAGGAACCTGTGCAAACTAGTTTCCGTTGGAGGCGGGGGTGCTGGAGGCGTTTTCTCATGAACGTGGCTCCTCGCTCTCCCAGGAGCACAGAATGTGTCCCTGGGGCTCTGTTTGCAAATGTGGCCTCGGGTTTGCATGCTGTATCTTTTCTTTTAATACATTTATTTATTTACTTATTTATGTATTTTTGGCCGCGTTGGGTCTTCGTTGCTGTGTGCGGGCTTTCTCTAGTTGTGGCGAGCGGGGGCTACTCTTCGTCACGGTGCGCGGGCTTCTTATGGCGGTGGCTTTTCTTGTTGTGGAGCACGGGCTCTAGGCGCGTGGGCTTCAGTAGTTGTGGCACACGGGCTCAGTAGTTTGTGGCTCGCGGGCTTAGTTGCGCCGCGGCATGTGGGATCTTCCCGGACCAGGGCTCGAACCCGTGTCCCCTGCATTGGCAGGCGGATTCTTAACCACTGCGCCCCCAGGGAAGTCCCTGCATGCTGTATCTTTTTTGATTCTCTTCTCACGCTGGAAAAGTGTTGCTTACCCAGGGGTATTTTCAGCTAAAAAGAAGGAATTTTTGCCGTGATATCACGAAGGGTGGCGGTTATTCAGAGAGCAGCTGACAAATGAACCAATAGGGTTTGAAAATCTTTTTAAGACAAAAGTAAGTAGCTGAATAATGGCAGGATGAGAGAAGGAAGTTATTTCTCATTCTGGATCCACTGAAGCTTCCTCCTGGAAGCAAGTCTTAGCAGCTGGGAGTTGTGAAATCTGCATGTGAGGAAGCAGTTGCTTTCAGCTCCGTGGAATAGAACCTTCTGCTTAATTTCTCATTGACATTTTCCCCCCTAAATTCTGTTCTCATTCCCAGAGATGCTGTCTTACAGCTGCTTCATTTATTATTATTTTTTTGCTAACAGGCGATTTTTTTGCGAACATGCGATGTTATCCTACGCAGTAGGATAATACCACCGTGTAGACTAACAGATAGAATAAATCAAAGGATAGCCCATGAAAGGCACAGGTGTAGTATTGCCGTGGGTGTCAAGCTGCAAGCAGCCCGTGTTTATTTAGTGGTGATGGGACTTTGCATCCCCTCTTACGGCTGCAGCTGCGACAGGTGTTTCCTACCAGGACTTCAGCCGGTTTAATTCAGCACAGATTTGAGCACTTGCCTTCCGTGTGTGAGCTGGACCTGCCTGGGCTTTCGGAGGGCACAGAGCGGGGAGGGTCCTCTTGGGGTCAGATGCTGAGTAGGGGGATGCCAGTCAGCAGCCTGAAGATGAGCAGAGGGGCAGTTTCTTGCCTGTGACTTCAGCTCTCCTGGACATAGACGCGGCTGGTAAATAAACACCTGGTTAAAAATGACAGAGAAAACGAGGCCCCGAGATGGGGGCCTTCCTCACGGTGTTCCATCCCGGTCTTTATCCCTGTGTCATTAGTCTTTGCACCATTCAATTCATTCCATAGATCTTAATTACTTTTCACCTGCCACAGGCTGAGCGCTGTGCTGGGAAGTGGGGGCCAAAGATGCAAAGCATTTTTGGACAAATCAAAATACCAGAGACCCTGAACCTGGTAACTGAGCGGGATTTAGGTTTCCAGCGGGCAGCCCTGGAGCGAGCCCCTGTGATTCAGCCTTCGCACCGTTCCCCATCCCGCCCTCGGGCAGAGAGTACCTTGTTTAGTGCCCCTTAGATTTTTTTGGATTTCAACCAGTTTTTTAAAAATTGGGGTCCCATCTACTGTGTCTTGTCAAGTAAGTCATTGATAAAGCAACTGCCCTCCTTATCACTGTCTGTTCCTAAACGGTAAGACATTTTAACACTGAAAATGTAAGAAGGCGTAGTGGTTTCCTGGAACTGCTGTAACGAGCACCGCAAATGGTGGGAGCCGGGGCGTGCTGAAAAGGACTGAAATGTATCGTCTCCCAGTCCTGGAGGCCAGAGCCCGAGATCAGGGCGTGCGTACCGCCGCCCTCCTTCTGAAGCCTCTGGGGGAGGAGCCTTCCCACTGGCAGCTTCTGACGCCCGGTGGTGGCAGCGTCACTCCCATCTGGCTCCAGCACCACGTGGCATCTTCTCCCTGTGTGTGTGTGTTTCTCCCCTTTACATAAGGACACCAGGCATATTGGATTGAGGGCCCAGCCTACTCCAACCTGACCTTTCTTAACTAATTGCATCTGGAATGGCTCTTATCTCCAAGTAAGGTCACATTCCCAGGTGCTGGGGGTTAGGCCTTCAATATATCTTTCTTTTTTTTTTTTTTTTTTGCAGTACACGGGCCTCTCACTGTTGTGGCCTCTCCCATTGCGGAGCACAGGCTCCGGACGCGCAGGCTCAGCGGCCATGGCTCACGGGCCCAGCCGCTCCGCGGCATGTGGGATCCTCCCAGACCGGGGCACGAACCCGTGTCCCCTGCATCGGCAGGCGGACTCCTAACCACTGCGCCACCAGGGAAGCCCCTTCAACATATCTTTTTGAGGGGCGCCACAATTCAATCCAACACAAGGACATAACCTGACCTTAACAGGTCAGGACTGTGCTTCCAATGCAGCGCCTTTAGCTTTATGAACAATCTCCCTATTGTCCTTGCTCTTCTCGTTTTTCTACAGACTAGGGTTGGGCCTCTGCTCTGGTTGTTCTAAGTGTGCCTGGTGACTTGTGCTTTTCTCCTGCCTGCCCCATGTACGTGTTGGGAGGCAGGGACCCTGTCCCCTCCAGCAGCGTGCGGCCGGCCCGCGAGGCCTTAGAGCCCACAGCGCCCTGCCCCCCACTCCTGCAGCCCACCCTGTTACTTAAATTGCCGGCACCTGCCTCCCTTCTTGGGCGCGGGGAGGGGTTTCTTGGCTCCTGTGAGCTTTGTGGGCTTCCGGGTTTGTGCTTTTCCTCCCTTTCTTCCTCCGGGCTGCTCTCTGGATGAGGCCCTCGCCCCGACCTTGCTCCCAGGAGCAGCGGATGAGCTGACAGTCAGCCAGACATCACCAGCTGCTGTCCTGCCGGGACCCAGAGGCTGCAAGTGAGCCCCACGGTGATTTCGTTTTCACAGACACACATAGGGCAGGAGGTCGTGGGCTTGCACCCAAAGCAGTTCCTCGTGGGGCGCGTGTGTTTCAGTCTGCTCCCCAGGGACCCCGTGCTCTCCACCACGGGAGGGAGGAGCCGGACGAGTCACACCAGCAGGGCCCCCAAACAGCGTGACCGCCCTGGTGTGTGGAGGAGAAGGTGACCCCAGGGGAGGGGTCATTTCCCAGAGCCAATACAGGGGTGTCCTCGTCGGCAACACAGATGCATGTCCTGAGCCCCTCGGCTGAGGGGCTGCTGGGTGGGGTCACAGCAGGGAGGAGACAGACCAGCTGGCCCTCGGGCGTGCCTCCCACGGTGAGTGGTCAGTGCTCAGCTGTGAGCCTCCTACCTGGAGAGAGAAGGAAAGACAGCAGAGCAGGTGAGGGCAGGGAGAGGCCTGTGTGCTAGCGGAGGACCCTGCAAGGCAGGGAGTCTTGGAGGAGGACGCTGGGAGGTGGGGAGTCTTGGAGGAGGACCCTGGTAGGTGGGGAGTCTTGGAGGAGGACGCTGGGAAGTGGGGAGTCTTGGAGGAGGACCCTGGGAGGTGGGGAGTCTTGGACGAGGACGCTGGGAGGTGGGGAGCCTTGGAGGAGGGTGCTGGGAGGTGGGGAGTCTTGGAGGAGGACGCTGGGAGGTGGGGAATCTTGGACGAGGACGCTGGGAGGTGGGGAGTCTTGGACGAGGACGCTGGGAGGTGGGGAGTCTTGGAGGAGGACGCTGGGAGGTGGGGAGTCTTGGACGAGGACGCTGGGAGGTGGGGAGTCTTGGAGGAGGACGCTGGGAGGTGGGGAGTCTTGGAGGAGGACCCTGGGAGGTGGGGAGTCTTGGAGGAGGACCCTGGGAGGTGGGGAGTCTTGGAGGAGGACCCTGGGAGGTGGGGAGTCTTGGAGGAGGACGCTGGGAGGTGGGGAGTCTTGGAGGAGGACGCTGGGAGGTGGGGAGTCTTGCAGGAGGGCGCTGGGAGGTGGGGAGTCTTTCAGGAGGGCCCTGGGAGGTGGGGAGTCTTGGAGGAGGACGCTGGGAGGTGGGGAGTCTTGGAGGAGGACGCTGGGAGGTGGGGAGTCTTGGAGGAGGACGCTTGGAGGTGGGGAGTCTTGGACGAGGACCCTGGGAGGTGGGGAGTCTTGGAGGAGGACCCTGGGAGGTGGGGAGTCTTGGAGGAGGACCCTGGGAGGTGGGGAGTCTTGGAGGAGGACGCTGGGAGGTGGGGAGTCTTGGAGGAGGGCGCTGGGAGGTGGGGAGTCTTGGAGGAGGACCCTGGGAGGTGGGGAGTCTTGGACGAGGACGCTGGGAGGTGTGGAGTCTTGGAGGAGGGCGCTGGGAGGTGGGGAGTCTTGGAGGAGGACCCTGGGAGGTGGGGAGTCTTGGACGAGGACGCTGGGATGTGTGGAGTCTTGGAGGAGGGCGCTGGGAGGTGGGGAGTCTTGGAGGAGGACGCTGGGAGGTGGGGAGTCTTGGAGGAGGACCCTGGGAGGTGGGGAGTCTTGGACGAGGACGCTGGGAGGTGTGGAGTCTTGGAGGAGGGCGCTGGGAGGTGGGGAGTCTTGGAGGAGGACCCTGGGAGGTGGGGAGTCTTGGACGAGGACGCTGGGATGTGTGGAGTCTTGGAGGAGGGCGCTGGGAGGTGGGGAGTCTTGGAGGAGGACGCTGGGAGGTGGGGAGTCTTGGAGGAGGACCCTGGGAGGTGGGGAGTCTTGGAGGAGGACCCTGGGAGGTGGGGAGTCTTGGAGGAGGACCCTGGCAGGTGGGGAGTCTTGGAGGAGGACCCTGGCAGGTGGGGAGTCTTGGAGGAGGACGCTGGGAGGTGGGGAGTCTTGGACGAGGACGCTGGGAGGTGGGGAGTCTTGGAGGAGGGCGCTGGGAGGTGGGGAGTCTTGGAGGAGGGCGCTGGGAGGTGGGGAGTCTTGGACGAGGACCCTGGGAGGTGGGGAACCACGGAGGGAGAGGAAGACACAAGGCGTCGCCTGCTTCGTGACCTGGCATTTAGAGAAATGGCAGGATCTGAAACCTCATGTCTGCACCTGAGGGCGCAGGCAGCAACTTGAGGACATTGGCACTGAGCCCGCGGCAGGAAGGAGCATTGGCTGTGGCAGCTTGGCCCCTCTTGTGTTGCCTGCAGGTCACCTCCGGCCTGTGCCCTCTGCTAAGGGACTGAGACCTTAGCCACCGGGGAGGGGAGGTCCTGTAGCAGAGGCACGAGGGCGGCTGACGGGCTGCTTGCCTCTGTCATTCAGACCAGCGATGGCGCGAGACGGAGCAGGCTGGATCCCTGATGTGGAGGCTAACTCTCAGGGAGCCAGAAAAGGGAGGTGTTTTCCAACCATCCACTCCTGCCTTGCTTTTATGTTTTTCCCTAAGAGAACAGTCTTTCTCCTCCAAGGCAGGCTGTGTGTGTGCACGTTTGTGGGTCGGGGTTTTGTGTGGGCATGCAGGCAGATGTTGTGTGCACATTTGTGTTGTGTAGATGCATGTGTGCGCAGGTGTGGACGGCATCTTGGTCTCCCTGGGCGGAGTCTGCAGTCTTTTCGGCTCTGCTGGGAGTCCCACCTGGTGGGCCCGCTCTGCCGCCATGACTCGCGGCACAGAAAGTCCCCTCATTTACCCAAAACAAAAGATAACGATTTGGCTACTGAAGATAAGGCCACTGATTCATCAGGGAGGTTAGGATGACCGTGAGTGTCCTCCCGAGAATGCAGACCTGGAAGGAATTGGTTTGCAAACACCTCATCCTGGACCAGAAGTTCAGCAAAAAGCCTTTTGGAGAAAAGTGTCTCTATCCAGTGGCGAGGCTTCCTGCTTTGTCCCTTTCTCGTTATGGTTGTTGGGCTGCTGTTCCCCCACTCTGTGAAAGGGGCGTGCTCGGTGCCAGGCCTGGCCTCGAGCCACACGCCGCGGTGGCTCCCCCTTCCTGAAGCCCCTCCTGCGCTGCGTTTCCCTCCCACCTCTGTCTGTCCCCTCCTAGATTCCCTCTCCTGCCCGCGGCCTGAACCCCGTTCCCATGTTCTGTGGGGCAGGAGGCTTCCGACCTGAACGGGAAGGAGTGACCGCCCTGGGCCCCAGAACGCTCCCTCCTTTGCTTCACGGCACGTCACCCCTCTGTGATCAGGTGACGCCAACTCCGTTGAGAGAGGGAAACCGAGGCAGGAGGTGGTTAAGGAACCCCGCTGGGCAGAGGGGAGTGGGACCCGGGTCGGTGGTGTCCCAGAGGTCACATGCCGATGTGCGTTCACTCTGCATCCTGTCTCTCCTCCCCCAGGGCCCCCAAGTGCCCTCTGTTAAAACTACCTCTGTGAGGTCAGGCCAGGTGTTGAAGCTCCCGCTAGTTTGAAAACCTGTGCTCTTTCGCCCAGAAAGGAAAGCACTTTAAATCCATCACTACGGTGTGATGATGGGGGTTGTCCTACCACCTTGGGAACGAAGAGGTGGGTGTTCCTGATGACAGGGTGGGCACAGAACTAGAATATTTTCACGTGGGAGGAGGAATAGAGAAATTTGGAGGCATCTTTTCTTTCTGCCCCGGGGGTGGGGTCCGGAGTGCTGGGACTGCTTGTCGGTGTTTTTCTGAAGCTGGTTCTGTGTTAAGTTCCAGCTCAAGAGGGGCGTGGTCTAATGCCGGAAGTAGTGTTTTTAGCACGTATTCAGTAAAGTGAAGGGTAATCGTTCCTTAGCTTCCGTCAGGTCCTGGGCGCTGTTACGAGTTGTCTTTACATAGAGATGTTGTCTGAATTGGTGACTCTCAGCAATCTGGACACAGGCAGAGAGGCTGTATACCTTTAATCTCGCTGTAGCCTGTGCTCCCTGCAGTAGCTTAAATAACCGCTACTTTCTTCTGCTTTTGTCAGTGGAATAATGGAGCGTAACCAATTTGCTGGTGATCAGTATCTGAAAACAGATGGGTTCTTCACCCAGTACATTTTTTTCCTTTGGAGATTAAAGGATAGAGTTTCAGCCTAACATTATTACTCCCAGGCTCATGTAATTCCTGAAGTTCAGGGAACCTTCAGGTCTAATATTCAGGTCCTCCACTGCAGAATTACTAATGCATGTGTGATCTGAGCGTGATCTAGCCGCATGGAAAGCTACCCTGTAAGGGAGCAGGCCGCTAAGAAATGGAAAGGGCCAGTAGCATCGCCTGAGGCCAGCCCTGCCAGACCAGGGTAGAGTTACTCAGATAAAGGGCAGCATCCGATAGCTGCCGCAGCCCTCACCCTCGTGATGCTGGGGACTGTACTTTTTGTCCCTTTAGACCTCCCTGGCACTAGAGCATCAGTAAGGGCCTGTAGGTGGGTGAGGAGTTGGTACAGCCTGGAAGAACTGTGTGTGGGGTAGGAAGGAGATACATTCCTTAACTTGTAAAGGATGGTCTGTGTCGGTGCAGGTGCTGTCACCCTGGAAGTTTGTGGAGGCTGTGTTTGTGTGTGTGTGTGTGTGTGTGTGTGTGTGGACTCCCTGACACGTTCAAGAACACAGTGGTGTAGGGCCAGGACCAACTGTGAGTTCAGGTCAAGTCTTGACCTGCATTGTCAAGCGCAGGACCGACTAGTGCAGCTAACTAGGGCTTTGGGCTACAGCTGGTTCATTTCATTTCCTCCAGTCCCTTTCCAGTCGCTGTCTGCTACTTCGCCAGTTGACAGGGTGACAGTAGAGGGCTCCCAGGAAGGTCTTAGTTAAATCCCAGAGCCCATTTGCCTCTGTTCCTAAAATTGGTGGGGAGGGGACTGCTAGGCTTTTCGGGGAGGTCGCTCAGGTTGTGGGATTTCCATCCACCCGCACCCTCCTCCTCAGAGGCTGGGGGGCAGAGGAGCAAGCCTGTGAGCGCCAGCCGGCCTGCGGGGCGGGGAGCAGCTCGGCCAGGCTGGGAGAGGGGCAGAGGGCGCTCAAGCCCGCTGTCGCCCTTCGCTCTGGCTGGTGTCGGGTCTCAGGCAGCCGGATCCCGTTACCCGGCCCCAGGACATTCGGTTTCATTGAAGAATACCTTTCCCTTTCTGTCTCCTTGTGGTGCAGATGATTTACATGGATGATGGAGTGTCGTCTTTTGTTCAGATCAGAGGCTCCGTTCCGCTGTTTTGGGAGCAGCCAGGGCTTCAGGTAGGTAATAAAGAGCCTGTCCCGTGTGTCGTTGTTCGCGCACTCTTCTCTTCTGAACGGCTGTGAGTTGTTTCTTTTAGTCATATTTCTTTCATGGCAGTTGCTGGTCTTTTTCCCCAGCCCAGTTGGATTGAGCTGAGTTGTCACAGTGTGTGTGCACGTGTGTGAGAGCGTGCACGTGTGTGTGTGTGTGTGTGTGCGCGCGTGTGTGTGTGGTGTCGTACACAGAGACACATACGTTGTGTGATTTTCCGATCTCGAGCTCACTGATGACACTGGTGAGGTGGAAGGTCTTTGGGGTAAGTGGACCACATCGTGTGATTGCAGTTACCTTCACTTAGACCCAAGTTCAGTGTGTTGAGAGCGTGGCCTAAGATGTCTTTTTTTTTTTTGCGGTACGCGGGCCTCTCACCGTTGTGGCCTCTCCCGTTGCGGAGCACAGGCTCCGGACGCGCAGGCTCAGCGGCCATGGCTCACGGGCCCAGCCGCTCCACGGCATGTGGGATCTTCCTGGACCGGGGCACGAACCCGTGTCCCCTGCATCGGCAGGCGGGCTCTCAACCACTGCGCCACCAGGGAAGGCCCCCCAAGATGTCTTTAGAGAGTTGCGACTCTCCTGGAAAGCTTTGAAAGGTCTTGGGGGCCCCAGCGGCCGTGTGGCAGGTCCGGCGTTTGGAGGTGCTTGTTGTGGGGCCGCGTGCAAACTGCACGGAGCTTTCATGTGATTTCTAAAAATACTCCTTGCCGTCCCAACAGGGCACTGGCCAGTGCCAGAGGTATTTGGCCTTCTGTCTCCTGGGACGAGTTCAGGGTGTGGGTCCAAGAGCACGTCTGTCGTCAGTGGAGGGGCACACTGCTTTCCTACCTGGGAGGGTCACGGCCGAGGGGACCTGATTCCTCCACACCGATCCCGGTCTTCCCGCCTGGCTGGAGGGAACGTGGGTGCCCTCAGGAGACCGCTGTGCCCGGGCCTGCGTCACCTTGGCTCTCCTTCCCGAGCGCTCTGTGTGACGGTGGCTGGGTCACCAGCCGGTGGCTAGAGAGGCCCAGGGCCACCTGCCAGGCTCTTGGAGTGTTTGACGCGCTGGGTCTCACCCGCCCTTGACTTGACCCAGCCTCAGCCATGGGCACTTTGTCCTCATGCTGTCATCGTGCAGTTGGAAGCCGTGGAAAGGAACCTTGTCAGCCCTTAGGTGAGACGGGTGGATGAGTGTCTCAGTTCTGTGGGCAAAAGCTCAATTAACATTCAGTGTTTCCACGAGAAAGGAACAGCTAAGACGTGTGCCGCAGCTGATGGCATTAAGTGGTGGCAGAGGTGCACCCCTGAGGATGGGTGGAGATCTCCTCTGGAGGCCATCCCAAGAGAGCTTTGTTTTTAAACAGCTCTATTGAGATATAATTTGCATACATAAACCTCACCCATATAAAGTGTACAATTCTATGGTTTATAATGCATTCACAGAGTTGTGTAACCATCACCATAACCTAATGTTAGAACACTTTCATCACCACTAAGAAAACCATGGACCCATCAGTGGTCACTCCCCATTCCTTCCCCGAGGCCTGGGCAACTGTTCTA
This sequence comes from Phocoena phocoena, assembly GCF_963924675.1. NCBI lineage: Eukaryota > Metazoa > Chordata > Mammalia > Artiodactyla > Phocoenidae > Phocoena > Phocoena phocoena. The sequence goes on along the minus strand of NC_089230.1, from coordinate 9,268,060 downwards.
CTTGCTGTCTCTATAATTTGCCTATTCTGGACATGCTCAAAGGGGTTTTGAAACTTGATTTTCTTTAGATTTGGAGTTTTCCTTTGATTTGTAAGAAACCCCAAAACTGGGAGATGGTCATGATAGAGTATTAGAATTTGGGAAGGACCCTTTGAAATTCATCTGTTTTACCCTCTCACGCAGTTTGGGATGGCTCCATTATTATTATTATTAGCTAGTTTCTCCTTGCTTTGCACACAGTCTGTCTCTACAGGGTGTTCCAGGGGACGTGCCACACAAAGTCTGAATTCTCAGACCTTCAGGAACCTTCGTGGTTCCCCTTTTCTCCATTTCGTCTTCTCCAGGGCCTTCCTTTGGCCATTTCTGTCTTATTTCTAGGACTCTCCACACTTTGGTCTCCCTCTTCTAAAAACAAGACAAAACTTGTCAGTCCCCTCTTTAATTTTGGTCTCCAGCTTGACTCCTCTGGTGCTCCAGACACAGCCTGACCCTGCATTGGAACAACTGTCCCCCAGTCTGACTTGGGTCAGCATCCATGGATCTTGGGTGGGTTGCTTTTCTGTAGCTGTAGCATCTTTTAGACTCATAACACTTGTTAAGGCTCTTCCACAGCCTCTGTGGTTTCTTCAAAATAAGTTTCAAAAGGCTTTAGCGTTCATGAATCTTAAGGATTTGCTAACCTTTGGGTTTAATACCCGTGTTTATCCTCTAAATACAATCCATCATCAAAGAGAGATGAGGTCATCTTCCTAGGGCACAGGAGGGCAACTTTCAGTCACCCTACCCGAACTATCAATAGCAAGCCTGATGATCAGTCCTGGTCGTTTTTCTCTATTTTGAAAAATTCCCCCTCCTTCTTGACTTAGGTTAGATGAAAAGTGCAAAGATTTGGGGGTAGACAGCTTGCTTTTTAAGTTGCAGTGTTGCGCCTTCGCCCTTTTGCAGTTACCCCGAGGGAATGGATGAGCCCCGCCGGGGTTGGGGCACGGGGGTGCGCAGAGAGGACCGTGGGATGATCATTTGTCTGCACGGTATCACCGGCATAGTGCCTTCATTACAAACTCCTGGATCCTGACTGCATTTCTAGCAACCATGTACCTTTAGCAGTTCATCTTTATCTTGTTAATAGGCTGTGCAGATTATAAATAGCCTTAGTTTACTCTTCTGTAAAATGGGATTGACAAAAACAATCTCCTAGGGTTATGGAGAAGATTAAATATCATAGGATGTATTAGAATTTAGCTCAGTATCTAGAATCTAAAAAGTACTAAAAATGGTGGCTGTTAATGGTATTAATAACGTAAGTTATAGCATCTGAGAGACAAAAAGCACAAGTTGCGTTTGCATCAGGAGAAGCACGGCTCTTTGCGTCCTGCAAGCGGAGTGGGAGTTTCCCGTGAAGGCCCCACGAGGACACCATGCGGCGTCGCGACAGTGTCCTCACATTTCTGCATTCACGTGCGGCACAGGCACCCGTCTCCTGGGCTCTTCCACTTCCCAGCCCTCATACACACCCCGGGGGAGCCATTTATTCATCCCACAGACACTCATCAAGCCCCTGGTACATGCAGGCACCTGACATGAGATGTCGCCCCCGACTTCGGGGTGGAGGTGACAGGACATGACAGTGTTGTACGAATAGAGCTGGGAGAGAGGAAGGCTGAGATCCCTGTGGCGGCTCTGGGGACGGACAGTCCACTCAGGCTGCAGGGCTGGGTGTCTGAACTGACCTGAGAGGGATTGGGTGGAATCACCCAGGCCAGGAAGGCAGCCTGCAGAGGAACCACGGATGCAGGTGTTGCAACCGCTGCATCAGAGCACATCTGGGGACCTGTGCTGGCTCTGCTCCCTGCAGCCCGGGCATGGGGGACAGGGGTCGTGGTGAAAGGTGAGACTAGAGAGGCTGGCAAGGCCCAGATGAACATGGGCTTTGTATGCTACGCTAAGGAGTTTGACTTTTACCCCGGTAGTGCCCAAACTGCTGCACATTAGAATCACCTGGGCAGCTCATAAAATTCCTGGCGCTCGGGGTGCATGCCATCCCAGTTACATCAGCACGTCTGCAGGTGGGAGCAGGCATCAGTACTGTTTTGAAGACCCTTAGATGACTCCAGTGTGCAGAAGGCTTGGGAATCACTCAAGGTTATGCTGGTAAAACAGTTATTTTGGGGCCAGGAGGGAGAAGTTTTGGTTTGTAGCATTTGCCCATTTCTGTGGTGTAAATACTCCCATCAGAGCTGATTTCAAGCCAACAACTTGAACTCGGAGCTGGGAAGAGGTGTGCATATCGTGGCTTGTGAGCCGGAAGGAGCTGGCTCTGCACGCTCTGGACGCTGTGCTAAAGGGTTCAAGGGGTGGGTGATGAGGCCTAAGTAAGCTTTGGAGTTTGGAGGAAAAAGATGAAAGGTAAGGACACCAGGTAGGACGGTGGCATGGATCCAGATCAGAGATGCTGGCGGCTTTAACTAGGGGAGGCCGTGGAGGGAGAGGGAGAGGTTCGGAGATGCCGTCTGTGGCCCTGGGACCCTCTCAAGTGCTCAGGGAGGCTCTCTGTGGACTCAGCCAGGCATTATTCTTCCAACCACTCCAGGCTCAGCCTGGAATCTTTGGGATTGAACCTCTGACTTCAGGGACCAGACAGAAGTGAGTGGCCAAGTGTCCACCTGGCCGGGGGAGGAGGGAGACTAAAAAAAGCAGCGCGGTCAGTTCCTGTGTGCCGGAGCCAGCAGTGGTTTCATTTCAGCCCCGCGTGAAGCTGCTCCCTGAGTCTCTGACAGACTGTGGCCTCAGGACTAGGTGACACCAGAGAGGAGAGATTCGGGTCAGTGTCGGGACGTGCAGCCTTAGGCAGCTGGACTAACGGGTTGTCGAGCTGATGGACGAATGACCTCCCGGAGAGTGTCCGAGGCCCCGCTTCTGCCCACGCCCCGTCCACTTAGGAGGCGGGGGGACATGGCTGTGGGCAGGGTGCCCTGTGTGCGGGTGTAGACACAGACCCCCGGGCTGCTCCTGTCCTGCTGCCTTGTCCCCTCACAGGCATTCAAACCCCCAGCAAAAAGGGAACGACGACGATGATTAGGTAGAAACCAGCACCTCTCAGACTGTAGCATGGGGGGCGTGTGTGCATATGTGAGCCACCTTGTGCAGGAGTCACCTGGGGACTTGTTAAAGCACAGGTTCCTGGCCCCACCCCCGGAGACCTTCATTCAGTAGGTCTGAGGTGGGCCCTCAGATCTGCATTTCTAACAAGCTCTCAGGGCACACTGATGCTGCCGGTCCGGGGACCACACTTTGAGAACCACTGGAGTCAGGGATCCTTTCTGCCCATTTACTGCCCTGGTCATTCACTGTGGGTGGTGCCCTTAGTGTCATCAGCAGTGACGTTGGACTGACTGCTGTGGGGATGGGAACATGCCTACAAGGGTCCTTCCTTGCCCTGTCCACACAGGGAGAAAGGGCCGAGGCATCCGAAGGGCTGTGCCCTGTACCAGGGCTGGGCCGTGTCCTCTCCTGCTGTGGGCTGTTGCTTCCTGACTGGCCCCCAGCTTCCCCGAGTCCTGCAGATGCAGTCGTGCAGACTCGTTAGAAACACTTATGTGTGTTTCAGGGTCTTTGCACAGCGACCCAGTTGGTGGTAGTCAGCCAGGGACGGGAATTCAGGGTCTCCCGTCCCTTTGCCATCTCCATAGCACCCAGTGCCATGTGGACCCAAGGTGTCAGGCTCACTGACTCAGGCCTGCACGGGTTTTGCGGTTCGTAACGGGACTTAGGTAATTTTTATCCCGGGGGAAGTTTAGAGGCAGAATTGAAGCTTCTGAGCCCCGAACCATTTTCTGATTCTCTTACTTGCTCCCATGGGAGTGAGTCTAAAAACAGCCGTAGCTTCTCCCTGAAGCCAGGGGGGATTTCTTGCGGTTACTGACAGGCAGACGTGGAGCAAGTGGCCCTCGGGGCTCAGGGTCCCCTCAGAGGGTGGCTGGAGGAGCATGGACCCGCGTTCCGCCGGCACCTTGCTTGTAAGTTCAGAAGAAAGACAGGAGCTGACTTGCCTTGGGTGCAGGACAAGACCGTCTTCTGGGAACTCAGGGGCTGTGATGGTTTTGGGGGTTAAGTAACTGGCATTTCGTCAGCCAGGTGTCAATGGCCATCAGGAAAGGAGGGCAGAATACACACAAAATGAAGGTGTTTGGGTTGAGCCTTTCTTAGGAACACCCACAGTTAAGAGCAAGATGCCTCCTTTTCGATGCCTTATTTTACCGGCTCGTTTCCTTCGTGACCAACGTTTCTTAGGACCAAAAGGGACTACAGACTTTATTTGTAGAGTCATTTATGTGGACAAACCTAATCCCAGTAATTTCTAACTCTGTTGCTGAGACACTAGTTTTCTAGATGGGTACCTTCCTCACGTATGGAGAGGGACAGCAAACATCTGCGATGTTAAGGGTCATAAAATAATGCTTCTCACATGTTCAGTAGTATCTACATCTGATGATGTGGATGAATCCAAGGACACCACTTTTACAACCTTCGATACCAAGCAAAACTGAGCAGTACATTTGAAGAAACTTTTTATCTTGAAATAATTTCAGGCCTACAGAAAAGTTATAAGAACAGCGGAAGGGACCCTTACACATCATTACCCGGATTCACTAAATGTTAACATCTTGCCACACACACCTATGCTTTATTTCTTTCTGAATCACTTGAGAGTAGGTTGCATACATCTGTTTAGTCTATTTACTTGTTAATGTTTCAGGATGTTTTCCCAAGGAGCAAATATATTCTCTTACATCACTGCAGGGTAGGTACACATTCAGGAAATTTAACGTGGACACAGGACTTCAATCAGATCTGCAGCCCATATTCCAGGTTTATCAGTTTTCTCAGTAATTAGTGTCCATCGTGGCTCCTTTCCCCCTTCAGTCCAGGATCCAGGCCAGCATCACATCCTGCATTTAGTTCTCACATTTCCAGTCTCCTTTAATCTGGACCAGTTCCTCTGCCTTTCTGTCTTTCCTGAAGTTGATGTTTTTGGAGAATGTAGGTCTTCTTTTTCTGTAAGTTGAATGTTCCTCATTTGGGAGTTTCCTGGTATTTCATTATGACCAGGCTCGGGGTACTGATCCCTGGCCAGAACGCCGATCGACCGTGTCCTTCTCAGAGGTCCTTCCCATCTGGAAGACCCCAGTGTCCCTCTGCCCCTCACTAGTGATGTTAGCTTTGAAAACTTGGGCAAGGTGTTCTTCAGTTTCTCCACTTATGCTTAATATGTGTTGTTGTTGTTGTTTGTGGTACGCGGGCCTCTCACTGTTGTGGCCTCTCCCGTCGCGGAGCACAGGCTCCGGACGCGCAGGCTCAGCTGCCATGGCTCACGGGCCCAGCCGCTCTGTGGCACGTGGGATCTTCCCAGACCGGGGCATGAAACCGTGTCCCCTGCATCGGCAGGCGGACTCTCAACCACTGTGCCACCAGGGAAGCCCAATATGTTTTACTTTTCAACTAACAGGTGATTTATGGAGACACTTTGAGACCATGCAAGTACCCTACTCCTCATCAAATTTTCCCCCAAGATTTATGGCCAATGGATGATTTTTGTTGAATAATTTTTTCTATGATTGATATAAGATGATGATTTTCCACCACTCCCTCCATGTTTATCAGTTGGTATTTTCCGTAAGGAAGAACCCTCTCTTCTCCCTGTCCCACACGCGCCCCCTGGCTAGCCATCTACCCAGGCAGCCACCTACCCATGTACCTGCCCACCCATCCATCTGTCCATCCACTCATCCACCCATCCATCCAGCTCTCATCTGTATAGATTCATGGATTCCTATTTTATTCATCAGGTTATAATCCACTGCTGTCCTTACATTATTTATTTATTAACATCTTTATTGGAGTATAATTGCTTTACAATGGTGTGTTAGTTTCTGCTTTATAACAAAGTGAATCAGTTATACATATGTCCCCGTATCTCTTCCCTCTTGCGTCTCCGTCCCTCCCACCCTCCCTATGTCCTTACATTATTCGATGTTCAGATTGCCCCAGTTCTGTTCAGAGAGACTCCCCTCAGGCAATAACAATAAGTAGTTTTAAGTTTGTTTTTTAAGCTTCCAGTGTTAAATAGGTAGTTCTAAACAATAAGGCAAGGTCGTTTGCAGGTAGTCATGACAGCTCAGATTTTAGGGGCAGTCAAGATCCCTGGAGTTGCAGAAGAGGCTGGAAGCGGTTTCTTTCTCCTGGCTGGCTTAGCCTCACCTCTGCACCACAGAAGGGTTTGTGGATCTGATGTGGGCCTCATGGTCTTACCCTGAAGTTTGTCTTCTGTTTGTAGAAGAGCCCAGCCGGCGTGGTCCATGCTGCAGTTAGGACGGGGCTGAAGCAGAGCCAGACGCAGGCTGCAGGACCTGCGTTCAGGGCCCGGCTGTCCTGAGCTGTACATGGGCCATGGAGGGGCCGAGTGGCTCCTACTTGTGGCCTGGCTGGCAGCAAGAGGGCGAGTGGGAAGGCCATCGCATACTGGGTTCGCAGGGCGGGAGGAGTCACCGGTGTCCTTTCTCTTTGATTTAGGTGGGTTCCCATCATCTGAGACTCAACAGAGGCCTGGAAGCCAACGCCCCTGCTTTCGACAGGTAGGGTTGTCCGGCCGCATCCTAAGTCTGTTGTCCTTCCTCCCAGCAGACAGTAGTGCAGGAGCCAGGGTGCCATGGGAAATGGGAGACCCCAAATCTGGAATCTGAATCTGCTTTTTACTTTGGTTCTTTATACAAAAAGGCAGCTTACAAAATGGAATGTTTACTTGCTTTCAGTTTTCCCTAAAGGTTCATTCATAAATGCTCAGGTAACACTTTGCAATTATTTTATCTTATCAGTTCCTTCTGCATTGAAGCTTTATCCATTTGTCCTGGTTAATAAGGGATCATCTAAACTATAGGATATTTCTAAGCTGGTTTGTTTGTGTTTTTAAGGTAACATATTCCCAGGCTTTAAAAAGTCACAGTGTGGAAAAGTATAAAGGAAGACGTAGAAGTACCCTAACTTCCAATTCCCACTGTTAGTTAGTTTTCTATATATCGTTCTAGAAAAAATTCTGACTTATACATAGTTCTTTTTTTTTTTTTTTTGCTTCATTGGGTCTTCGTTGCTGTGCGTGGGCTTTCTCTAGTTGCGGCAAGCGGGGGCTACTCTTCGTCGCGATGCACGGGCTTCTCATTGCGGTGGCTTCTCTTGTTGCGGAACACAGGCTCAAGGCGCACGGGCTTCAGTAGTTGTGGCGTGTGGGCTCAGTAGTTGTGGCTCGCAGGCTCAGTAGTCGTGACGCACGGGCTTAGTCACTCCGCGGTATGTGCGATCTTCCCGGACCAGGGCTCGAACCCGTGTCCCCTGCATTGGCAGGCAGATTCTTAACCAATGCGCCACTAGGAAAATCCCTGTAGTTCATTTTTTAAAATACAAATTGGATCATTACACACTTACTGTTTTACAACTCGCTTAAGAAAAGCCATCGCTAACCTGAACTCTTGGTAATTTGTACTTGAAATAGTTAATAGCTTTTTAAAATATTTGTTTTTTTACTCTAAATGTTAATTTTAAAATAATCTTAATGGGTATAACATACTTCTCAAAGTAATTTTTTTTTAATTTACTTTATTATTTACTTTTGGATGCGTTGGGTCCTCATTGCTGCGCGCGGCTTTCTCTTGTTGAGGCGAGTGGGGGCTACTCTTCGTTGCAGTGCGCGGGCTCTAGGTGCGTGGGCTTCAGTAGTTGTGGCTTGTGGGCTCTAGAGCGCAGGCTCAGTAGTTGTGGCGCATGGGCTTAGTTGCTCCGCAGCATGTGGGATCTTCCCGGACCAGGGCTCCAACCCGTGTCCCCTGCTTTGGCAGGCGGATTCTTAACCACTGCGCCACCAGAGAAGTCCTCAAAGTAATTTTTTTAAATGTTTGAATCATTCTAGCCGAAGCTTCATTTGGACTTTAAATTTGCTTGCAGCCTTCTTATTTACCTTAAGATTGGTGACACCAGCCCCCCTAATTAGCATGTTACACACAGGGCACACTCAGCACTGAGCAGCTCAGACTCCCCACCTGAGCAGGGCCTGCTCCGTCTGCACCTGTCAGACCTCAGGCCAGGATGCACCTTCTCTGGGGAGGCGGAACCAAAAGAACCCGGAGGGGCCAGGCCACACATGTTGTTTCTTCGGCACCTTCCCCCGGGGCTTCCTCGTAGCATGGCTCCAGGGGCCGTGCACAGCCTACTGGCTGTGAGGAAGCCCTGATCTCCCAGATTTGATCCAGCCCTGCATCCTCCCCCTGGGAGGGACTGCAGACAGGGCAGGGCTGCCAGGAGCATGGCCCTGGGAGAATTCCTCTTCATGGGGGCGGAGCCCTCGGCGGCTTGTCTTCAGCTGTCTGCAGAGGGATGTAAACTGCCCACTTCAGGATCCACATTCCTCTACGCAGTGCTGTCCCTCCGAGTTAGTAAGAGAGTCCCTTTTTCTCTTATTGGGCTAAAAATGGTTCTTTTGTGATAATTAACTTTTAAAAATTCCATTTATGAGACAAACATGTTATTGTAGAAATTTGGAAAATACAAAACATGTTCAAAGAAGGAAAGAACTTAAAATCACATAGAATTCTACCACTCTTAACATTGTGGTGTGTTATTTTTTTCTTGTGTTAGATGTTAAGATTGCAGTATTAAATTAATTTTACATTTGCTGTTTGCATTGTGTATTTCCCCTTTTTTAAAAAGCTACATTTAAATACTTCTAACAGTATTAAAATGATAAAGTTACTTTTCAAAAGCTGCTGGTAAAAGACAAATATTAGAGTCTCTCCCTGCTATTTCAATATATGTATTTAAAAATAGTCTCTGGTATACAAAGAATTGTCCTAAAGACCAAAATTTCATTATACCTTCTGGTTGAGGTTAAACATCATGAAATGCAGCACTTAGATGAAAAAATTGGACCCTGAGGTTGATGCCTCTCCTAGCAGTTTTTCTAGTTCTGAGAAGGTACCAAGTGAAGTGGATTAACTTCAGAGATACGCACGTCACATTTATAAGGCTCTGTTAATGAAAGGCCAGATTAGCTGTTCTGGGTTTAATGGAGGACTTTACAGAAAGTCCAGCGTATCCTCCACCTGATACCACGTGTGTTAAGAAGTCTGATGTGCTGTGTACTCTTGGCCAGTGCCTTTCGTGGGGAGCAGCTCATCCAGGACCTCCAGTGCCTGGCAGGTCCCCTCAAGGGCGGGGCCGTCAGCGTGTGTCGCGGGGGCGTGGCGTCACGCGTGGCCCTGCTCTGTTGCAGGCACATGGTGCTTCTCAAGGAGCAGTATGGGAAGCAAGTGGTCGTGAACCTGCTGGGGAGCAGAGGCGGAGAGGAGGTGCTCAACAGAGCCTTCAAGGTAACTGGCTTCCCCGCCTGGGGGGGCAGGGAATGAGGGAGCCGAGGGGCCCCTGCTCAGGGTGGGCTTCCATGGGGACTGGGGACAACAGCCCTGCGTTCCCCGTGTTGGGGGAGGCTTTTTCCATCAGAGCTTCAGCATTAGGTGATTTGGGCTACTGACAAATGCGGTTTAATTTTTGTAAAGCAATGGTTGGGAGAATTTGCTCAAAATGAAAACAGAGCATCTCCCATCTCCAGCTGCATTTCCTCCACTGCTCCCCACTGGGACATCGACCACTCAGGATGGCCAGGCCTTTCCCTGGCTCTCTTGGACGGACACACACACGTGTGAACGCACACATGCATGCACGTGCACACGTATGTTTGGGCTTCACCCCACGCATCCCTGACCTGCTCGGGGAGCCAGAGTTCCCTCTTCCCTTGTTGGTCTGGCCCAGCTGCTGGCCAGCACCTTGTGGCATGTTCACACAGACACCCGCAGGGCACTTGTGCCTAAGTGGCTCTTCAGAGCCCCTGCTCGCTTTAAAGCAAGCAACCCTAGATTATTTCCTCCAGTGAACATGGAGCCTTCAAGTCATCCATCCTTGTGTGGGCTGCCCCTGAAAGCTGCTTCCTGTGTCCAGCTTTCCGTGGGCTCCCCGCGGCTTCCGGCACACGTTCAAGGGAGATGCGTGGAGAAACCCTGGGCGGGGAGGGAGCCGTGAGCAAAAGACTCCGCCCACCTCGCCTGCATCTCTCCATTCCCAGTGCTCCCACGTGTATTCGGTCTACTGTAGGCCAAGCTGCAGAATAAGCTGTGGGCTGTGGGCCTCCACAGTCCTTTCCCAGCAGCCCATGTTCCCTGCTGAATGGGAAAAAAACCCTGTGGTTGTTCAGAGCTCAAGGAAGCCCCTTATGGAGAGAGTTTGAAGTCACACCTCACTTCACGGGAAGAGTGTTCCCTGTGGTCCTGGCCCCTGGCCAGTAGAAGCTGAATCCAGCTGGGTGCTTATTTCCCTCTGTTTAGGGAAGCCATGTGCTTGGAGCTGAGACTTGCTGGTGGCCAGTTTCACTTGGCCAGACCTGCTTTTCCTGTTTGGTTTGTTGCTATTGGCAACAAGCTCGCGAAGTATCTCCACTGCCACCCATCTTGGCAGCCGTGTGGGCAGTTTATTTTAAGGAAGAAGGGGAAAAAAAAAACCCTCAAGAATTTTTCCCCTTTATGCCTTGATTTTGGGGAGAAGGTGTCCTCAGCACGCCCCCATCAGCTGGTGGGCCCCTGTGCTGGAAAGGCAGGAGATGACTGCAGGCCTCTGGCCCAGCAGGGGAGACCAGACCCCTGGGCAGGTAGGAGGTAAGAGGTGGACCTTACCTGGAGAGACCTGGGTCATGGTCCCAGCTGGGGTATCACATAGAAGGAGCTCCCTCAGCCTGTCGGCTCTGCCACGCTGAGGTCCACGCACAGGCAGCCGGCCTGTGACCCGTGGTTATCAGGCCACAGGGGGCCAAGCACTCGCTCCAGATCGTGAAGCCGCCGAGTGTGAATGCGTCAGCTTGGCCGACTACTTCCCAACAAGACCTTCTTGATGACGGCAGCTGCGCGTTGACTTGCGTTCTAGCGCGGGAGGGTTGGGCGCTCACAGTCCTCGGGACCAGATGGCCTGAAGCCCTTCTAGTCCTTCAGAGTCACTCGTCTCTGGCTGGCCAAACGCTGGACAAGTCTGACCTGAAGCCGCACAGGAGGGTGTGGTTGGCGGTCCGAGGCGGGGTGCCCTGGGAAGGCAGTGGTTCATCCTTTGCCCCGGGGCTGCCTGGTGAGGGTGCTGAGGAGTTGCTGAGGCTCCTGGTGTGGAAGGCAGACCTCTGCCCGGGCACCATGCCTGCCAGGCACCCACCGGCCGTGCTTCCTCCCGTCTGGCTCCGCCTTCACTCCAGCTCACGTGCTGGACCCGGGCCCGAGTGGGCCCTGAGCCCCTGTCTCCCCCACCCTGGAGTTTCACTGGGCGGCCTGGAGGACTTGCCGAGGGACTTGGCCGCCTCTGAGCACGCCCTCCCGGAGTCTTGCCTTGTCGGGGTGGGACTGGTTACCAGGGCAACCGGAGCTGGATTATGAGCTCTGCAGCCTGCTGTTCTGCCCTGTACCTGGTGTGCCTGTGGCACTCGGGTGCCTGCAGAACAGAGCAGTCCTTCCCCGTGGGCATCCTCCAGAGAGCCCTCTGGGAGGTGATGTTGGTGCAGGGCCCTGGGCTGCCCCGGGGAGCCACGCCCACTCTGGCTGTCTTTTGTTCAAGGTGGACCTTGTGCCCTTCTGCAGGCAAGATGCTCTTTGTGGTTTTGTCCCCAGGGCCTTTGTTCCGTGCTGCCCTTTCCGGGTCGGGGCTGGTAAACCACAGGGTCCACCGTAAGCCTTCAAGCTAAGCCCTGCACCGTGTCGAGTGACACAGTTGGCCGCTCAGATGCCCTGCCACCCTCTCCCTTCCTTCCCCTTTCAGAAGCTGCTCTGGGCTTCTTGCCACGCCGGCGACACGCCTATGATCAACTTTGACTTCCATCAGTTTGCCAAAGGCGGGAAGCTAGAGAAATTGGAGAACCTGCTGAGGCCACAGTTGAAGCTGCACTGGGATGACTTTGATGTGTTTGCCAGGGGCAAGAATGTAAGTCCACGGTGAGTCTCACCTGCATCTTGTCGTCCCGCCGGGCTAGCTGCCGAGTGGCAGGGGCTCTGCCGGGAGCGCGCCCTCCCTCGCCGCTCCTACACTTGCAGTTTCTGGGGCCGCGGGCTCAGTGGTATCGGGCACCTTGGGTTCTGGCCTTCTCCTTTCCCTTCCCACAATCGGAGATGCTTGTGAATTTTGTGAGCAGATGATAAATCGTGGTTTTCTGGCAAACTGTACTGATGGCGGGGACCGGGTTAAACGGTGGAGCCATGGTGACCATATAACTTATCATCTGAACTGTGATGAAAATTAGCAAGAGTGAAGGGGGGCAGCTGGCATAAAGCGGATTGCCTGAGGGAACTGGGATGTGGATTCCCGGCTCAGAGTGGAGGAGAAGGAAGTCCAGTTTCCGCAAATCATACAGTTGATGCTCGTTATTCACAGATTCCATATTTGCAGATTTGCCCACTTGCTAAAGTTTATTTGTGACCCCAAAATCAAACTCCTGGAGCATCTACGGTCATTCACCAGACCTGCTCAGAACAGTGAGAAATTCGAGGCGCCTGCCCTGCACGTTCCCGGCTGAGGTGGAGCCAGGCCCCGCTCGGCCTTCTTGTTTCAACTCGCCCTGCAAACAGGTGTTCCCGAACCATCTGCTCGGTGCCACGTCTTCGCTATTTTGTGCATCTTGTCGGAGATCTCACTGTTTGAAATGCCCCCCAGGCGTGGTGCTAAGTGCTGTCCAGGGTCCTAAGCCCAGGAAGGGTGGGACGTGCCTCAGGGAGAGAGTACGTGTGTTCGAGAAGTTTCGTTCAGGCACGAGTTACAGCGCTGATGGCCAAGACTTGATTGTGGATGAATCAACAATATATATTAAATTAGGTGTTAAGCAGAGACACACATAAAACAAGGTTATGTATTGATTAGTCGATGAAAACACGCGAGTGGAGGCTCACGGGAACGTAGCCCCCCAGGAACAGTGGCTCCGCGCCTGCTGCCTTGCTGACAATTCGCTAACGGTGCACGCAACTTTCTAGAACGTAACTAGGGTGACCACGAGATTTGACGGCAAGTCTTTGTGACGGCCCTGGCGTGCAGGCTGCCGAGAGCGCGCTCTGGACTCGGCCACCCCTCCGGCAGTGCTGGGACCCACCGCGCCGTGTACCGTTGGGGAGCCCCCGCTGGGGTTTCCGTGGGAAAGACAAACAGCTTAGGACCCACCGGGCTGAGTAACTCTGGTGGCTCTGGGCTGCCCGGCTGGGCTCTAGTTGGCAGGCGGCCCACCAGGGAGGAGGTGAGGGGTTCTTTCTCGGGACGAGGCTCCTTGGGGGCCTGCAGTCAGATGGGCCGTTGTGCCACGGGCAGTGCTCCTTCCAGCAGAACTTGTAACTCGTGTGTGTTGTTCCCCGAAGTTTTCAGAAAGGCACTTTGCGGATGAACTGTCTCGACTGCCTGGACCGAACCAACACGGTGCAGAGCTTCATCGCCCTCGAGGTCTGTCTCTCAGGCCAGCTGTGTCCTGTCCTGTGCCTTCAGGGGGATGGGCTGGGCTCAGCACCCTTGTCGGCAAGATGAGGGAGGCCTCACTGGGCTGACGTTCCCACTGTGGGGAGGGGACAGTGACGTGTCTGGCATCTAGAGAGAGGTCTCCCTGGGTAGCTGGCTTGCCGATGCCGTGAGATGCCTTTGGCCCATCACAGGCACGCTTTCACACACTCTTTGGAAGGCACCCCGGACATGGTGGCCCGAAGGTGCTACCATGGCCCAAAGGAGAAATGGTAGCCGTGGGTAGGGATTATTGTGAGGGTTCCCGGAGAGGAAGGCAGGGTGTGACCGCCTGAGATGAGGCTGGGTTTGAAGCCTGGGGGGAGTTTGAAGCCTGTGGTCTGCTGCCTGGGTGGCCTCTCCTGGCTGACCGCTGGGAGGAGGAGTGGGGTCCGCGCTGCCTGCCGTCCATCCCTTGCTGTCCTGTTTTGCGGGTAGTATGGGGGAGGGAGGGGGAGGGTGTCAGAGGAGGGCTGGGTGAAGTGTAGATAAAGTTGGGTGAACTATAGAAGCCCCATTCTCTGCTGCGAGGGTGCCTTGTCCTCTAGGGGGTACAGAGTCACCCACAGCAACCCTCTGAGTAGGAACTCACGGGGATGGCGCCTGGCGGTGTCCCCTGGGCGTCTGTGGGGCAGCTTCCGGGTGAGAAGTTGGTGACCACTGTCCCCTCCTCTCCCAGGTCCTCCACCTGCAGCTTGAGAGCCTAGGGCTGAATTCAAAGCCCATTGCCGACCGCTTCGTGGAGTCCTTCAAAGCCATGTGGTCTCTGAACGGGCACAGCCTGAGCAAGATGTTCACGGGCAGCCGGGCCCTGGAAGGGAAGGCCAAGGTAAGGGCAGGCCGCGGGGGCGGGGGGCGGGTGGTGCCCGTGCGGGCCCCTCTCACGGCCTGTCGTCTGGCCCGTGGCAGGTGGGGAAGCTGAAGGATGGGGCCCGGTCTGTGTCTCGCACAATCCAGTCCAACTTCTTCGACGGGGTGAAGCAGGAGGCCATCAAGCTGCTGCTGGTCGGGGACGTCTACACTGAAGAGTCTGCGGACAAAGGAAGGATGCTGCTGGACAACCAGGCCCTGCTGGGTGAGGGGCTCCCGCTCTGCCCCGCCATCCAGAGGGCGGTGGTTGGGGGGTGCTAGCCAGCCTTCCCACCCCTCACGTCATCCCAGGTGGTGGGTGGCAGGCGCCCCCCTGAGCTGCAGGGCAGCGGGAGGGAGCTTCTGTGCTCGGATCTGATCCTTGACTGTTCTCAGACTATCCATGTCTTTGAATGTTAACCCATCGAGGAATCTTTCTCAGCTTGAAAACGTTCTTGGTCCCATTGCCAGGTATCATTTGTGGGGAGTCTTCCATGAGGGTGGCCTCCTGCTTCTGTTCTGGCCCCAGGACCCTGGAGAACTCTCCCAGGGATGAGGACACCTTCCACTCTCAGGGGCAGGACTGTCATGATTCCCTCAATAGCTAGAGGTTTCTTTTTTTCTTTCTTCTTTACTTGAGATATATTTGGTGTATAGCATTACATTAGTTTCAGGTATACAACATAATGATTTGATATTTGTACATGTTTCAAAACCATTAGCACAGTAAGTCTAGTTAACATCATCACCTCACCACACATAGTTACAATTTTTTCTCTTGTGATGAGGACTTTTAAGAGCTACTCTCTTAGCACCTTTCAAATATACAACACAGTATTGTTAACTGTAGTCACCATGCTGTACATTACATCCCCAGGACTTATTTAACAGGAAGTTTCTACCTTTTGACCGCCTTCACCCACCTCGCCACACCCACACCCCAACCTCTGACAACTGTTCTCTGTATCTATGAGTTCATTGTGTGTGTGTGTGTGTGTGTGTGTGTGTGTGTAAGATTCCACATATAAGTGAGCTAGAGGTTTCTTTGGGGAAATGTTAGTGGTATCTTATCCCGTAGAGCCTGTAATCATTATAGGGCTCATGGAAAAGAAGGGGAGGCCCAGCATTTTTCCTTAGAAGAATGTATAACTCGTGGTTTAGAAGTTTTTGGTGTTTTTGAAAAATTAGTTTGCCCGTGCTTAAAATGACTTCACACCCCTCTCCTACTTTTTTTCTTCCATCATCGGGGGAACTCCTGTCTGGCTTCTGGTAGCCAGGGTGACATCTGTGTCAGCCCTGGAAACAAGGCCGCTCAATAAATGTGGAAAGAAGCTCTGAGCAGTGTAGTGAGGCTTGTTTCATAGCAAAGTAAACGTGATGGATATTTGGGCTAAGTCCCTAGTTTAAAAAGGGACTGTATTTCGGCTGTCTGAGAGGATGGACTTGACTCAGTAATGATTTTTTAAAGGCTTAAGTCTGAGGTAAAACAGAACATTTCAGGCATGCGATTGGTAGGTGGAAAATGCAAAGTTGGGTGTCAGACCCTTAAAGTTCCGTGTGTATATATTTAATATGGAAGGTTGCAGTGTCCCCTTGATTAAATTCCCACGGGATCGTGGCGTGACCGTCGAGGATGAGATTCCCTGTGATCTGATGTCACGGCCTCTGTGGTTCTGTTGGGAGAAGGGTGCGGAGGGGACATTATGGCAGAAGTGCCACAGGAAAGCGTTCGTGGGTGGTTTTTAGCCTCTTAGCACCTTTATAAGGAGCATCCATTGGTCCATATAGATGGGATCGTGCATCCCCCGTGACAGAGAGTCTGGCCATGTTTCTCGGGGAGGTGGGTGGGGTGCAAACATGGCCTTTCTGTGCCCCTAACAGTGACTCCCAGGATCCTGCAAGCCATGTCGGAGCGCCAGTCGGAGTTCACGAATTTCAAGCTGGTGCGCGTCGCCGTGGGCACCTGGAACGTGAATGGAGGGAAGCAGTTCAGGAGCAACCTGCTGGGCACTGCCGAGCTGGCTGAGTGGCTGCTGGATGCGCCCGTGTCTTCCGGAGTCTCTGGATCCCAGGGTGAGTGTGGCCGGGACAGGGCGACAGGTGCAGACCCCCGGCCGCCGTCTCGCCTCGTCTGCAGGTGGACTTGGCAAGTTGGGTATTTGGCCTTCTCGCTCCTTGGAATGTTTAGAAAGCTCTGTGGAAGGTTAGATCACAGACACGGTTGGTTTTTTTTTTTTTTTTTTGGCCGCGGCTTGCGGGATCTTAGTTCCCGGACCAGGGATCGAACCCAGGCCCTTGGCAGCGAAAGTGTGGAGTCCTAACCACTGGACTGCCAGGGAATTCCCTGTGTACCTTTTAAGAATAAAACAATTCCAAGGTTGACACCTCACCTTTTGTCTTATATCGTGCAAGGTAATATTTAATGGCCTGGGAACTCAGGATTCGAACACGTACTTTTTCTCCAGTCAGCATTTACGTAGGGGTTTCGCTTTTTCCCACTCACTTGGATTCTGGAAAGACTCGTGGTCCGGTTCCCTGCCTGTTGATGTGCGGTGGAGGGCGGGGTCAGCTCTGCTTACGTACCTTGATCGACAGCTGTCCGGGACGGTGCCCAGAGCCCCGTCCCCGCTCTCTGTGCGCTGTCCGCATGTGGCAGGGGCTTGGGGGCAGCGTAGCTCGAGGACTTTGTTCCGAGTCACTGGGATGCCTCAGGCGGCTGAGCGTCAGGACACATCGGGAGGCCGGCAGCAGGTGGCTACAGGGCTTCTATTCACCTAAGATTCCCTGTTAAAGGGGACAAAGGGAGAATGGATGAGCAGCGCTTCTGCCCGCTGTGCTTCCTGTAAACCAGGCATTTCTGGGGCAGATTTCATCAGAGCGGGTCCCAAGCAGGGCTGGATGTCCCCTTCTCTGACCACCGGGACAACAGTGCCCTGGGACAGGACCACAGTCAGACATGATCCCAGCAAGGCTGGCAAGGCTGGCCCAGCGCTGTGAAAAGTACTGAGGGACACAAGCAAGTATGAGCCAGTTCTGCCCCCTGGCAACTTAGGGTCTGGTTCGGGGGGGCGGGGGACGGTATCTGCTGCATGTGGAAGTTGTTGGTCCAGGCACTCTACACGTGTTCTCTGATTTACGCTTTACGACCACCCTGCGAGGTGGCCACTACCGTCCCTTCTGCAGAGCAAGCAGCAGAGTTTGGAGAGGTTAGTGACACGCCCAGGAGGTAGCCAGGGAAGAGCCGTGGGCACAGTGGGAGCTGGAAGGAGGTTGGCGCGTGGAGCTCACCACGTGGTCTGGAGGGGTCACCCAGGCTGTGGGCCAGCACAGGCCTCCGTGGGTCTGACTTCCCTCATCTTCTGCTTGCTCTGCAGATGACAGCAGCCCAGCTGACATATTTGCCGTGGGGTTTGAAGAGATGGTGGAACTGAGCGCAGGGAATATCGTCAATGCCAGGTAGGCGGCCAGGCGCGGTGGGGTGGGATCCTGGGCTGGGCGCCTCTGCATTCTGAGTGTGCTCCCACCACGACCTCACGGACATACGCCTCTCCCTTCCTCTCTCTTTGCTGATTAAGGAAATAGAAGGAAGGGTGGGATAGGCTCAGTACTCCATGGGTGCTGCTGCCTCGGCCACGTGTCCGGGCTGATTCACGCTGCGAGCTGGCATGTGTGAGCCCCGAGGGCATGGGCCGGGCTGGGCGGGGGCTGACTCACTTTCCTGTGTGTGAGTGTAAGAAAGAAACAAAGGAAAGAAAACCACTGGATTAACATTTGGTGTGAGGTCAGCAGGACTCTTTCTTTCCTAGTCCGTTTCAAGGTACTTCCTGAACAAATAATGAAACCTGGTTCTATGGAGGTCTTATGAGCAAGGCCCTGTGCTGGGGTTCAGGGGGCAGGGGTTGGGGGGGGGCCATGTTTGAAGTGTACAACACAACCAGAACCATGCGGATAGCCCATTGCAGGGATTAAGGCTCACGTGGCACTAGTGCAGGAGCGCAGGCAGCATGGCGTCAGTAAAGACCCAGCTAAGGGCTAGAGGAGTTTATAGGTGGGAGAGCCTGCTTCCAGCTCACACTGAAAAGCATCCTTCTTTTCTCCAGTACCACCAACAGGAAGATGTGGGGTGAGCAGCTTCAGAAAGCCATCTCACGCTCTCATAGGTACATTCTCTTGACTTCGGCACAGCTGGTGGGCGTCTGTCTTTACATCTTTGTACGTCCGTACCACGTCCCCTTCATCAGGTAAGAACATTTTGCTTACCAGCATCTGGGGGAACACGGGATTGTTTGATTCTGACTTCCTTCCTCCCACCCCCTTCCTGCAACAGGAATCAGGACCTGCCATTATTTTAGATAAATGTAACAAAACCCCCAAGGCAAAACCAAGCGAATAGAATATTGTCTAGCATTTAAAAAGCCACAGTGGGAACCTTCTAGCTCAGGAAGCTGGACCCTTTTAGAAAGACTGTTTCCTGATCGTTGTTACCCAGGCTCAGTTTTGCACAAGGAAAGGGATTCCTTGCTGAAATGTTAGACAGGAAACCTCTGACCAAGAGCTGGGTAACTCATCAGGAAATGCCAATTCTTTTGTCTCTTGTTAAAAGAATTCTAAATAAGATG
Source organism: Phocoena phocoena (assembly GCF_963924675.1). Taxonomy (NCBI): domain Eukaryota; kingdom Metazoa; phylum Chordata; class Mammalia; order Artiodactyla; family Phocoenidae; genus Phocoena; species Phocoena phocoena. Next base: position 9,248,996 of record NC_089230.1, on the reverse strand, counting down.
TGTGGACAGAAGGCCTCTACCACTGTCACCCCATTATTGGATCTCCAAAGTGACAGTTTTGTGAATGTCAGAAAGGGAAAAAGCTTAGAAAAAGCGTGTCTTTTAGGAAAGCCCGTGTGTGTGTGTGTGTGTGTGTGTGTGCGCACGCGTGTCTGTGTGTGTGTGCGTGCATGGGGATTTTAAGGTTTGGGAGGAGCACGCATTGCTCCCTGGTCTCATTCATGTTGTTGGAACGTCCTCTGGTCTTTGTCTTTGCCTGCACCAGACAGAGAGATACGTGGAGAGCAAGACTGTGCTCTGTGCTCATAATCCTCTTCTGTGGCCTTTGGGAAATGTTAAAGTCTTTGTGCCCCGACTGTTTGCTGCGACAGTCTGGCAGTGTCCACAGTGAGTGGGTAAAAGTCAGTTACGGTCGGAGTAGAGGAGAGGTTAGGGTCGAGGTCAGAGATAGAACATGAGGAAGGGAGTGATGCCGAGGGGCTCCGGATTTCCCAGCTGCCAACCAAGGTCCCAACACCCGTGTCTCTTTAGCCTCAGGCTCGCACACTGTGGCAGGTTATCCCCATCCCTTGTCTGTTGGGTGACAGTCGCTTCGGCCCCTGGTCCCGTGGACCTACGCCCTCACCTGTGTGCGTTGTAAGCTGGCATTTTAATGCCAGGCGTCTGCTTGGAAACCACCGCCCAGCCCAGCATAGAGAACTGGATGGTTCCTGTTTTTTCAAATGTGTTGATTACCTGATGGCACCCCCTGTACTTTGCAGAAGAGCCGTGTGGGATGGGGTTGGGGGCGGGGAGCTCCACGCTGCTTCTACCGCAGCAGCGAGACCGGCAGCGGAGGGCCGGGGTGGAGGTGATTCCGCTGCTCTGTGGGGCGCTCATGTGAGCACCTCGGAGCTGGGGCCGTGGAGAGGATGCTCCAGCCCCTCCCACGGGGCAGCTGCCCACGATGAGAGGAGGGTCAGGAGCGATGCGGAGCTGATGGCAGTCGCGCTGTCCCTGTGCGGCCTGGCCGCTGAAGATGGGATGAGCCAGCCTCTGAGCCGACGCCTTTGAGGCTCTCAGATCCGCAAGCCTCGCGCTGCCGCCCGGGTCTTCTCTGTAGCAGAGCTGCTCATGCTTTGCCTTCGGAGCCACTGAGAGGCCCCCCGCGTGTGCATTCTCTGTTCCAGGGACGTGGCGATTGACACAGTGAAGACGGGCATGGGGGGAAAGGCGGGGAACAAGGGCGCCGTGGCCATCCGCTTCCAGTTCCACAGCAGCAGCTTCTGCTTCGTCTGCAGCCACCTGACGGCCGGGCAGTCCCAGGTGAAGGAGAGGAACGAGGACTACAGGGAGATCACCCAGAGGCTGAGCTTCCCGATGGTGAGCAGCGAGGCAGTGGCGTGTGAGGCCCCCCTGCTCGGGTCCGCCCCACACACGGTATTCTGAGCTGCTGATATGGGCAGTTGGTGGCGATACGACCGTAGGAGGGTCCCTGCCCCTGGGGGCTCAGCACTGGTGGCAGGGAGATGACCAGGGGTGCTGCAGTAGCGGTGAGCAGGGAGCCCGGCCCAGGAGTGTTCTGCCTCCTGTATCTCTGTGCGTTTCCTGAATGTCCCGACGTGCCCTGCGTTTTCTTATTCTAATTCAACTGTATACAATGGGGAAAGAAAACCAGTGCGTCCGTGCTTTGTCCAAGTTGGTGAAGAACATTTGAATCCAACCAGTATAAGACTAGGTTTTCTTGAGACTCACACATACATTGTGTCGTGGCCCAGAAGAGAACACACGTTTTTGAAACCAGTGAATTCTTGGCTCGGGAGCTCTGGGTCCCGGTACGGTCTCGCGGTTGCCAGTACCATGCGTCGTGCCGCCCTCTAGTGGTGGTCCAGAGGCTTTCATTCTGAAGATGGGGGATCTTTTTGAATTCAGATTTGAATGTTTTCCTTTCTGTGCAAAGATGATGGTCCCGCACACCTTCACCCTGGTGCAGACACCTTTTTCCCAGCAGTGAGGGTAGACTTTAGCTGTTCCCGCCACACATCCTGCCCGTGCCTGAGACAAGGTTGGCTGCGTCACGGAGCTCTTCTGTGTGAGGCCAGATCCCTTAAAACTGACACCCTGTTGGCTGGACTGCCCTCAAGGCAAAAATTCCTTAGTTTTCATTAAGAAGTGCTGTAATCCTTCTTGGAGGTTTTATTTCTTGGATTATAAAATAAATGAGTTGGGAAGTTTGCAATTGTAGTTTTCCAGATTATGTAGGGCTAATATTTTCTTTCTGGGTCTATGTAGTTAAAAAAGAAAAGTCCAACCCTTCTCACTTAAAAAGTGCTGTTTCAAAGTAGCAAACATGGGACACATTTAAAATAATTAAAAAGAGTTTATACTATAGCTTTTTTCAACAGAAATATTGACGGTACCTATAAGTTAATACTCTGTACCTGTTCAGTAGAGTAGCCACTAGCCACAAGTAGCTATTTAAATGTAAAATAACTAACGTTAAATAAAACTAAAACTCCCATCGGTCACACTGGCCACATTTCAAGGGTTCGATGGCTAGATGTGGCTGGTGGCTCCTGTTCTGCACAGCACGGGTAGAGAACATTTCCATCACTACGGAGTGTTCTATTAGGCAGTGATGCTCGGCACATTTATTTTATTTGGCTGTGATAATCCCAACCTTTTGTATAACGGAAGCAGATTTTGGAGCTTGGCAGATCTGAGTTCATGTCTTATCTTTATCATGTACTAGCGGTGTAACCTTCGGCGAAGTTTCTGAACTTCTTTTTTTAATCTGTAAGAGAGCCATTAGTGTGTGCTTCACAGGGCTGCTGGGAGAACAGTGTGCCCCAGAACAGAGCCCAGCATTGTAGACAGCTGACATCGTGCTGCTACTGTTGTGATTCCTGGGGAAGGGAGGGGAAGATGCCACAGCTGTCCAGGGCTGCCCTGGGCAAGATGGGGGAGGGGGAGAGAGAGAGGTGGAGGGTCACAGGATGAAAGTGTATGAAATCCACCAGGTTTTACGAAGTGTGTCCTGAGCATTTATACTTATTTTCTTAAACCTCATTCTCGTAAGACTGAATGTTTGGGCAATTTGTCTTAGGATGCAGACGTAACAAAGCAGGGGGGGTACATCCTGATGGCTGAGACCCACTCGGTAAATACCAATATTGGTAGTCATGCTTCCTCTGTTAGAGTTGGAGCTTTCTCCAAACCACTCGAAAACACTATTTAAAATTTGAAAATTAAGCCATGTGAAAGTCCCTCAGTAAGTCTATGGGATTAGTGAAAAATGAGATGCTCGAGCAGACTTTTCTTCTTAAGTAACATTTTAAGAAAAACACATCTGCTGTCATCTGTACGGTGAGTTTATTTTTCTCCCTTCTCCCACCTTCCTTGCAATGGGCCAAATCAGCACTTTTTTTTTTTTTTTTTATGACTTAGGGAAGAAGCATATTTTCTCACGATTACGTGTTTTGGTGCGGCGATTTCAACTACCGCATCGATCTCACTTACGAAGAAGTCTTCTATTTTGTTAAACGCCAAGACTGGAAGAAGCTCCTGGAATTTGATCAGCTACAGCTACAGAAATCAAGTGGAAAAGTAAGTTGTGCTTTTAAAACAGTTTTTAACACCTGCTCCAACATGGAATAGCTTCTGCTAAATGTACACGCTAGCGTTCGCGCATTAAGCTTCATGTGTGAATTTAACTGATTCTGATAATGGTAAAAAAAAGGTGTCTGGCGTAAGAAGTTAGAGAAACGTGAGTGTCCATCCACACTCACGTCCTGTTCCTGCTTTCGGTGGCCACGGTCAGGGTCTGTGTCTTCTCATGCCCAGAGGGGCCATTGCTCTATGAAAGGACACTGGATACACGTAAGCCACCGCGGGAGCTGAGGGTGACAGGAGCCTCTCTGCCCAAGCTCTGTGGTTGGAGTGGGGGCCAGCTGTCCCTTCCTCCTTCGCACAAGCTGAGCCCTGGTCCAGCTGTGCTCAGTTTGAGTCCAAGCTGCTTCAGACAGCCCCATGTCAGCATCTGAGCACATGGCCGGTGAGGCTGGTGGGTGTGCCCCGTACTCAGGGTGATGTTCGTAGGGACAGCTGTGTGTCAGGTGCACTAAACCAGCAAGTGACACTCTAGATTCTGCTCAAAACATTTTATTTTGGTGATATCTGTTTCTTGTTAGTGAACGTACTAACAAGTAAGTTAATTTAATACACTAACAAGATCTAATACACTTTACACGCCAATTTGTACACATAATGTTGAAGACTCTCCTACAGATTAGGTATCACACCCATTTTATAGATAAGAAGACTGAGGCCAAGGTCAAACACACAGTCAGTAAACAGAGGCATGACAGAGCCCAAGACTGCCACACTTCCGATGAGACTTCCCCTCCCTGACCTGGTGTGGTCTTTTAGTGCCTCCTTAGGCCATGATGTAATAGGGAAGATTCAACTATGGAATCTGTCCTCAGTTCTTCAGGGTCACACTGGCTGGCCCCCACATGACTCAAAACTTATCTTCTCTCCCACCTGAAACTGTTTGTTGTTTTGGTGCCTGTTTGCTTCCTAGCAGGACAGGCTGAGGGGAGGGGGGCACAACTAAGTTCCATCTCCCTGGTGAAAATGCAGTGGCTTATACGGTGCGGGCAGGGGGGTTAAGACTCCTCCTGCAGTGAGACCTGGATGTTCCTCGAGGTTTTCTGTCATCCCCCCTCGGTGACACGGGTCACTGGGGGTGGCCAGAGGGCAGAGTAGCCACGCCACTCCTTCCCGCAAAGGGTCTCTCTCCCTTCCTCCTGCCAATATTCTCCACACGCTTCCCCTCGGGCGCTGAGTGAATGTCTGTCCCTGGGTCTTCCCGCAGCATCAGGGCTAAGTGAAGACGGAGGAGGGCCGGACTTCAGTTCTGGGCTGCTTTTTACCCAATTGGTTTTGTTAACAAATACGGATCAAGGCCTTGCAGGGGCTGGGCCAGGCGTTCCCCTCGGCCTGTGTCACCCGGGCGTTGACAAGCAGGCGTGTGACAGATCGGGTGCTGAGGTGGTGGGAGACCCAACGGTGTGTAAGTCAGTAGAACAAAGTGATAATCATCATTTCTTTTGCCAATTAAAAGACACACATATGTCCAGTTTTCGACATATTTGCAAATATGATGTAGCTTCTGTTACTTTAGGAATAAAAAACACTCTGGAACGTGCCTTCTATTTGCATGTAAAGTACATGATCTAGGAGAACTAAGAGGGTCCTGTGACTTCTCCCAACAGATTTTTAAAGACTTTCACGAAGGCACCATTGACTTTGGACCCACCTACAAGTATGATGTTGGCTCTGCTGCCTACGACACGAGTGACAAATGCCGCACCCCGGCCTGGACGGACAGGGTCCTGTGGTGGAGGAAGAGGCATCCTTTTGACAGAACAGGTGCCTGAGATGTGTGCGCTTTCAGAGCTGGAAGAGGGCAAGTGATCAGTACCATAGAAGGAAGATCACTTTTCTTTAGTCCAGCGCTCTTTGTTATATAAATAACAATTCTCTGGATAACCCAGAACTACTCAAAAGTCATCCCAGATGTTAGCCCTAAGCTTTGGGAGTTGCTCCTGGCTCCCCCAATCCCTGCCTCACGGCTGTCCCCCTACACCACCCTGCCACCTTTTGTTCCCGGCAGGGGTGAGGAGAGAGGCTACAACTCTTCCTCTCTGGCGCTTCTGCCTCTCACACTCATGCCTTTTCTCCAGCCCATTTTGTTCAGCCGAACTCTATCTGCTTAAAGCCCCAGTTCCAAATCAAATATGAGCGAGACACAGGAAAGATGAGAGTTTATTTGTGTTTGTTTTTTTAATCAATTAGTGGTCTGTCATGTTTTGAACAATTATTGATACCCAGCTAGGAAGTGCAGTTGGTTTAAAATTCGAATGCCTATAAACTAATACATAAACAACTAAGCTTTGCTGGTGAGACGCATGCTGAGATTTCAAGGCCCAGAAATCTCACCTGCAGATGGAGAAGACGCGTTTGTGTTCAGATCACTTTGTGGACATCTGTGCAAGAGGCTGGCTGCCTTCAGGTTCCTAGTCTCTGCATCTCCTGCTGTACCAAGAGCTGCACATCTCCTGTTTCCCATGGGCCTGAGGCAAAATCCCCGCAGCAGCGGTTTCTGTGTTCTCACCCAGTTTGCCCGCTGGGGAGGAGTTTTTACCCCAGGCCCCAAGGCCACTTTGACAGGGTTTCAAGCCCAGGGGGTTAGAACGACTGAGTCTGAGACAGGAGGTGGTCCGTGACGCAGCTCCCCGGTGCACGTGTCTGTCATCGGCATTCATGAATGTTGATACAATTTTGTGTTGTATGTGTGTCTCTTGATTGGAATCCCCGTGAGTAGCTGGAGAGCTCAACCTTCTAGACAACGATCTGGACGCTGACACCAAAGTCGGACACGCCTGGTCTCCTGGTGCCCTCAAGTATTACGGCCGAGCAGAGCTGCAAGCGTCTGACCACAGGTATGGCCCTGGCTGCCGTGGGCACATCCTCTGCTGCGGAAGGCGGGGCCAGCTGCTCCCCGCAGAGAACGGACCTGCCTTCCCTATCCGAATGCGTGTGTGTGCGTGTGTGACACACAGTAAAGAGCAAAGAACAGTATGACAAGTAGCTGTGTACTTGCCACTAAGAATTAATCACTGTTAACCCTTTGTCATTGCTCCATGTCACAGGTAACATCTATTATGAAAATTGCGAAGACACAACCTGTGGTATTTTACGTCTTTTAAATTCTGATACGTTATGTCATTGTGCAACTTGCTTTTTTTGTTACTTAACCATTTTTGAGAGACAGTCACGTCATTACTAGAGATCTGACTCTTCCATTTGTAACCGCTGTCCGGTATTCCACTAAATATATCCACGCGATTTGCCCATTCATCTACCGATGAATATTTTTTCCAATGTTTCATTGTTACAAACACCATAGGGTTTCACTGTGTTGCGTTCGGGGTTTTGGATGCTCTGAGCTGTTGCTTTGGCCTAGTGCCTTGTGGATTAAGGATGGAACACAGCAGCAGAGGTCTGTCACCTCGGCGTGCACCGGGACTGGCCACAGAGGGAGGTTATTCTTGTAGAACATCTTTAAAGACAGAAGATGGCAGTTGACCTTCCCGAGGCTGCTGCCAAAACTATCATGTCACTTTCAACTTTTACAAGAAAAGAAATTAAGAAAGAGAGTTGGTGGTGAGCAGTTGGTCAGTCACTATAGGTCGAAATCTTTCCATGCTTCTGATTTCTTGAGAAAGCTGCTGTTGCAAATACATACCTAGAAATGAGCGTGGGGAGGTCTACAGATGTATGACTTTCAGGTTTGCTAGTTCAGTGAGTATATTTAGAAGCATTCATTTAACCAGTATTTATTGGGGGGCCTTATATTGATATATAGGCCCTGTTCCTGGCACTGAGGAAAAGCAGTGAACAAAACAGATGATACCATGCTCTCAAGGAATTTTCTAGTGAGGACAGACAGACAAGAAACAGAAGTGCCATGAATGAAAAAAAAAGTAGTGGCCGGGGTCAGTCAGGGGGTTGGTGCTATTACATACCCAGTGTTCAGGGAAGGTGCCTCTGGTGACCTTGGAGCCGAGACCTGAAGGAAATGAGAGTGGGAGCCATGTGGGTATCAGGGAGAGAGCATTCCAGAGCGGGAGTGTGGAGTGAACATCTAGGAGTTCGGAGAAGAGAGAGGCTGGAGAGAGAAGAGTGAGGGGAAGAGTCATAGGAAACGAGGTGAGATGAACAAGAGTCAGCCTGCGTGGAACCCTGTGGGCCATAAAAAGGACATTGGGCTTCACTCTGAGCGCGGTGGCATTGTGTGGCCAGGTTAGGACAGAGTCACCTGAAGAAACTCCAGCGGGGCCAGCACGGAAGGAGGGAGGCAGGGAGGAAGCTAGGGATGGGATGGCTTTGGGCCAGGGTGGTCGTGGGTTGCCCTGGTGAGCAGTGGTGGGTTCTGGATAGGTTTTGAAAGTGGAGCCAGCAGAACTGGCTGATGGAGTGGATGTGGGGTGTGAGAGAGACGAGGTGAGGATTGACTCCAGAGTTTTCGGCCTGAGCAGCTACAAGGATGAAGTAGCATTTACTTAGCTGGGAAGACTGGGCAGTGCGGATCTGAGCATCCTGGTTTGAGACACATCTTAGACATCTATTGAATTTTCTAATTACAAAACCAGAACATCTTGGTTCTTGACAATTAGGGGAAATATACACAGACAAATCATCCATAGTCCCATGCCCTGAGACCATGTCTGGTGACAGTTCGTTACGTGTCTTCCCACTGCGTTTTCCACGTACATTTTACACCGAAACATTAACCTGTGTGTAGTGTGTGCTCACATGCACACAAGCTTGTAGATGTTTAAACGTGGGTAAGAAAATAGGACTATGTTATGTGAACTGTTAGCATTTGCTTTCTTACTCGCTACATTAATTTTTTGAATTAAGCTTTTGACTGTGAGGTAGTTACAGACTCGCATGCAGTTATAGGGGATAACGTAGGGGTCCTGTGCACACTGTACCCAGCCCCCCACAGCGGTAAGACCCTGGAATCTACAGCACAGTAAAACACCCAGACGTTGACTTCGATATGGTCGGGACAGAACGTCTGTCACCACGGGGACCCTCGTTTCCCTCCCTCCCACACTCCTTCCTAACCCCTGTCAACCACTCGTCTTTTCTCCTTTTCCAGCATTTTGTCATTTCAAGAATGTTATAAAATTGAGCAGAATTGGGGGACCGGCTTTTTTCTCTGGAGCTTCTTCCAGTTGCTGGTGTGTCAGTAATTGGTCCCTTTTCATTGCTGAGTGAGTGAGGCTGCCTTCCCGTGTCCGTACCCACTTTCATCAGAGATGCTCCGCTTCTAACACATGAGGCTCCTCGGGAGAGTGTTTCTCCCACAGAAAGTTTTAAAAAAACCCTCAGCGCATATTCCTGTGTCAGATTTTTCTCCGTCTTCTTTTTACTTGCTTCTAGAGGCAAAAAAAAAAAAATCTAATAATAGTAATATGAATTTGGGGGGATACTACTGATTTACCACCCATATCTCTGAATTTTTTCAATGTTCCCTGGTTTTAAAGGTTGCCACCGTATTCTATGCTATTTTGTATTATGCTTTGTTTCCACCCAATATTGTAAATGTCTTCAATAAGATTACATAATCTTCGTAAGAAAGGATTTTCTAAATTTTTTGTAGAGTAAACCCATCCCTGTATAAAAATAACAACAAGGTGTGCATTATTTCCTGCTGATCTGGTTTTCTGTGTATGTCAGATAGATTTCTACAACATTATTCGTAATGAGCGCATGGCATATGGTCGTGTGGCTGCATCGTAACCTAACACTTTCCCTATCCTGGGACCGTTAGATTGTTTCCCCTTTGTCCCCTCCATCAGCAGTGCTGTAATGATCAACCTCGTGTATAAATCTGTCTGACCGTCTGGTCATTTCCTTAGAACAAAGTTCTAGAATTGAGAGTCGTTGGTCGAAAGATGAACATTTTTGAGTTTCCTAACACAAGTTGCCAAACAGCCCCCCGAAAAGCTTGAACCCCTAGCCCAGGGAGAATCCCTTCTTCTCTGCACCCTCGGCAGTCCTGGGGTTGCACGTAAAGAAGCTTTGCTCATGGCTGGTGTGGTTTTCTCTCACATCATCCTTAGATAGAAATGCCAAGAGAATAAGGTTGGGGAAAGACAGACCGAAACCCCGGGACCGGAGAGCTTAGTTCCGGGGACCGTGGCATGGGGAGGGGGCCACATACACAGGCTGTGTCATGGTGTACGTTTACTGTTGACAGTGGCGTCGGGACGGAGCCAGGGCTGGGGGATGTCTTGTCCCGAGTTAACGGTGCCCCGTCTTCCCTCCGTGTCTGACGCAGACCCGTGCTGGCCGTCGTGGAGGTGGAAGTGCAAGAAGTCGATGTGGGTGCTCGGGACAGGGTGTTCCAGGAAGTGTCCTCTTTCCAGGGCCCCAGGGACGCCACCGTCGTCGTCAACCTTCAGTCGCCAACCTCCGAAGAGAAAAACGAATTTCCCGAGGACGTGCGCACGGAGCTCATGCAGACCTTGGGCAGTTACGGGACGATCCTGCTTGTCAGGTAGGGACGCGCGCATGGCAGGGCTGGTGCGTGCCTCGCTGGAGGGCGCGCTCCCGGGGCTGACCTGGCAAATCTCATTTCTCCCAGGATCAACCAAGGGCAGATGCTGGTGACTTTTGCAGACAGTCACTCGGCGCTCAGCGTCCTGGATGTGGACGGAATGAAGGTGAGTTGTGCTTGGTCAGCCGGGGAGCGGGGCTGCTTGTCCCCGTGGGCTTCTTGTGCTTTCACGTGGCCGGGTCTGCGGGTGTAGACGCCACAGGAGGGCGGGCGCTGGGCCTCTTCATGCTGGCATCTGATTCTGGTAGCTTCGTCGAGGTGTCTACTCTCCAGCCCTGGCTCCTCGCAGAACTGGGGAGAAAGAGCAGGTTTGGGAGCGCAGCCCCGCCGTGTTGCTGGGTCTGTCTGCGCTCGCGCCCTCCCACGGGAATGTTGTGAGCCTTCTCTTCAGAGCACGTGGTTTGGGACATGCAGCTCATGGGTAGTTTCCATGTTGATAATATCCTGGTTTTAAGTTCACGTGGAATGAAAAGTGACAGTTCAACTTTTCGTCGGGCCAAACGTGAGCTGTGCTGGGCCTGCCTGAGGTCTAGACCCTCGGCCTTCCTTGGCAAAAGTGAGGGTGGGCCGGGCTCCCGACGCACGCGTTGGAGCGAGAAGCACTTTAGGGTCAGAGGGTCTGACGTCTGCGCTCCTTCACAGGCGGCCTCTCTGTCCTCACAGGTGAAAGGCAGAGCTGTGAAGATTCGACCGAAGACCAAGGACTGGCTGCAAGGTTTGCAAGAGGAGATCATTGGAAAGCGAGACAGCGTGGCCTCCGCGTCCCCCACCGCCAACTCCTGTCTGCTGGAGGAAAACTTCGACTTCACGAGTCTGGACTATGAGTCAGAAGGTGAGTCAGGACTTCCCGGTGCGTGGGGTGAGCCGGGCAGGCGAGACGTTCTCCCAGCAGCCGACACGAGAGCCCCAGGATCCGTTCTAAGACCCGCCCTCGGGAAGGTCCGAGAGGATGCTCAAGTTCAGGCTGACTCTCCATGCCAGAGCTGGGTGGCATTCACACGTAGGAGTGGTGCACGCAAAGACAAGTAAGATGGGAGGCATCTAAAAGTACACTGAAGACAGTCTGGAGATGTCAGGCCCGTGGGCTTGTCCTGTGTCTCAGGCATCCGTGGAACTGGGGTCCCAGCCCTGCTGCCACGTGGGTGCCGCGGGCGGCTAGGCCTCAGGTGTCCTGACGCAAGCCATAGGCCTCGGTGTTGAAACAGACCCACAGATAAAAGACTAGGCCCTTTCCCCCTAACTGTTTGCTGTGACATTTCCTTCTCCAAGGGGATATTCTCGAAGACGACGAGGACTATCTGGTGGATGAGCTGCGCCAGCCCGTGGTCTCAGACAGTGAAGCGGGCGGAGACGAGCTCGCCGACGCCCCCAGCTCCATGGCAGGGGCGCCTCCCAGCCGGTCACCGGCACTCACCAAAAAGAAGCAGCATCCAACCTACAGAGGTAGGTAGCTTGGACCTTCCTTTTCTAAATCACCTCTGGTGTAGCGAGCACTGTCTCAGCAGCCGGACACCGCGTAATGCCGCCATCAAGTATGCACGGCCCACGAGCAAAGGGGTAAAAGAGGTCGCAGCGAGGGGTGAAAACTGGGCTCTGAGAAGGAATCCAGCTGCCGCCACACCGATTTCCTCTAGTGATTTAATTATTTTCCAACAACTGGTACCCCTATAACATACCGGATTCATGACCATTAGTTTCCTCTGTACAATTTAAATTGTCATAGCTCTGAACTGGTTTTACATTTGTGATTTTTTTTCCCTCTCCAAAACTCTTCTGATTCAATCCCATAAGAGACATATTCAATATCTATGTCCTGAGTTGCTGGTGTCTGGTTATATTCATATAACATTATATTATTATACAGTAATAGTACACCTTAGCATCATTATGTCATTTTAGACTTAAGAGGGACTGAAAGGCATTGGGATTGGACTCCAGGTCCCTAGATAATTAGAGTAGTTCTTATTCCACATCAGACTCTTCAGCTCGGTTTCAGCCACAGCCACGAGTGCCTTCCAGCTGCTGGACATTGTGTCTCCCCCCTTGGAGGAGAGCAGGTGCAGGGGCTTAGCCACGTGTCAGGACCCTCTGAGCTGTGGCTGAGAACAGAGTTGACAATAAGATGCTTCCCAGGAAAGGTACTTCACTGGGACAGGTACAAAGAACCCCCAAGCCTTTTTGACTGTATTTGGTCCCAAACCCGGTCAGTAGCCTGGCTGCATTGAACCAGAGGGGGCTTTTAAACTTACAAGTTGCTGAGCCCCGTCACAGAGATGTGGGTTTGGCAGGTGTGGGCTGGGACCCTGGAAATCTGGCAACTCATGAGGCTCCGCAGGTGATTGGGAACACATATCCAGGTTTGGGGACTGGGTCCATCAGCGAATCCAGGGGGTTCTGCGCATTGCACGTCCAGAGGGCTCCTGCCCTGGAGTGAAAGTGGCTGGAGGGATGTGCTCTTGAGACAAGAAGCAGTCCTCTTCTCCAGGGTGGCCATCATTCAGGCATCCTCTCAAGGGCTGGGCAGATGCGCCCCTTGGAATGAAGAATTAATAGAGCAGCTTGGGGCTCTCACATGTGAGCAGCCTTGCCCCCTGGTGGACGTCAAGGGAACATCTCAGTGCTATAGGGCGTTCAGGCACTCCCTTCAGAAGGAGAAATCCTGCCTGTCCCCAACAGAACGCCAGAGACACATGAGGTTGAGTATTGGATTTGAGGGATGGGGTGTATAAGCCGAAATAAAGTGAATCAGAGTGTGTTGTAGTGTGGGAGAGAAGACCTACAATCGTCCTGAATTTAAATGTAACAAATGTACATGTAATAAAACAGAAGCCGTCACCTCCCCACACCCCTCTTAGCCTTAGAAGGATTTTGCAGGGCGAGTCAGGACGGCGAATGCTTGGGCAGTAGCTGGCATGGGCTGTAGGATTTGGGGCTTGAATGAGCAGGGCCACTCCATGCTGGGCCTTGGCAAGGGATTGGCAGGCTGCCCTGCTGGCAGAGAAGTGAAAATATGCTCGAGTCCAGAACTCTTGTCCTGTTTCAGAATGAGGTATTAAGAGTGAGGGCCTCTGGTTTTCAACTGTCTACTCTGCGTGGAAGTCTTGTGGATTATTTCAGAAGGAAGCATGCCTACACTTTAAAATATTTCAGTGTCTCTCGTGTCTGGACAGCACACCTTGTCCACGGTTCACTGAACGTTCCAAGCAGGCATTGGGTACCCTCCCCCCATCCCCCATGCCAGCAGAGAGGGACCCTGAAGCTGTCCTGTGGGAGGCGTTCCTGCCACTGCCGGGTCCCTGCAGACCTGAGTCTGACTCATCTGACTCGCGCCCTGCCATGTCCTTCAGATGATGCTGACCTGGTGGTGTTAAAGCAGGAGCTGGAAGCAGTTGGGGACTTCCGCCACCGCTCTCCAAGTCGGTCTCTGTCGGTTCCCAATAGGCCTCGGGCACCTCACCCACCGCAGAGACCCCCCCCTCCAAGTAAGACTTCGCTTGCTTTCCGCTCACCACAATGCCTGCTGGGAATAATTGCGTACTTGCTGCTACCTCACAAACGGCTCTAAATCTAGCCTTTGAGTTTCCACAGTGCTTTTTTCCCCTCCTCGGGCTCCTTTTTGTCTTAAATCCACGGCAAGTTTGATATCAGAGATAGCGATGTTTCTCACGGCAAATCACGTGACTCCTTTATAAAGCTGTTCTTCGTCCTCCCATAGCTGTGCTTTCGCTTTAAGCTGCTTTCCGTTTGAAACCTTACGGGATGGAAAAATTGGGGCCACAGACAAGCTAGGGACATTCTGAGCTCCTTCCTCCGCCACCCGCCATGGCTTCTTTCCACGTCTTTCCTGGACTGCTGCCCCCCCTCTCTCTGCGTATGAGGACTCGAGTAAGCCCAGGTGCTCTGACCTATAAGGTGACCACACGCCCACCTCTAAGCAGGAGCCGTCCAGTCTGTGAGCCCGAGACTGCTGAGAACAGCACTTCCTAGCCCGGGTCTCAGGATAGCACTTTTCTTCCTGGCTCCTCAAAAAAAGCGGTGCTTTGTCCCTGAGACATTCCTTGGCAATCTGAAACAAAGTCATGCCATGCTTTTGATCAGTTTCTGTTTACCTCCACTGTTCACTTCTCCCCCTCCCCCGCAGTGTGACGGTAAACATTTTTCTAAGACTGTACTTTCAGAATTGGGTTCATCTTGGCTTACATCACGATAGTAATCAATGGCAAGCCAGAAACACATGACTCCTTAAGCGTATTTTTTTACTTTTCTGAGTTGATACTTAGAAAATAAAATATTAAATAAAGAACAAATTTATGTCCTATATTATTGTAGAGATTTACAAAGAGATAAATCTAAACAATAAAAGTTTTAATTTTACTTACCTAGAGATAATAGTTGTTAACCAAAAGATTTCCATCCTTTTTCCAATTAGATATATCTATATCTACACACAATTTAAAAAAATTAATTTCTGGCTGCGTTGGCTCTTTGTTGCTGCACGTGGGCTTTCTCTAGTTGCGGTGAGCGGGGGCTACTGTTCGTTGCGGTGCGCGGGCTTCTCATTGCGGTGGCTTCTCTTGTTGCGGAGCACGGGCTCTAGACGCGCGGGCTCAGTAGTTGTGGCTCGCGGGCTCTAGAGCGCAGGCTCAGTGGTTGTGGCGCACGGGCTTCGTTGCTCTGCGGCATGTGGGATCTTACGGAGCAGGGCTCGAACCCATGTCCCCTGCATTGGCAGGCAGACTCTCAACCACTGCACCACCAGGGAAGTCCTCGATACACAATTTTTCATTTTTTTTTTTTTTTTTTTTTTTTTTACAGAATTAGTGTCCATTTTGTTTGGTCATTTGTGTTTCATCCAATGTCTCTGTATTAACTGTTGTTCTGAAACATGACTTGTTAATGGCTGCAGGTATTATTTAGCTTATTCCCCTGCTTTGGGATTTCTTTTTGTTAGATTTTGCCCACAAAGTCTTTTAAAAATTTGGTCCTAATAATAGTAGTGTATTTTAAACCACTTAAAAATGATGGATCAGAGTTTATATCAGATTTAACTCCTCCAGGATGTTAGATTAAAATTTTCATTCAAACAGTGCTTCTGCAGAGAATCTACATTAATAAGCCCAAGTTATTAGAGAATCACAAGAGAAACTCAGTAGCGCCTCTGAATCCCCAAAGGCCATGGATGTACTCAGACCCTAACTGTGACCTTGCTCTCAGTTGGCTGGGAATTTGCATCGAAGCAGCTGCGACTTCACTGAGATTGAGACTCTGCCCTCCTTGGTCTTTACAGCTGGTCTAATGGTGAAAAAGTCAGCCTCGGATGTGTCCATCTCCTCTGGCACCCACGGGCAGTATTCGATTTTGCAGACAGCAAAACTTCTGCCAGGAGCACCTCAGCAAGCAGTGAGTTCTCCTGTATTCACATCATAGCGAAAAGGGTCAGCATTTCAAACCCAAGAGATTTGCCGCGTGGTTCATCCTTAGCCCCTAACATTATGCAGGATCACCTCTTTTCAGTGAATATATATATGTCTGTCTCTTTAACCCTCTGCCTGTCCACCATTCATCCCTAAACCCCATAACTTGGTACCAGGCCCTTTATAGGGTTTTTAAATGGTCGTACAGAGCATGAGAGAGAAAATCACGTTCGATGAAAACTCCCAAGTGCCCCTTCAGGGAGGGACTGTTGGTTTCCAGACCCACCTGCTTCTCTCCCCTCCGATGCTTGCCTTTGACCTTGGTGTATAGAGCAGGGGCTGACAGAAGGGGAAATAAGAGAAGTTCAGATCAGTTGTCTTGAGAGAAGAGGCTAAAAAGAGATCTAATGGGGCCTAAAGAACGCAGTAGGGACATTACTAATCATAACAGTTGTGTAGAGTTCTGGAGGATGCCTGTGAGACCTAAAGAAGACGGTAGGTGAAGGTCAATGGACTAGAGGTGAGGGAGGGGGGAGGTGCAGCGGGGGCGCTGGGTGGAAGCTAACGTGTCCCAGGAGAGTGTGTAGAGCTGGGCCAGCCGACTGATGCGGTCACTGCGGGAGTAGGCGGTTGACTCGACCTCAGTGGTTTGTAGTAATGAAAGCAGGTTCTCAAAGGCGACCCAGAGGTCTGTTAAGAGGCGGCAGAAAAGCGAAGAGGTAGAAAGAGCACTTTTGAGAAAACATCTGGAAAAGTGTTTTAATGACTCCGCTGGACCATGGAAGGAGTAGCTTCTGACTGTTTTCTGGCTTTTACCTGATTATTGAAATAAAGATAGAGGATGGTTTGTTCACGTTGCAAAATCCTGGAATCGTCCAGTTTAGGAGACGAGGGTCGTCTAAACTTTATTGTGTTCCCCCCACGCTTGATATGTGAGTGCTGGGTGGGGGGGGTTGGGGGAAGAGGCTTGAGGGATGCGGTTTGGGTTGAAGTTGTGTCTTAATCACCGTCTCAAGGAGCTCTGTCAACTTCACGCTCCTGTACAGATCGGTAGGCAGAGAACTCACCAGGTGAGGCTGTTTCCTACCTGTGCTAATATGCTTTTTTTCCTGATTTTGTCCTCAAGCCCAAAGCTAGGACTGGGATAAGTAAGCCTTATAACGTCAAGCAGATCAAAACTACCAACGCTCAGGAGGCGGAAGCAGCAATCCGATGTCTCCTGGAAGCCAGAGGAGGTGGGTGTTCCCCTGGGGCTCTCCTGCCAATTCTGCTTTTCTTTTCATCTTCCTACTAAAAGGGGCCTAGAAGAGAAAAACACTCTTTTTTCTGGAGGCAGTATTCAATGAAAGTACCCTTGAGCAACATTTTATAAAATTCAGCTACTAAGACTTATTGTCCATTTAAAACTATATATTTAAAATTCAGTAAGTATGTAAAAATAATCCCAAGATTACCAGGCAGCACTTAAGGGAGAGACTGAAATAAACAAGGAGAGACTGAAATAAACAAAAACGAGTTTTAGAAGAGGTTGGTGCCCCAGGCACTAACTCATTTTGCTGGCTCTGTAAAAAGAGATAGGTAGGTAGGCATCCTCTTTCAGGCAAAACATCTGTTTTTTTAAATCGCCAGCAATTGTAGATTCCCTCCGGCAGGGACCTCTTCTCTGCCGTACTGCCTGTTAATTTTTTGTTGCTGTTACTTCACCTAACCCATGTTAACCATGTTTTAACTTGGAATCTCCTCTGTGCATTCAAAATCACTGGTTATTAACATTTTTTGGGTTTTTGTTGCGATTTTATACTAGAATCTCTTTTGCAGAGGGAAAATTATGCCCTCTGAAAAGCCAGGTGCAGTTACAGTTGCCTGATTTGCTTATAGCGCAGGTATTTAGTTTATTTGGAATTCCCAAACAACATTTAAGGAGGGCATGGATTAAGAGATTGAGAAACACTGTTGTAGGATAACACCGTGGTTTCTTTTTTATTAAAAACAATAACTCAAATTGTATGGATGTAACAACCCAAGTGTCCATCAACTGATGAATGGATAAAATGGGGTATATCCATACCATGGAATATTATTCAGCCAGAAAAAGAATGAAGTACTAACACATGCTGTATCATGGGTGAATCATGAAAAAAGTGTGCTAAGTGAAAGAAACCAAACACAAAAGGCCACGTATGGTGTGATTCCATTTATGTTCAGTGTCCAGAATAGTCAAGTCTATACAGAGAGAAAGTTATAGTGGTTTCCAGAGGCTGGAGAGAGGAGAGTGTGGGGAGTGACTGCTATGGGAATGTGTGGGGTTTCTTTCTGGGGTGATGGAAGATATTCCGGTGATTAGATAGTGGTGATACTTGTACAACGTTGTGACTACACTAATAACCACCAAATTATATCCTTAAAAAGCATAGATTTTACGGTATGTGAATTATATTGCAGTAAAGGTTTTTTGTTTTTTTTTTAAAGTCTATAGATGCAGAGGTTTGAGGTTTGAAATGTACCCAGGGCCCCAACTTAACATTTTCTTGGTCATGGGCCCTGAGATTTTGAGTTTTGCATCATCTACCCTGAGAAACACAGGGACACGTTAAACTTTGCAGGTGATGTCAGGGCCTCACTGCTCCTCCCCTCCACAGACCCTACATCACCATCCCTGTTGAGAAGGTGGGAATGAGAAGTTGGGGGCCAAACCTAGCTGGTTGGTCCTGACAACCTTGAAAGATTTGTTTTTAGATAGCAAAGAAACACATTGCATTAGTAAATTAGCCTTAGAATAAGGATAATTCGACGCCTTGTCCTTTACTTTCAGCCGTGCAATTGTATGTTTCAGGCGCCCCAGGAGAAGCCCCAAACGCCACAGCCTTGACGGACCAGGGATCTTCCAAACCAGAGCCCACAGCAGGGGTGGCCCCACTCCTGCCCCGTCGGCCCGCACCCAGAGTTCCTGCCATCAAGAAGCCAACCTTGAGGAGGACAGGAAAGGTAAGAACCTGTTTGCACGAGCCTGTTGCTCCTGGGTTGTTCCAATGTCTTGTTAGATGAGAATTCCGTCTCCGATGGGTCTGGTCTCTTTATACATGTTCACGAGTCTCAGACACAGATCCATCCTTGAGGAAAATGCCCAGCAATCGCTTTCTTCTTGGCATTCCTGCTGCTTCTTGGCTCAAGCTGAGCAGAAACATTGGGAATCTCTCACCAAGACAGGAACAGCTTGGCGGTATCGCGCTGCCCCAGTGTTCCATTTCAGTTCCCACACCGAACCACCGTGGGGTGCTTTATTCCAAGTGTCCCAGTGATTCCCATTTGTGTGTGGTCTGTGTCCTATGCCCGCGGTTTGACTTGTACAGACTTTTATTTGCATTAGAAAAACAGTCACCGGTTCCTGGATTGGCCGTGTTGACAAGCGCTTGTGCGGCCCCGGACCCTGGAGGCGCGACAGCCTTTCTTGCCACTTTTCTTGCAGATTGTTTTTTGCTCTCGCTCTCAAGCTTCTCAGCCTTGCTTGCTGCTTCAAAGACATGAGTTTGTCAGGACAGTAGCAGCCCAAAGACTGGCACCTCTAGAGGCATCTGGATCTTCCGTGTGAGCTCAGTGTGCTAGTCACGGACACCCGGTAATCCCTCGGCTGGTCGTTACAGAATGGCTGCTTTGCCACCTGTAGAAAGCATGAGCGTGGTTTGGGCGCGTGGTTCTTACAGAGCCTGCTCTGTGTTTTCTGGGTTGCTCGCTGTCGCGCATCTGCCCGTGCCTCTGCCTATTTTCCACGCCTCCTTACGCAGCACACCTCTTTCCTCCTCCTCTCTATTCTCGCTTTGTCTTCAAAGCCAGGGGTAGAAACGGATTCAGTTTCCCCACCCACTGCACAGGAGCTGCAGTTAAAGGCCGTCGGAGAAAGGGTTGTGTCTGCAGCTAGTTTTCTAAAGAACCAGCGGAACTACGGAAATGCGGACGCTTAAGCTACCGACAGCCGTGTGTGTACAAAAGCCTCCTCTGGCCTCATGCAGTTGTTTTCTTTGTGATCCTTTTGAGTCAGAACCAAGGAAGTGAAGTTCCTGTATGAAATTTTCCATTCTTCTATATTTAAATATCAAAGATTCAAGGAGCAGGTATGCCCATTAGTCCTTCTGTTAGCTTAATGCCGTGACATAAGCTACTTCATCTTAGTATGGTACAGACTGAATTATCAAAGCTGCGGCCTCGAAGAAAAGTTTTCAGAGAGGTTCGCTGTTAATAAAGGAAGAGCATCACCCCGTTTCCTAGGTAACAGAAACTTGTTTCAGATTGTTCACGGTGGCCCTGGTTTGAAAGCGCCCACTCATCTTTCATCGGACCTGCTGGTCCTCCTTGATACGTGTGTTTCTCCCATGCTCCTTCCTGCCTGGTCACACTCCCGCATCCCAGACATTCTCAAATCCCGAATTTGCTAGAATGTCAGCTTGTCCCCTGCTCTGTTCGCCTGTGGACAGCGTCTGTGTGCTCTGATTCCCAGCTCTCGGGGGCGGGCTGCTTATTGACGCTCTTTGTCGTGCCTTTTCTTAGCCCGCGTCACCAGAAGAACAGTTTGGGCATCAGGCTGTCCATTTTACAATCGGGCCCCCGGAGACGAACCTTGACACCCCTCCTCTAGCAACAGCCCCTCCCGTTCCCAAACCGAGAACACTTCAGCCCGGGAAAGGTGCCGCTGCCTCCGGGAAGCCAGCGCCGAACGAGGCCCCGACCGCGGCCGCCCCGCCCCCTCCGGAGGCCCCGCCCCTCGTGCCCCAGGTGCCCCCGCGGAGGAAGAAGTCGGCGCCCGCGGCCTTGCACCTGCAGGTGCTGCAGAGCAACTATCAGCTTCTCCAGGGGCCCCCCTGCAGCAGCCCCAGCAGCGACTGTCCGCCCGCACCCCTGCCTGCTGGGGGCGCGCTCTTCCCCCAGCCGGCTTTCCTTGGCCCTTCATCACCTGCAAGCCCTGAGGCTGATGGCACCAAGGACACGAAGTCGGAGGCCGCCCCCCTCCTCGGTGATTATCAGGACCCCTTCTGGAGCCTTCTCCACCACCGTAACCTGTTGAATAACTCCTGGCTTCCCAAGAGCCCTGACCCCCTGGACTCGGGGAACAGGAACCTCGGAAGAGCACACGCAGCCCCCCAGCAAGTCAGTGCCTCACCTGCCCAGGAGCCGCCACTGGAGCACAGAGAAAAAGACTTCGGTCACTGGGTGACAACCAGTGACAAGGACAAGAGGACGGTGCTGCAGGTGTTTGACCCACTGGCGAAATCATGACTGGGAAACTCCTACAGCAGCTCTCCCACAGGATGTGTGCCTTCTCCCCCTGGCCTCACCTTAACAGGGGAAAAGCCCATTGGTCTCAACTCCCCAGTTGAAAGAGACATCTAGTTAAAGGCACACTGAAAAAACATTGATACTCCTGTGTAGTTTACAAAAATTGCGTCTCTTATTCAGTAAGATTATTATTCAGCCACCAAAATATGTTTTATTCCAGACTTGTGCATGTTAAGTTTCCTCTCAGGGTGTGAGAAACCTCCGGGTAGATTCAGTATACGGATTTTAGGAAAGAGAATCTAGCCGATAATGCTCAAGAGGTTCCCTCCCATTGAATTTTAAACGGTTGTTCAAGTTATGTTTCTATGTGGTGAGTTTGTTTTTAAATATTGTTTGTATTTTACAGACTTGGAATAACTTTTTGGTGACCCACCTGAAGGTTGATGCATAATGTAAGGATTCCACTAAAAGGTGGTTGGGACCATTAAGAGCTGTACCTGGCCGCTGACACCAGGTTAAAAAAGATATCAGAGTAGGAGGCAGCAAATAGGTCAACCAAAAGATTAGACTGTACATTCCTGGGAGCCCCCATGTTTATTTATGTACGTGTATATTAGCCGTGATTATGTGGGCGTCCTGGGGGAGATGGTGTCATTCCCTGCTTTGGTTCCGGAGCATATACCATTAGCTTCACCTGAGCTCCAACTGCCTAAGTCTCCTGTACCATGTCTTAGACTTTGCATGTCCCGTAAATTGCTACAGTCCTGAGCTCTGGTGTGCTACCAGTTTTTACACACTGTCTATTCCCTATTAAATAAAACCTCATGGCTTTCTTTTTCTCCTTATATTCCATATTCAGAAAAAGCACAAAATGTGAAAACTCATACTGGTACATACGAGTACTGATTTTCATTATTATAATTTGAAGAATATCTGTTTTAGTCTGGTCTACCTAGCTGTGGCTTCAGGAGGGAAAGTTACCACGTGTCCCCATATATAAGACACCTCAGGATACTCTGAGTTAGCTTATCTACATCTTTATTAGGTTTTGTTTTCCTCTACGTTTCCAACACCACTTCTTACCTATTCAGTCTTTAAAAAAGACATCACCATACTGCTTTACGTTTTTAAAAGAATGTTATAAGGCCTAGAACTCATTTGGAGCAGATATCATAATTTTGCTGATAAGAAATTTACTGGCAAAATCTCAGTGTGCCACATACTATGTTTAGGAGTCTCTCTTGTCATAGAACCATACAGCGATGGTTCTGTGTTATCCCTAGTGTGACCAGCGAATTCCTGTCCTTAAGGCTAGTGGTTAGGATGGCAGGCTCCTTTTACTGATCAGACCTCTGGGATTTCAGAATTAACTCTCATTGCTACTATCAAGATACATTATAGACCACACAAAAACAAAACTGCATCTCATTTCATCTGAAAACTAATAAAAGAAAAAGATATTGATAACTATCAATAGTTATCATATTGCTACTATCAAGATACATTACAGACCACACAAAAACAAAACTGCATCTCATTTCATCTGAAAACTAATAAAAGAAAAAGATATTGATAACTATCAATAGTTATCATATTGCTACTATCAAGATACATTACAGACCACACAGAAACAAAACCGCATCTCATTTCATCTGAAAACTAATAAAAGAAAAAGATATTGATAACTATCAATAGTTATCATATTGCTACTATCAAGATACATTACAGACCACACAAAAACAAAACTGCATCTCATTTCATCTGAAAACTAAAAAAAGAAAAAGATATTAGTAACACGAGTAGTTAACCAGTAGTAAAAGATGGTGTTTTTAGCCTTAGCCGATTGGGACACCTTCTCTAGCACTTACATGCTTTATATCATTTTTACCTCTCTGAGAAATGCAAGAAGTAAACAGCGTGATCCTTGAAAGCATTAGGAGGAGAAAGGAAGCAAGATGGGTAAGAGGCTCTGGAAAGGTAAATCATTTACCAGGATTCGCGTCACTTCTAAAGGGCATAGCTGGGAATGGAATTGAAGATTTCTTAATTTAAACACTCTTTTCTCCATAACCTCTTTTCCTACTAAAAAGGAGGTGAATTTGAAGGCATATCTATGTAACAGTGAGTCAGAAAAGCAGGGGGAAAGCAAGCACCACAAAAGTTGCTTCCAGTGGTTAATTTCCAGGTTTCTTCTTTGTTCTAGATAGCGAATAGCCAATAAATGCTACACAGAACAGACTTTCATTTCAGATAGGTGTTCATCACACAAATAGTTCTTAAGAATCTGACAGTAAGTATTAACACACAGAACTGTATTGAGGCAGGCCACAGGAAAAATTATAAGTAGTTTAACATTAAGAAATGAATATTATTTGCTCATGGCTGTTGAGGTTTAATGAATAACAGAGACTGGATTTTGAGTTGATAATATGTAAGGTTCTTGTACTAACATTCACTTTTTTTTTTTAAGAAAAAGGACAATTGGAATTGCCTTATTTTTTAAATCAGTGCTTAACAGAGGGTATCTTTCCTAGGTTAGCGGTAGAGTCGGTTGAATAATCTCGACAATGAGCAGCTGCCATCCTGGGGATTTCGTTCCGTGGTTTTTATTTTTCATCTTTCTTTGATGTTCCCACACCAGCCGTTTTATTGTGACCCTGCAGTTCATTTCATTACTGTTGTGTAAGGTGTTACAGTTCGCCACAGTATTTTAGGCACGGACTTTACAATTCGGCATTGTCTCCCTGACCCCAATTAGATTCTCTCTTTACAGTATAATCTTCCTGGACTTCTTGCCAATTTAAAAAAATTTGTTCCAGTAAATTATTGAAACAAGGACATCTGCCCAAGAAAGTCCTGTAAAAGTTTAAAGTTGTTGAAGTTCACGACACTTAAAATTCTCCTGACCTGTGTTATGAGCAAGGTAATGTATTAAAACATTTGCTTTATAATGAAGTAATTCTATTAGAAAGGACTGCAGAAATTACTTATTGGATCTTACTGGATGACTAGCAATGAATAAAAACCCTAATGTTTATTTGAAGTGATAATTTGTACTGAAATTGTAAAAAAAAAACTTATTAAATGTTCTATTTTTTTTTTTTAATGTGGCTTATTTCTTTTCAGATATGAAGAGAACCTTGGGATATCTTCCTTGGCTAGCCTTTTATTCTGGATGAAATGCAATTACTAGTTATTCCTCTGAGTTTTTGGTTTTGTTTCTTTTTTCAACCATCAAATTAAGTTGAAGCAACATAAAAGTAATAATTTGGTTCAGAATTTGTGAGTTGAAGGCTGCTAGCAGGGACCACAGCCATAACATATATAATAACTGTGCTATAACGTTGAGAGATGCTGGGATTCATTTTCTATAGGGTCTTATAGCAAACTTAGATTGCTGGGGTAGCTTGAGTACATTACTTCATAGAAGACTGGAGAAAGGAGTAAACAATCTTCCAGTTCTGTCTAGGTTTGTTCTTAGCTAATTAATAGACAAAATTTAGGTCATAAATGTTCTCTGATGCCTTTCAGGAATAAGAATGTACTGACAATCTCCACATCATAAAGATGCCCAGTCCTTCCTGACCAGTAAGGACTATATTGAATTCATTTAATCTGAGTGCCTGGGACTTGGATGGGGAAGAAGGAAAGGGCTGGTTACAGTACCTTCCTTTCCCAAGGTCATGGATTGAAACTCATTCTCATACAGGGCAAACTGTTTGCAGTTATATAATCAGCTCTATCTCGATGAGGTAGGAGAGTACAAATGAGAGAGTGATTACTTGTGAACAGAGGGCCAGGGGAGATTTGAGAGAAGAGGATTAAGAATATGACATGTAGCAAAGTGGATTTATGTACATGGAAAGAATGAGCCGGTGGGAAAGAATTTCAGAGGAATGGTGTCCGAACAGGGGATGCAGCCTGTCACGGAGGGTCACAGTCCAGAGGGCGGTCCAACATCCTCCTCAGTGATAGTTATACTATACCATTTATTAAATAACAAACCATTGCTCTCTCTTTCTTAATTGGGTTTCTCTAGGTGTTACCCAGTTTTTATTGACATTTTCAAATAACAGCATTGGTATTTGTATATCCTTTATATTGTTTATTTTTATTTTGTTATGTCGGTTTTTAAAACATTTTTCATTAACTTCAACTTATCTTTAATTTGCATCCTTTTCTACTTTTTGTTTAGTTTTGTTATTTTCCTAATTTCTTAATTAAAGCTAGCACTGGGTTTCATTATTTTTAGTCTTGCTTAACAATAAAGACATTTAAAGTTATATATTTTCCCCTGATTGTAACTTTAACTGCACCCTACACATATTAGCATGAAATAGTCTTTTTCATTAATCTCTAGACTGTAATTTGCTTTTAGTTTCTCTTTGATTCAAGGGAGACTGCAATTTTCCGATAGTTAAGAGTTTGTTTGGCATTTTAAAATTGCTTCCTCCTAATTTTATTGGATTATGACCTGAGAATATGGCCTAGATAAACATCTGCTTTCTAAAATTTATCGAGGTTTGCTCCATGGTCAAGTGCAGGATTGAGTTTTCTAGTGATTTCATCAATACAAAATAAAAATGTTTTTTAGTTGTAGGGTAAAAAAGTGTGTGGTGTGTGACATACGACGTGTTCGTTCCACTGTCCCCCAATGGAACAGGTCTTTCTGGAAGGCACTTCTGTCAGGGGATGGGTGCAGGCTCTAGTTCTAACTCTAATACAGTGGCCTCCCATTGTTCTTACTGAGGATCCTTAGATTTTGTTGAATAAAAGGCTTCTCAATTTGTTGTAAGTCTTTTGATCAATCTTTAGACATTTGAATGATTGCCTTTGCTACCCTTGACTAGTTTAATAGATCTCTTTCTCTGGGGGAGAGGTTTCCTTAGCTGCTCACACTGCCATTACAGAGTCTCTGCTTCCTGGGCTCTCTGTTCTTGTGCCACTGGTCTACCTGTCAATCTCTGTGTCAATATCATGTTGTATTATTTCTTTGATATCTGGTGAAACAAGCCCTTCTATTCTTGATCCTTAGCATTTTCATATAAAAATTTTGGAATCAATTCATCAAGTCCTATTTAAAAACTAAAACCTATTGGAATTTTTTACTGGGACTTCATGAAATAGAATGGACATCTTTACGGTATTGACCCTTCAATCTAAGAACATGGTATATTTCTCCACTTAAGTATTTCATTAATGTTTCTCAAAGTTTCTAACTTATAAAATTTTTCAAACATACATGAAATCAGAGTGAATAATTTGAACTCTCATATATCCATCACCAGGATTTAATAGTAATTTAACATTTTGCTATATTTGGTTTATTTTTTTCCTTTGCTGAAATTTTTTTAAAAATTCTGCTATCATGCTATTTGACTCCTAAATACTTTCTTATCTCTAAATAACATTTTCTTTTGTAACCTTAATACCATGGTTTTATCTAACAGTTAACAATAATTCTTACTTTAAAATTCATTTGCTATTTTTTGCTAGTATACTTAAATATAAAAGTTTGTGTATTGACTGCATCAAACAACCTTGCTTTTATATAAACTGTCATAAAAAATTTAACAACTTACTGTATTTCAATATACCATCAATTATGAGATACACATTTACATGCTATTTTTTTTAATTTTTATTGGAGTATAGTTGTTTTACAATGTTGTGTTAGTTTCTCCTGTATAGCAAAGTGAATGAGTTATACATATATCCACTCTGTTTTTGGATTCTTTTCCCACATAGGTCTTAAGAAAGTGCTATGGTCTGAATGTTTGTTTCCTCCCAAAACTCATGCTGAAAACTTAACCCCTAAAGACGATAGTATTAGGAGGTGGAGCCTTTGGGACGTTCTAAGTCATGAGGATAGAGCCCTAAGGAGTGGGATTAGTGTTCTTATTAAAAGAGACCCCATGAGATCCCTCACCCCTTTCACCATGTGAGGACACAGTGAGAAGGTCCCAGCTGTGAAACAGGAAGAGGGCCCTCACCAGAACGTGACGATGCTGCTGTCTTCTTGTTGGACCTCCAGCCTCCAGAACTGTGAGAAATAAATGTTTGTTGTTTATAAGCCACCCAGTCTGTGGTGGTTTGTAATATGGTGGTTTGTAAGATTGGACGTTAAATTTAAGCCCCAATATAGCAATTATTACATTAAATGTAATGGAACTCCAGAACTGTGAGAAATAAATGTTTGTTGTTCATAAGCCACCCAGTCTGTGGTGGTTTGTTATAGCAGCCTGAACAGACTAAGCCAGAAGGCTTCCAACTTAATTATGACTCATCTATTGTGAGATGTAGCCCAACCACAGAGATGTTAAAGGTATTTAATGTATCTTTAAATTGATAAAATATGGTGTATGTGGATTCTTTGGATTTTCTTTGTAGACAGTTACCTGCAAATAATGAGTTTTGTTTCTTCCTTTCCCGTCCTTGTAACTTTTATGTCTTTTTCTCGCCTTACAGAGCTGGCTAGAACATTTAGTACAACGTTAAATAAAAACATCGGTAATAGGCGTTCTTGTGTTACTCTTCTTCTCTAAGAGAAAATGTTAATATTTTTGCCATTAAGTATGCTGTTTATTGTTTTTTGTTCTTTAGACACCCTTTACTATATTAAGGAAGTTCTCTTTCTGGATTACTAAATTTATCTTTTTCATGAATGGTGGTTAAATTTTATCAAAGACATTTTCTACGTGTACTGAAATGATTGATTTTTTTTCTCCTTTTGTTTGTTAATATGGCAAGTTACACTGATCAATTCTCCAATGCTAAACAACCTTGCATTCTTGGTATAAATCCAAGTTGGACAGATTACCTTTTAAAATATTGCTGCACTTAGTTTGTCAATATTTTTGTTTAGGATTTTTGCAACTATATTATTGAGATTGGCCTGTAACTTTCTCTTTTTTCTGCTGACTTTGTATGGTTTAGGTATCAAAGTTACACTAACCTCAAGAGTTGGGGAGTACACTCTTTTCTATTAACTGAAAGAATATGATAACATTGAAATTATTTCCTCCTTAAATTTTTGGTAGAGTTCACCAGGAAAGTAAACTGTGTCTATAGTTTTTATTTTGAACCTCTTGGTGCCCTCATGCTTCAGATGGTCTCTTACAAACAGCATATAACTGAGTGTTGTTTTATTATCTAGCCTGGCATATTTATCTTCTAACTAGGGTATTTAGTCCATTACATTTAATGTAATAATTGCTATATTGGGGCTTAAATTTAACATCCAATCTTACGCTTTCTCTTTTTACTATCTGTTTCTTGTTTCTTTTCCCATCTTTTCATGCCTTCTTTTGAATTTTTGTCATTCCTCTTTTTGTCCTCTCCTAATTTGGAAGTCATTATACCCTATTTTTGTTGGTTACATTTTTATTGGTTATTTTAGAAATTACAACATGTATTATTAACATTATACTTTCAGAATTTAATCATTATTTTTACCTTCCTCCTGAATAATGTGATGACTTTGGAAAACTTTAACTCCATTTATACCATCCCAACTGTAGTTACTGTATATTTTAATTTTACATATTTTAACACCTACTCAAGACATTATTATTGTTTTATACAATCAGTGTTCATTTATTTTATCCAAATAGTTGCCTCTTTTTTCACTCTACATTTCTTGAATCTCAGCATCTCTGGCTAGATCATTCATTTACCTTCTACCTGAAGTACATCCCTTAACATTTCCATTAATGAAGGTCTGCTGGTGGTACAGTTTTAATTTATATAAAAATCTATTTTATTTTAATATTTTAAATGACTTATTATTTTTACTGAATGTATTATTCTAGGGTGGGAGTGGTTTTTGGCAATACTGCAGGTGTTCTTCTAGCTTCCATTGACTGATGACTTCTCAACAGTAGCAATCTTAACTGTTATTCCTTTACACTTTTTTTACTCTGACTACTTTTAAAGTTTTCCTCTTGTGTTGGCTTTTCTGCCGTTTCACTGTGCTGTGTATAGATGTGAATTTATTTTTATTTGCTCTGCTTTGAATTAGTTGAATTTTTGAATCTGTGGATTTGTGCCTTTCATCAGTTCTGGAAACTTTTTAACCATTATCTCTTCAAATATTGCCTCTGGGACATGCTTTTTCCTTCTCCTTTTGGTACTCAAATGAAACATAGAATTTGTTATCATCTTACTTGACAATATCCTCAGTCTTCTGTATTTTCCATCTTTTTTGTCTCTCTGTGCTGCATTCTGGATAAATTTTTCTGACCTCTCTTCCAGTTCACTAATTATCTTTGGATGTAGCTAATCTAATTTCAGCCTTCTTTTGAGAAGCTATTTTTGGCACTTTATAAAATCTAAGTCACTGAATATTTTCTTATTTCTGAAGATATTTCAACCTTGTATTCTTTTATTTTTATAAATTTATTTATTTATTTTTGGCTGTGTTGGGTCTTCATTGCTGCATGCGGGTTTTCTCTAATTGCAGCGAGCAGGGGCTATTCTTTGTTGTGGTGCATGGGCTTCTCATTGCGGTGGCTTCTCTTGTGGCGGAGCACAGGCTCTAGGCACACGGCCTTCAGTAGCTGTGGCTCACAGACTCTAGAGCGCAGGCTCAGTAGTTGTGGCGCACGGGCTTAGTTGCTCCGCGGCATGTGGGATCTTCCCAGACCAGGGCTCGAACCTGTGTCCCCTGCATTGGCAGGCGGATTCTTAACCACTGTGCCACCAGGGAAGTCCCTTTTCGTCAGTTTTTAAAGTTAATGTGTGAAAATTTCTGTGACTATATTGCAATGCACATGCATAGGTTTTAAAGTAAAACCTGGGTTTAACCTTAACTCTCACTAGCTTTGAGACTTTGGGCCAGTTTTATGAATTTTTTTTAATGCTTGGTTTTTCTATCTCTGAAATTTGGCTAATAAAGCTACCTTGTATTCTTATATAAAGCAACACTTGGTGTGTAAGTACTCAAAATGTGTTCACTGAATTACAGTTCTGTTTTATCATTAGGATGAGGAACCAATTAGGAGGGTATTACAGTCCAGGCCAAATGTGAAAATCTGAACTGGAGTCTAAGCAGTAGAAATGGAAAAGCATTCTGGGACCTTTGGAGTAGAGTGGACAGCATTTGGTAATTAATCATATGTGGGGAGGAGAAGTCAAAACTACTGAAAAAGGTCCTGCTTGAGTGAAATGTAATGAATTACATTTCATTACATTACATAGAGGAGAAATGGACTTGAGGGAGAATAAACAATACAATTCTTAGAAGCTATCAATGTGTTAAATTTTTTTAATTAAAATTTTAAAAATTTAGCTTCATTGAGGTATATAAAACTAAGATATTTAAAGTGTACATTGTGATGATTTGATATATGTATATATTGTGGAAGAATACTTCCCATCTAGTTAACTAACACATCAATCACCTCACACATTTTTTCTTTTTTTGATAAGAACACTTAAATTTTATACTCTGCTAATTTCAGTTATAAATAGAATGTAGTGTTATCAACAATAGCCACCATTTCACCATGTTTTACATTAGATCCTCAGACCTTATTCAACTTTAAAGTTTTTGTACCCTTTTATGAACCTCTCCTCACTTCCCATCCCGCCCCTCACCGAGGCCCTGGCAACCACTCTTTCTGTTTCTATGTGTTTGACTTTTTTTTTTTTTTTCCAGATTCCACATATAAGTGATACTATGCAGTATTTGTCTTTCTCTGTCTGGCTTATTTCATTTAGCACAATGCTCTCAAGGTCCAACCATGTTGCAAATGGCAGGGTTTCCTTCTTTCTCATGGCTGAATAATATTCCACCGTATGTATATACTACACCTTCTTTATCCCTTCATCCACTGATGGACACTCAGGTTCCATACCTTGGTTATTGTGAATAATGTAGCAATGAACATGGGAGTGCAGATACCTGTTCAATATCCTGTTTGCATTTCCTTTGGATATATACCTAGAAGTGGGATTGCTGAATCATATGGTAGTTCTTTTTTTAATTTTTTGAGGAACTTCCATACTGTTTTCCATAGTGGCTGCAACAATTTACATTCCCACCAACAGTGTGCAGTGTTCCCTGTTCTCTACATCCTTACCAACACTTGATATCCTTTGTCTTTTTGATGATTACCATTCTAACAGATGTATTGGGGCATCTCATTGTGGTTTTGATTTGCATTTCCCTGATGATTAGTGATGTTAAGCACTTTTTCATGTACCTGTTGGCCATTGTTTATCTTGTTTGGAAAAATATTCAGTTCCTCTGCCCATTTTAAAATCATATTGTTTGATTTTTGCTATTGAGTTGAATGAGTTCTTTATAGTTTTAAAATATTAACCCCTTATCAAATATAAGATTTGCAAATATTTTCTCCCATTCTTTAGGTTGCCTTTTCGTTTTGTTGATGGTTTCTTTTGCTGTGCAGAAGCTTTTTAGTTTGATGTAGTCCTACTTGTTTGTTTTTGTTGCCTTTGTTTTTACGGTCAAATCTAAAAAATCATTGCCAAGACTGGTGTCAAGGGGCTTACCTTTGTTCCCTTCTAGGAGTTTTATGGTTTCAGGTCTTAAGTTCAAGTCTTTAATCCATTTTTAGTTGATTTTTATGTGTGGTGTAGCATAGTTGTCCAGTTTTATTCTTTTGCATGTGGCTGTCCAATTTTCCCACCCATCCTTTTCCCACTGTGTATTCTTGGCTCCTTTGTCATAAATTAATTGACCATATGTGCATGAGTTTGTTTCTGTGCTCTATATTCTGTTCCATTGATCTATTGTCTGTTTTGATGCCAAACCATAGTGTTTTGATTACTATAGCTTTGAAATGTAGTTTGAAATCAGGAAGAGTGATGCCTCTAGCTTTTTTTTTTTCAAAATTGCTATGGCTATTCAGGGTCTTTTGTGGTTCCATAGAATTTTCTTCTGATGTCTGATCTTATTTATTCATTACTCTTAGAACATTGCATTTTTGACTGGACTCAAGATTTAGAGGTCAAAACTCTCAGAGACATCAGCCTCCATCTCTTGGCAATCTGTCCCTGGCATTTTGCTTTGGCTTCCTTCATTCTCTTGGCCAAAGGCATAGCATATCCTGCAGCCTCTTTCTTATTTTCCTTAGTACACTGTTTCTTCAGAGCAATACACCAATGTGTGTGTTGCACAACATGTAGAGTAACAAGACACTGAATCTTGGGTGCTTTGGTCCCAGGTTTCTCACCTTTGTTTAAGGGCTTTCTCTCAACATATGGGCAAACGCTATCGTCTTTAGAGAGACTGAAAAGTTTCTGGATTCCACCAACTGTTTTGGGCCCCAGGTGACAAGGTACAGTAGTATTAATGAGTCCAGGAATATCCTTCTCCCTATTTTTTTATGATGACCAAATTGAGAACACTCAGATTGACAACTGCAGTGCAACCCTGTACAGATCTGTGCTTTCTTTCTCCAGTCCTCCTTGATCTGTAATAGAAATGCCTCTTACTTAGTAGCAGGCCGACATGGCCATGGGTCAATGTATGATGGGGTTACATCCTGATAAATCCATCATAAATTGAAAATATTGTAATTTGAAAATGCATTTAAAACACGTAACCTGCTGAAAATCATAGCTTAGCCTCGCCTACCTTAAATGTGCTCACAACACTTACATTAGCCTACAGTTGGGCAAAATCATCTAACACAAAGCCTATGTTATAATAAAGTGTTGAATATCTCATGTAATTTATGGAATACTGAAAGTAAAAAACAGAATGATTGTATGGGTACAGAACGGTTTTAAGTGTATCAGTTGTTTACCCTTGTGATCATGTGGCTGATAAGAGAGTATCGTACCGTATATTGGTAGCCTAGGAAAAGATCAGAATTTGGAGTACGGTTTCTACTGAATGCATACCACTTTTGCACCATCATAAAATCGAAAAATCATTAAGTTGAACCATTGTGAGTTGGGGACCATCTGTATTTACATTTGCTAGTGAGATCTATGCTTTCATATGTTTTCCTGTTACTAAATAGTGTCCTTTCATTTCAGCATGAAGAAGTCCCTTTAACATTCCTTGTAAGTCTGGTCTGGTAGTGATGAACTCCTTCAGCTTTTGCTTGTCTGAAACACTCCATCCCTTCTTCCACTCTGAAGAACAACTTTGCCAGGTAGAGTATTCTTGGTAATATATCAGCACTTGTAATATATTGTGTCACTCCTCTCTGGCCTGCAAAAGTTCTACAAAATATCTGCTGGTAGTCTTATGGGGTTCTCTTGTACATAAGTTGTTTTTCTCTTGCTGCTTTTAAGATTCTCTCCTTGTTTTGACAGTTTAATTATAATGTGTCTCAGTGTGGGGCTCTTTTTTTTTTGGCCCTGCCATGCGGCTTGTGGGATCTTAATTCCCTGACCAGGGATCGAACCTGTGCCCCATGCACTGGAAGCACAGAGTCTTAACCACTGGACCTCCAGGGAATTCCCTGGGGCTTTGTTTTTTTGTTTTTCTAAAAGTTTTTATTGGAGTATAGTTGATTTACAATGTTGTGTTAGTTTCTAGTGTACAGCAAAGTTTGTGGGGCTCTTTGAATTCATCTTATTTGGAACCCTTTGGGATTCCTGCTTAGGAAAGATTTTACCCTTTATTTCTTTGAATAAGCTTTCTGACCCTTTTTTCTCTCTTCTCCTTCTGGAACCTCTATAATGCAAGTATCAAGTCTGCTTGATGGTATCCCATAGGTTCCTTAAGCTATCTTCATTCTTTTTCACTTTTTTTTTTTTTTTGGTCCTCTGGATGCATTCCACTGCCCTCTTTTTGAGTTTGCTGATCCTTTCTTCCCCATGATCTGGTCTGCCATTGAACGCCCTATTACATTTTTCAGTTAGTATTCTTTGGCTCTGTGATTTCTGATTGATTCTTTCTTATATTTTCTATGTTTTGGCTGAAATTCTCAGCTATTCATGCATTACTCTCCTGACCATGGTGAGCATCTTTATGACCATTATTTGGAACTTATTTATCTCTATTTCGTTAAGGTCTGTTTTTGGAGTTTCATCTTTTTGTTTGCAACATATTCCTCTGTTTCTTCATTTTCCTTGACTCTCTGTGTTGGCTTCTGTGCATTAGATAAAATAGCCACCTCTCCCAGTCTTTTTTTTCTGGGTGGGGGGTCTTCATTACATGCAGGCTTTCTCTAGTTGTGGTGAGCGGGGGCTACTCTTTGTTGCAGTGCACGGGCTTCTTATTGAAGTGGCTTCTCTTGTTGTGGAGCATGGGCTCTAGGCACACAGGCTTCAGTAGTTGCAGCATGTGGGCTTTAGTAGTTGTGGCGTATGGGCTGTAGGGCGCATGGGCTTCAGTAGTTGTGGCACGCGGGCCCTAGAGCACGTGGGCTTCAGTAGTTGTGGTGCATGGGCTCAATAGTTGTGGCACGCAGGCTCTAGGGCATGGGCTCAGTAGTTGCGGCACACAGGCTCAGTAGTTGTGGCACGTGGGCCCTAGAGCATGTGGGCTCTAGGGTGCGCTGGCTCAGTAGTTGTGGCACACGGGCTCAGTAGTTGTGGCTCGCAGGCTGTAGAGCACAGGCTCAGTAGTTGTGGCGCATGGGCTTAGTTGCTCTATGGCATGTGGGATCTTCCCAGACCAGGGATTGAACCCGTGTCCCCTGCATTGGCAGGCGGATTCTTAACCACTGCGCCACCAGGGAAGTCCCCAGTCTTGACAGAGTGGTCTCGTGTAGGAGATGAACCTAGGATTCAGCCCATCAAGCTCTTGGTTATCTCTCAAACTCTGTGACTGTCTGAACCTCCTTCTTTGTTCTTAGTGGCTCGCGGGAGTTGAGGTTCTGCTAGGACCTCTCAGTGTTCCAAAGGGAACATTCTCAGTCAGTACCTAGATGCAGGCTGATTGGAAACTGCACCCTCAGGCAGCAGCTTTTCAAGTATACAGATAGACCCGTCCAGGGAAAGACTGGAAGATGGGTGTTTGTCTGCTCCCTCTGTGCTGAGCAATAGGGGGTGGAACTGTTTCTTTGTACAGTCCTGTGCGATCCACAAACACAAGGCTTGCTGGCCATCAGAGGCAAGTAATCAAGCGGTGCACTCCCTGGGTAACAGCCACAAAAGACAGGGCACTAGAGATGTGTTGAAGCTCCTTCCAGGAAGACACCAGCAACCTCGAGTGGGCAAGAGGGAGAATGCAGAGACAGAACCACCAGCCTCCCTGGTCCCCAGGGAAGATCACAGTCATCCTCTAGATGTGTGCTAAATTAGAAGCCTGACCCTCAGGCCGCAGCTTTTAAGATAAGCAAATGGGCATCTTTCAGGAAAAGGCTGGGAGATGGGCATTTCTGTCTGCTGCCCTTGTGCTGAGCCCTGGGGGGAGAGCCACTGTGAGTCCTTGCAAGCCCATTTAGAACTGTTTTTTTCTTTGCTATAGACCTGTGGGTCTTGTGGATGCAAGCCCTGCTGGCTTTCAAAGCTAGGTGTTTTGGTGTGTGGGGGGGTCCATCCTTCAGGTGGAAGACTTGAAAGTTGGGGCACTGGATGTTGGGCCCAAACCCTTAACTCCCCAGGCAGAAGCTGGGAGTTGTGTGCTCCCTCCTGATTGTATCTCACTGTGCCAAGGGTGAGATTTATGGTGACAGTATGTCTCAGTCTTTCTTACCCATTACAACATGGGCATTTTCTCGTTCACCCAATGTGTAGGAGTTGCTCAGCTAGTTTCTGAACTTCTCTCTGAGGGAACTGTTCCGTGTGTAGCTGTAAATTTGGTGTCTGTGGAGCAGGCGAGTTCAGGAGCCTCCTATGTCACCATCCTGGTCCAGAACTCTCAAAAATGTTTTAATCTGGTAATCCCAGATGTCAAAATATTCTAAAACCCATCTAGATGTATACATACCCAAAGCTTTTTAGGCTTAGAGATTACATTCATATCCAGCACTCTCTAATGATCCTAGGAATCAGTGCGTATCCAGCTTTCAATATAAATTAGCTTTAACAATCCTGAAATAGTTTGGATTAAATTAAAAATCAAAGATTCTAGTAAGCTTAGTGTTTTCAAACTTTGGAACCAGGTGTTGAATTCCATGACACTGTTTCTAAACTCCAAGGCCAAGCTAAAAGTGGATTAAGAACTGGAATTTTTACAAGAATGGCTTTTTCTAAATTTGGAAACTTCTTGGATATTAAACTGCCTTTTTATGTCTTCTGCTTTATTAAGGCAATTTATAATTATACAATAAATTTCTAATAGATTTTAAGTGATTAGCTTTGGGGAGTGTTCAACATCCAATATAAGGGCACAATCAGTTTTACTGAGTACATTAAAATTGCATTTATTGAACATGTTTAAATTTTTTTCATGGATATAATTTTTATACCAAATGTCAATAAAAGCGAAACCATACATTTTAACATATTTAATATAACAAAGAGATGAACATTCAGGAGGGTATGCCTAAAAGTCAAATTCTAGGAATTAGAAATAATTTGAGGGGCACTGTAAATTATGAGCCAAGCTCAAAAGAGATACACACGTCACTCTGTGACTGTGCCGTCTTTCTCAACAACAGGAAACCAGTGCTGGCATCCACTACCATGGGCGCCCCGACCTGAGCAGAGGGCCGCGTCCTCCACCATATTATGCCTGTTGCTGTGACCTTGGGTGAATGGTTGAGATGGAGTCAAGAAAGGCATCACACTCCTCCGTTTGTAGTCTGACTCTCTCTATGGTGACATTTAAACACTAGAGTAAAGGGGGGACTCGGTGCCCTTAACTTTTAGGGTTGACAACGTAATCAGAAAGAAGTAAAGGGCTTATAGATAAGGATAATTAATTTTTCATCTGAATTTTATTTACAGCTTGCTTTCAGTAGTCTGCTAACACCTGTATTCTGTTTATTTCCTTCCTGGATAGATCATTTAAAGAGACTTTTCCCATGAGGGGAAAGGTCATAGGAAGCTTCATTTGAAATTTTTTCCAGAAAGGATATTTAAACAAGGCTGATTGAACTAGGAGAACCATTTTACTGATGGTCTAAGTTCAAAACTATTTCAAATGTGTATGTTTTCATACTTTGTGTTCTTAGAGTTTTTCAGGTGATGATTATTTTTAAAACATTATTGACTTAAATCTTACAGGACTGATGAAGTGAATCTGTATACATCATATCCATCTCATAAACAGAATGAACAGAAATGGTAAGTGACTTGCCTGAAAAGCTATAGTCATTCAGAAGTACACTGGATCTCTCTCCCAGACCTTATTTTTAAAGCACAGCTATAATGGCTATATTGAGATTTTACAAAGTGGGGTTTCATTTCATTACTCTAAGTTAATGAACAGATATTCCAGCCATGGTATCTCTGCCATGGTTCATGGAAAACAGAAAAAGAAAACGAACCAAGCCTATCTACACCCCTCTCCCCATGTGATCCCATTAGCTAGAGTTTATTGTTGATAGCTAACTAGCACACTCTATAGCTACATAACAAAACAGGTAGTTAAGTCACTTGTTAGGTTTTTGCATAATTAAACAATTAGATGTTGTTAAGGTTCACTGATGCCCCCAGTTTACCTTCAGATGCTGTACTCCTTTTAGCCTTGACTATCCCATTCTACAAATGTCCATCATTTTCAAAATGGTAGACATAAGCTTAACATGACCCAGCAATTCCACTCCTAGTATATACCCAAGAGAATGGAAAACATGTCCACACAAAAACTTGTACGTGAATGTTAACAGCAGCATTATTCATAACAGCCCCAACACTGAAAGAACCTAAATGTCCCTCAACTGATGAATGGATAAACAAATGTGGTACATCCATACAATGGAATATTATTTGGCCATAAAAAGGAACGAAGTCCTACTACATGTATACATGCTACACCATGGATGAACCTTCAAAACATTATGCTAAGAAGCCAGACACAGAAGGCCACGTATTATAAATTTTTTAAAACTTGTCATTCATATGAAATGTCCATAATAGGCAAATCCACGGAGACAGAAAGAAGATTAGTGTTTACCAGGGGCTGGGGGAGAGAAGAGGAGGAGTGATTGCTAGTGGGTGTGGGGTTATCTGGAGGGATGATGAAATGTTCTGAAATTAGATAGTGGTGATGGTTGCATAACTCTGTAAACACACTAAAAATCAATGAGCTGTGCATTTAAAAGGGTGAATTTTACGGTATGTGAATTATAGCTCAGTAATGCTGTTACTTAAAAAAAAAGTCATCAGGATGATTTCCTATTTCTCACATGCTGGAGACCAATTATACCATTTCCTAATGAGCAAGAAATAATGGTATCCTTTAGCTAAAAAGAATCTGAGGATCGTGATATTAAGTGTTGCTAATACATATATAATAGCTTAGAATAGTTTCAGTTCACACTCTGATCAATAATGGATTTATTATTCTTATCTGGGAAAAATTAAAAGTATAGGTAGCTACAGTCTGGAAAGAATTATTATAGGCTAGAAGTTTTTTAAAAAGAGAAATATTTGTTCTCAGCAATATGAAAATAAAAACTTACAAGGAAATGACCCATGGATGACAAGGCGTGTAACAAAGCTAACATGTTACACAAAGGTTTACTCTGACAAGTTTTAAAAACTTACAGCACATGGAAACCCTGACCCAAAACAGAGTCTTTATGTTCTAGTTCATTCTCTCTCCATTTTAGGCACCCTCCAACAGGCATTTCTGTGGTAAACTGGTGATGGCTCTCCCTTCAGAAGCCATCAGCGCTGCTCCCAGCATGAGCCAGGGACAGTCACAGATGACAGAAGTCACAGATCACATCCTTTAGCCATAGCAGCTTGCTCCCTATCACCAGGGACAACACTGCAAAACATAAACTGGCACATATGGAAGTTTTTTAAATCAGAAGAATCCAGTCTAGCCCTTCTTTCTTTGATTGACACTTCTGGGTTTGTGTTTTACAGAACAATATTCTGTTGCCTGCAACATACTCCAGGCCACAATACTGCCATAATGACTACATTTGCATGATTGCGTAGAGCTTAAAAAGAGAGAACACCACGTTTCTTGCACTGTGTTCACGTGTGAAAAAAGAAAAAGACAATTGTCAGTTTTCCAGGTCTTTGGCTAAAGTGTCACGGATGAATTGTAAGGTACGTTGGTACAAAAAAGCATCCTTTTTCTTTGGCTTACAAATGTTCAAATGGTTAACATCCACAGGAATTAGATCTCCAATGCCTAGATCTGAAGAAAACAAAAATGTCAATACAATTTAAGTAAAAATATAAGCTGCCCCCTGTCAACAGTGCAAGAGGCCAAATGCGTAGTTGTAAATGTTGATTTGGTTGTGATAGAGAACCTCTTTTCAGAGATAAAGGAACTTAAAGTTTGACTGTAACTAAACTGCATTTGACTACTCACGTGAGAATGGAGTCTCAGTAGGTGTAATTATAACTTTACGCTTTTCTCATAAATTCTGTGTGTGTGCTGCCGATTTCCTAATTCAATAGTGAACAGAGCCTGAGCACTGTCACCTTCAAAACGTTTACCCACTGCAGGTTATTACTAAGTTATTCCACACTTCTCTGAACCACTTCTACTCCTAGAGCTAATATTAGAAACTTGATAATGAGCTCCCGTGCCCTGATGAAACGAATGGGAACGTCTCACATGGAATCCCTTCTATACCTGCCCTCCATGCTCACTCTACCAGGGAAGGAGATGATGTGGTGCTTGAGAGAGCTGGTTGAGTTTTTGATGTTTCAGCCTAACCAAGTCCACCTAGATGGAAGTGACAGGAGGTACTAGTGAAGCCAGCCAGGTGAGGAAGTGCAGCTGGTGGTTACGAAGGAAGACAGCCCACCTGGTGACACAGAAGAAGGGGTGGACAGAATGATGACAAGGCTATGTCACAACCAGCAGCTGGTCCACAATATTAATTTTGCTTTAAGCTCCCAAATTCATCTTAAAAGAAAGAAAACAAAAAACTGGCCGCTGTTCTTTGAACTCTTCAGGTTCTTCAACTACCAAACAGCAGTTCCTCACCCTATGGCATATTGCTTTAAGGTAAAGTCTCTTCAGATTCCACTATAGGATATCAAGCCTTTTTCATTTTATATAGATAATGAAGTAGGACAAAACTTGTTACGCAGACAGAAGAACCATCTGGCAGGCGCTCCAGATACGCACGATGCCTGGCTGCCAGGAGCTCTCGGTAATGGCAGAGTGCTACCAGGACAGCACCTGACCCAGCCCCTCAAAGTGATCAGAAAAGGGTCTGACAAGCAACTAAAGAGTTAGCCAGGTTGAGGGGAAGGCATTTCAGGGAGTGAAATGTACAGGCTCTTTACTATGCTCAGAGTAACACAGGAGGCTATGAGGAGAACCGAGATTTGGGCTCTGCCCTCAAAGAGCCTGCAGTAGGCTACAGTGCTGCAGTAGCAGGCACTGGCCCTTTCCCTCAGTCCCAGGATTAGGAAGACACTGAACTTCAACACTAGTCTTTTCCTTCACAATCTCTGTTGCTTGACTATTCCCCATGTATTTTCCAGTTATTTACTAAGCTTCCACACCTTTAGCTGATTTCTTTAAGGTTCCTGCAGGCGGCTATCAATCTCTGAAATGAACTGCTCCTTTTAATCCAGCTGATAGAAAAGCTCTGTATTCTTACCTTAATGCAGCAGATTTCACTGTTGAGAGCTAACGCAGAGTTAGCCAATTAACCTTTGCTGTCTAATCAGTTAAATAAAAGGAGGGAAGGGGAATGCCAAGGTTAAGTGTTTGCAGAGAAGTTTTAATCTATGGCTTAAAAGAATAACAGAATCTAAATCGTCATAAAACTGTCTCCTAAAACTGAGAAACTGGATATAAAAGTTGACGTTTATGATTACCACCAACCAGGAAACTAAGGACAAACAAGTTTCAAAAGAGTGAATACCTGCTGATTCCAGGGGCACCACGTGGAGTTTAATCATGCTACCAATGTAGGTTGGTAGTGTTTCTACAAAACTCAGCACCTGGAAGTTTCTATCTTTTGCAAACTCCAGAAAGTCATCCTGTAGTGTTTTAAGTGCAGGAGAATCTGTAAAATTATAGAGAGCGAGATTGTAACAAGATCTATTTATCTAGTTCATAATAAAATGCATCAACCTTCCAAATTTAGAGAGGAAATTAGGGTTCTGATTCAAGATGGTGGCTTGTTTATTTTCTCTTCTTCCTAAGAAGCCATTAAGATGAGAGAAAAGGGCTAAAACCAATCTAGAACTTAGAGGCCAGTGTCAGCGGGAGAGTTTTCTCACATTGCTGGCTGACCAGAAGCAGTACCCAGGGCAGTTTGGTGTGTGGGACTGAGGGGTCCCTCGGTGTGCTGGCTGGCACTTCCACGTCCACTCTGAAGCACAGCCTCCCATCAACAGAGCCTGTCTATAATCACAGAGCACCCATCTGCTTCCTGTCCCCCATCCTCAAGTATCAAAGGGCGACCAAGAAGCACCAGGTCTTAGAGGAAAGCCTACCACCTGGGAGAGACAGACCAGGTGAGCAAACAGAAAACCTGGGCACAGAAGACACTTCTTTTTAAAAAAACCTCTAATTAGTATCTTTAGAATGATTTCAAAAGAAAATGGATCACAGAACAAGAAAGAGCTTGTGGAAGATAAAATTTGCAAAAAAAATCAAATTCAACAAAAGGTTTGAAGAGAAAGTCCAGTTACTCTCCATAAAGCAGAACAAAGAACATATGAACAGAAAGACAATGGTATACTAAAGCTCAAGCCAAGGGTCCCAAAATTCTGATTAACAGGTGTTCCAGAGAAAGAGAAGATGCTTATTAACCCCAAACAAATATAGTGCCTTATAATTAATATGAATATCTGTAAAGCTCGTGTATATTTTAACAGTTGATGATTTTCCAAACTTGTGGAAAAGAGCAGTTCTTTGGTAATTTGGAGTAATACTTAATGCAAAACATTATGTAACTTTAAAAATTTTAACTAAGTGTTAAAATTATTGTTGTATTTCTTAAGCAGATAATGGCTTAAGAACAAAAAGGGAACGTATCAAAGAAAAACTAACCCCAAACTAAAAAGCTTCCATGATAGTCTAAACACAATTGATGTACAAATAGTAAAATGAGGTAATACAGCCAAGTTAAAACTGTTAGTCAAAACTGTTCTCCTCCTCCTCCTGTATAACTGGTGTTAATACAATGCCAATTCCCTTTAGAAAAAAAGTATTACCCTTGCTGAGTTCTTTGACTTCCAAAGAGGGAAAGAGAAGATAACGAATATTAACAGAGTATTCAGCCAGGTGGGATCCATGATGAGGGACACTATAAAAAATTATTCCTCTGGTATTGTTTATAATAGTACTCATTTCTGGCTTCTTAGAGGCTTCCAGCAGCATCTTTTTGACAAGAAGACCTAGCCATAGAGAAGAAAAACAATGCATAAGCTATTTTCCTTCCCTTATTTAAAAAAAAAAAAAAAAGGCAAAGAAGAAATACAGAAAAAGAGATGCTTTCTTTAAAAAAGTTTAAACAATAATTCTCTGTAGTCCAACAAACAGGGCATTAAAATATTAACACTTAGTAATGCGCCCAATCCTCTAAAATATATAGCACAAGACTACGAACAGGTAAGATTCTAGAAGCTCATTTGTAAAGCAGACGTTACATCACAGGACGCACTCTCCCGGAGAAGAGAGTTAGGCACTGCATGTTGGGTGTCCATCAATGACACGCACATGCAGCAGCCAGCCTCCCCACCTACCCGCAGCAGCCCACTGACGACCACTCCGTTAGGACAGTGCTAATAGTTAAAAAACACGGTCTCACATATCCACTGGGGAGAAAACAAAGCTGCTGTGGGAAAATGCACCTAGGAAGGCACCTTCTTTTCTGTCCCCCAACCTGGGCTTGGAGCTGACAGGGAAACACAAAGGTAACATGGATGGTAACAGTCGGTCTCTGAGGATACAAAGGGCTACATCCACCTTTCTCTCAGCAATAAGCCCAGACTCAAGAGTCAGCAGTCCTGAGCATTTCATCAGATAAACTAGGCCAAGGGCTGCTGAAAGGCCCTCTGCAAGGTGGATGGTGAACATTTAGCACTGGACTGGGAGTGGGTGGGGAGAAGCAGGGGATGTGGCTTAGCAAGCAAGCACTGGGACCAAAGAGGGGACACCTGTGATCACACCGCCACTTCTGCAGGCCTGGGCGAGGGGTCAGCAGGCATGCAGGGGGCTGGGGCTGTGGGCACAGGAGCAGTGACGGACTCTGCGGTGGTTGGAGAAACAGGGAAGAAAGGGGGGGCCCTGGGACCAGCCAGGAACGCTGAGAGATATTTACAAGTTGGGCTTACATATGCCATGGACAGCTTCTGATATTTACTCGTTATCAAGCGTAGTGCTTAACTCATTTTCTTTTTATATGGTTTTTTTACTAGTTGTCCCCTCTTAGAAAAACAAATAGCATGGAAGGAGCCATAGCCAAACACATTAATTTAGGGGGGAAAAGGGCTACCAATAAACAAAACAGAGAGCTCGCATGGCTGACAACCTCACAATGCTTGCTTGGCAACAATGAAACATACTTACCTCCCATGCTGTGTGATACCCAAATCACTGGCCTATCCCCAACACCAGCAGCTCTGAGCTTCCTCAGAAGTTCGTTGCTCCTGAATGCAATGGACTTTCTGAACAAAATGAAAACAGCGGGTATGACAGGAGGCTACTGATTCCCCCTGCCTCAATTTTGCTATCCACGTTTTAAGGCAAGATCTTTTGTTTATTGGACCAATTCTACACGCTACATTTTGGAGTCAGGAATACCTCTGTTCTCTCCGGTTGATTCCTGCAATTGCTCATTCCCCATTTCTAACTTGGTCACACTGGCATAGGTGGGAATATTTATGAAACAAGCATTGTTTAGGCATCTAAAACGTATCGGGCAATTTTCACGGGTCAAACTTGGGTCTTACCCCATTGCCCCCAGCACTTAGGGTGTGCGTCCCTCCTCATTAGGTGGCCTGACAAGAATCAGCGGAGACCATGCTGTCCTTTGCGAGTTCACCTGTGGAGTCAGCTGTCATTGCTGTTTAGTTCTACTTGTATTTATGTTACAAACACTAAGCTTTCATCATTTTGGTTTGTTACTTAGAAACAGCACAAAGCTATTAGAATCAGACTTCAAATAAGTAATTTTCAAACTAAAAGGGAACTCTAAAGCTGTCTGGTCTGGTAGTTTTAAACTGTGTATGTGGAGAATCCTCTCTTTGAAATAAAGGTTTATGCGAGCTCCTCTGGGTGACCTGGGGAAGGAGCCCTGGGGTCTCGCCCGCTGACCCTCAGCACCATTCCTCTGGCACCTAGGTGGCGGTCATTCATATATAACACTCAGTTTGATAACACAGATAGACCAACTCCCTCCATTTGTAGACCAGACTTCCCAGACCAGTTTAATGACCTGAGATGGCTAGTGAGTCAAAGGCAGAATTGGCTATAGTCTAGGTCCTGAAGCCCAGAAATCGAGCGCTCTCTCCTGTATATACAATTGGCACACACGATGTACAAGTGACATAGGAGCCTGCATTGCTCAGCATCTCCCTTGGCTTCCTTTAGGTGGTATGCTTGTGAACACAAAAGCCAAAAGCCCCATGTTTACTTCCAGGAACTAAGGAAACGTTGCTCTCGAATCCATGGCCCTTACTATGAGAATAGTTTTAAGTGAACCATGTTAGGAGCCCAACATTGACACCGTATCTAAGCC
Source organism: Phocoena phocoena (assembly GCF_963924675.1). Taxonomy (NCBI): domain Eukaryota; kingdom Metazoa; phylum Chordata; class Mammalia; order Artiodactyla; family Phocoenidae; genus Phocoena; species Phocoena phocoena. Next base: position 9,204,426 of record NC_089230.1, on the reverse strand, counting down.
TCATACAGTTTCATTATTTATAGCTAACTTCCTCTATAAGGAAGAGAAGAAAGGTTAGCTTAGTTTTCCATAAGAAAGTCCTGTCTGTGGCCTCAAAGATAAAACCCCCCTCCATCCCAGAGGGCCCACTTGTGGCCTGGACCCTTCCCCCTCTGTTACCTTTCCATAGGGCACCTTGCTCTCCAGTCGCTAAGGCTGGTGTCATACTCCACAGATATAATTCGGAGAGCGGGACAGTCTCTTGCTAACCACGACTACGTAAAATAAAAGGTACAAAAGGGAAGATATGAATTTCCACTGTTCCACTTATTTCCTAGCAATTGAAATTCGTAACTAAAGGACCCTTGTAATACTGACAACTAGTAAAAGACTGCGTTGGAGTAAAGTATAAAGGTGACTAGAAAAATAACTCCAGCGTTTTATCTTTTTATATCTCTGCTCATAAGGTGATATTGCATAAGGTCTATGCAGGTTTCAAGAGAATATTCTCAATTTTAATCTGCTATAGCCAAAAGCAGGGCCTGTTTTTGGAGTCTAGATCAAATTGGCTTTTTGAAATCATTTAGTAGAAAGCTGTGATCTCAGGACGGACAGAAGAGTGTGACGGAGGTTAGAGATTTGACCTGAGAGCTCGGATACTAATCACAGTTACAGTTCTGTCTCTGTGGATCCGAGGTTTATCGTCATCTCCATATTTCAGTGTCACCAGAGAAAGAGTGCCAACCACTCTTTCTGCTGATAAGCCCTTGTGAAGGTGGATAAGCAGAAGTGGGACAAAGCCCCAGGAACTATTTATACATATTTACAGCATCAATTTTCACTGAGCTTTAGATAAATTTCATTCAATAAATTAATGCCAAAGTTTAGGCTCTTTAGAAGAAATAATGTCAAAGAAATCCAAAGCAGAATTACTTCTTCAAAGTCTTTCTATTTTATAATTATTAAAACCACAGAACTAGCCAGCTGTTATTAATATATTATTTATTGAATTATATATATATATTTCTTGAATTATATTTTTAACGGAAGTGGACTATTTTACTGGCCCTTGCCCTTTGCCCAATTTTTACTTAACAGAATACTCTTTTAGAGTCACAGAATGTACCGTAAATTATACAACACAGAGTGATAAGCCCAGTTGTTCATGTAACATATTATAAGTGTCCCTAAGGAAAAGAAAAACTGCATGGAAAAAAAATCCCAATAAAAAGAGGAAAGTAAGCATGTCACAGGGAGGACTCTAAAGGCCGGTGACACAGCAGTGTGTCGGGCTAAGGGTGGCCAACCAGAGGTAGCCGCTTCCTTACCTTGGGCCAACATGTTGTATACTTGGTTTCATCCTCTGAAACCTTTTCAGTTAAATTCTGATCATTGTCCTGCTGGCGCCACGTTTTGAATGCTGCTCCCATAAGGCCATGAATAAACAGGACATCTGCTTTAATGGGCTGACTAACAGGGGAGAGAGTTTTTAAAAGAAGCAGAAAAAATGCATTATTACTTTGATAAGAATCTACACAGCACTCTCTTTGGATGGTGCTTATTTTAGCAGGTTTATATGACATAAAATAAACTTAATTAAGGCAAGCTTTATAAGCACAGGTTTGCTGAGGAGCCCTAAAGGAGTTCTGGCAAAGACATATATGCAGTGTGCTCACTGCTCTCTCTGTAAGGATGGAAACACAACTAGGCAGGCAGACCAACCAAAATCAACTGTAATGCGCTTAGTGATCAGTGAAGTGACAGATGTCATAGATTACCCTCCAAAGAGTTCCATGAGAATATTACACAAATCAATAAAAGTATTTAAGAAATTAAATCATATGCTAGTGTAGTTTCAAACTCAGTATGCATGAAAAAGATTGTTTTTATCAAGGAAAATGATGTTTATCAGAAACAGAGCAAATGAGATTTTAAAGTAACATTCTTTCTTTATATATGCCATTTAAAAAAATTGCAATAGTTTATTACTTGCAAGCTATTTATAATACCCAATTATGTAACACATATAAAATACGTTACCATATGATTTTATTTACAAATTAGAATTAACCAGGAAATCTATTTTTCAAGCTAAAAAATAGTTCTTGCTATTTTCTGAGGTATTAAAGTGCCTGACAAAAATCTAAGAAATGTGTAATTTTTTCGTTGTGGTATATTTATTGTCTTAGCAATGATACAACTGGAAATAGTGACCAGAAATAACCTTAACAAACAAACAAAAAAAGAAATAACCTTAAGAAGGAGTATGAGTCAAATTTATTACAACTTATTCCTTCCGATACATGCTTTTATAACCTCGCCTAAGCTTTCTCTAGTCCCTTGAGTTCTAGGCCCAGGCTGATTTGGTTGCCTGCATGTAATAATGTCCTAGCTCCTTCTCATCCAGATAACCTCTACAACCCTAATCAGTTAATAACTTAGATTTACATGAAAAATGTAATGAAAGAAGAAATATGCATTACAGAGTTTATGTGAGACACGTTATAAAAGGTGAATGCAGCCTTCCTGAAGGTAAGCCGCTGGTATAAAATAACCCTGGTAATTTAGCTAGTTCCATACTTTCACGACAGCTTGCAATTCTTCTGAGGTTATTAGGGGCAAACTGTTTCAGTAAATAAGGTATTTGACTTATTTGTAAGGTATTTAACTTATCTAAATTATGCAGAAAGAAGTTAGAATATTAAGCCCTTGAAGCATTACGTCCCCACAGGGACAAAGCGGCTCTACCGTGCCTTCTTACCTTGTGCGGTACTGGGGGTGCAGCACGTACACGCCGTCCTGGTACTTATCTTGCACAGTCTCTCGGTCTAGATTAGCCAGGGTTCTGGCGGCGTGTGAGGCCTCCATAATGTGGTGGGACTTTATTGCTTCTACCAGTATGGAAACCCAGCCTGGTGAAAAGAACATATTCCCTAAACACCAGCACTAATCCGTCTCAGACTACTGAGAGGTTTTCAGGCTGAAAATGATGGGAGGAAGGCAAACCTCAGCATCTGTCTACGAGAAAAAGCCCTACCACCACAATTACATTCTTCCCTAAGGCCCCCTGGGTCCCACAACACAATGCCATGATGTCCCCAGCCAGGTACTCCTTAGGGATCTCAACGAAGGTTAAGAGCCATTTTCTTTATTTAGAAAATCTAACAGAAGTTGTAATTACTAGAGATGAGGCCATAAATGGTAAGAAAATGTCATATTTTGCTTTAGCAAAAATTATTAAACTCAGTGAGTTAACACTAGTTATTTCATTCTGATTGGCATATCAGCAGCCCTTAATAATACACGAGTGAGTAGTTTCTTAATAATGAACTTGTTTGACAGACAAAAAACTTATAAAACCTGAGGTTCAGGAAGGAAAAGCTCATTTTTTTAAATTGAAGTTGATTTGCAATGTTGTGTTCATTTCTGCAGTGCAGCCAAGTGCCTCAGTTGTAACGACATCTACGTTCTCTTTCATAGTCTTTTCCATTATGGTTTATCTCAGGATATTGGGTATAATTCCCTGTGCTATACAGTAGGACCTTGTTGCTTATCCATTCTATATGTAACAGTCTGGAAGAACTATTTCTTAAAGGGAGACGAAGAAATACTTTGTGTAGTACAATTTCATTTATTTTTTATGTTTTTGTTGTTTAAAACAGTGTATTGCTTTATGAACATAAATATGTAGGCAAAGTTTATGCTTGTGCATGCACGCACACACACACACACACACACACACACACACATAAAGATCTAGAAAGAGGCACCAAACTATTAAAGTCACTGCCTCTTAGGAGGGAGTTGGGGTTGTGGAGGGCTCTGTATAAAGCTGGGTTTAATTTTTTGCTATATCTGTGTTCTCCGAAGTATTTACAATGAGAGTCTATTCATGTATTATTTAATTTAAAATAAAACAAAATATGGGCTTTGAGGTCAGAGAGACTTGAGCTCAAATTTCTGTCCCTTGCTTACTTGCTATGGAAACTCAGTCAAGTTATGTGGTTCATTTGACCTGAAGGAAGGTTCTAATAAATTAATCTATATAAAAACTGCCATTTTCAAGCGCAGCAGGTGCTCAATAGAGAGCAGCTTGTCCTCCCTCTCTCATCCTCCCACTTTCTGTGGCAAAAGTGTTGAGAAACACTGTGATGATAGGAGGCCATTATTTAATAATCCAAAAGAAATTTCAGACCCGATAATTCTTTAACAATAATTTGTAATATTAGAAAATCCCTCTTCAAAATCTCTTATAGAATGCTTTACAATAATTAATGTTTTAAAATTCTACCTATAGAGATATACAAGTATGTTATTGGTATGTACAAAAATATGGCTTTATTTTTAATGGAGTCACAAGAAAGGAAACACAAGAGAAAGCACGGCACAAGCCATTTCTACAGCATTTTTTAGTTGGCAAAGTATTTTTACAATGCCTGAGATGCTTCACCTAATGCTCCTTGGAAAACTTGTGTCTTTCTTAAATATTTACTGTTTTTTTAATTACATAACTTCTGAATACATTTTAACTGTAAAAATAAACAAACAAAAATAGCACTTAATAATGAACATCCCACTTTAGCACTCCCATCATTTCCAAATTCCCACTTATATCCTCAGAAGTAATCAAAGTTAAAAGTCTGGTGGACACCCTTCCAAACCTTTTAAAAAATTCAGTTACCTATAATTTATACATATACACTATAGCTCCATACGTTTTTTTTTGCCTAAATGGAATTATACTATTCCTACTGGCCTGTGACTTGATTTTATACTTCAGCCATGTACACAGACCAGTTACCAATAATGAAATTGAATCAGTAATAAAAAAAAAACTCCCAACAAACAAAAGTCCGGGACGAGATGGCTTCACAAGTGAGTTCTACCAAACATTTAGAGAAGAATTAACACCTATCCTGCTCAATCTGTTCCAAAAAATTGCAGAGGAAGGAACGCTTCTGAACTCATGCAAAAAGGCCAGCATCACCCCAATACCAAAACCAGACAAAGATATCAAAAAAAAAAAAATTACAGACCAATATCACTGATGAACATAGAAGCAAAAATTCTCAACAAAATATTAGTAAGCTGAATTTGATGACACATTAAAAGGATCATACACCATGTATCAAGTGTGATTTATCCCAGAGATGCAAAGATGGTTCAATATCTTCAAATCTATCAGTGTGATACACCACATTAACAAACTGAAGAATAAAAACCATATGATCATCTCAAAAGATGAAGAAAAAGCTGCTGACAGAATTCAACAGCCAGGGGACTTCCCTGGTGGCGCAGTGGTTAAGAATCCACCTGCCAATGCTGGGGACATGGGTTCGATCCCTGGTCCAGGAAGATCCCACATGCCACAGAGCAACTAAGCCCGTGTGCCACAACTACTGAGCCTGTACTCTAGAGCCCACAAGCCACAACTACTGAAGCCCACATGCCTAGAGCCCGTGCTCCACAACAAGAGAAGCACCGCAATGAGAAGCCCATGTGCAACAAGACCCAACACAGCCAAAAATAAATAAATTTATTTAAAAAAATAAAAAAAATAATTCAACATCCATTTATGATAAAAACTCCAAAAAATGGGTATAGAGGGAACAACCTCAACATAATAAAGGCCATATATGACAAGTCCACATCTAACATCATACTCAATGGTGAAAAGCTGAAAGCATTTTCTCTAAGATTAGGAACAAGACAAGGATTCCCACTCTCTCCACTTTTATTCAACACAGTTTTGGAAGTCCTAGTCACACCAATCAGATAAGAAAAAGAAATAAAAGGAATTCATATTGGAAAGGAAGAAGTAAAACTGTCATTGTTTGCAGATGACTTGATACTTTATACATAAAAAAATCCTAAGGTGCCACCAAAAAAACTACTAGAGTTCAACAATGAATTCAATAAAGCTGCAGGATACAAAATTAATATAAAAAAATCTGTTGCATTCTATACACTAACAATGAACTATCAGAGAAATTAAGGATTTACCACTTACCACTTACCATTTACCACTGCATCAAAAAGTATAAAATACCTAGAAATAAACCTACCTAAGGAGGTAAAATACCTGTACTCGTAAAACTACATATAAGACACTGATGAAAGAAACTGAAGATGACACATACAGATGGAAAGATATACTGTATTCATGGATTGGAAGAATTCATATTGTTTAAATGACCGTACTACCCAAGGCAATCTACACATTCAATCCAATCCCTATCAAAATACCAATGGCATTTTTCACAGAACTAGATCAAATAATTTAAATATTTGTATTGAAACACAAAAGACCCTGAATAGCCAAAACAATCTTGAGGAAAATAAACAGAGCTGGAGGAGCCATGCTCCCTGACTTCAGACTCTACTACAAAGCTACATTAATCGAAACAGTATGGTACTGGCACAAAAAGAGACATACAGATCAGTGGAACAGAATAGAGAGCCCAGAAATAAACCCACACAATTATGGTCAATTAATCTACAACAGAGGAGGCAAGAATATTCAATGGACAAAAGACAGTCTCTTCAATAAGTGGTGCTGGGAAATTGGACAGCTACATGTAAAAGGATGAAATTAAAACATTTTCTTACACCATATACAAAAATAAACTCAAAATGGATTAAAGACCTAAATGTAAGACTTGAAACCATAAAATCCCTAGAAGAAAACATAGGTGGAATACTCTTTGACATAAATCATAGCAATATTTTTTTTGGACCTGTCCCCTAAGGTAAAGGAAACAAAAGCAAAAACAAACAAACAGCACCTAATTAAACTTAAAAGCTTTTGTACAGCAAAGGAAACCATCAACAAAACGAAAAGACAGGGCTTCCCTGGTGGCGCAGTGGTTGAGAGTCTGCCTGCCGGTGCAGGGGACACGGGTTTGTGCCCTGGTCCGGGAAGATCCCACATGCCACGGAGCGGCTGGGCCCGTGAGCCATGGCCACTGAGCCTGCGTGTCCGGAGCCTGTGCTCTGCAATGAGAGAGGCCACAACAGTGAGAGGCCCGCGTACCGCAAAAAAACCCCGAAAAGACAACCTACTGAATGGGAGAAAATATTTGCAAATGATATGACCCATAAGGGGTTAATATCCAAAATATATAAACAGCTCATACAACTCAACATCAAAAAAACCCAAAACAACCTGACTAAAAAATGGGCAGAAGACAGGAATAGACATTTTTCCAAAGAAGACGTACAGATGGCCAACAGGTACATGAAACAATGCTCAACATTGGGAAATGCAAATCAAAGCCACAATGAGATTATCACTTCACACCTGTCAGAATGGCTACCATCAAAAAGAACACAGCTAACAAATACTGGCAGGGATGTGGAGAAAAGGGAACGCTTCTAAATTGTTGGTGGGAACGTAAATTGGTGCAGCCACTGTGAAAAACATTATGGAGGTTCCTCAGAAACTACAAACAGAATTACCATATGACCCCACAATTCCATTCCTGGGTATATATCCAAATAAAACTAAAACACTAATTTGAAAAGATACATGCACCCCAATGTTCATAGAAGCACTGTTTACAATAGCCAAGATATGGAAGCAACCTAAGTGTCCATCAGTAGATGACTAGGTAAAGAAGATATAGTGTGCGTGTGTGTATACACATACACACACACACACACACACACACACACACAATGGAGTACTACTCAGCCATAAAAAGAACGAAATTTTGCCATTTGCAACAACATGGATGGACTTGGAGGGTATTATGCTTAGTGAAATTAGGTAACAGAAAGACAAACACTGCATGATACAACAGAAAGACAAACACTGTATGATATCATTTATATGTGGCATCTAAAAAATAAACTAGCGAACGTAACAAAAAAGAAACAGACTTATGGATACAGAGAACAAACTAGCAGTTACCAGTGGGGGGGGGGGAAGGGCAAGATAGGGGTATGGAATTAAGAGGTACAAATTACTATGTATAAGATAAATAAGCTACAAGGATATATTGTACAGCACAGGGAATATAGCTGTATTTTACAATAACTATAAATGAAGTGTTATCTTTAAAAACTGTGAATTAGTATGTTGTATACCTGAAACTTCAGCTATACCTCAATTAAAAGACACATTAAAAAAAGAAAGGTAAAGGGCTTCCCTGGTGGCGCAGTGGTGGAGAGTCTGCCTGCCGATGCAGGGGACACGGGTTCGTGCCCTGGTCTGGGAAGATCCCACATGCCGCGGAGCGGCTGGGCCCGTGAGCCATGGCCGCTGAGCCTGTGCTCCGCAACGGGAGAGGCCACAACAGTGAGAGGCCCGCGTACCGCAAAAAAAAAAAAAAAAAAAAAAAGAAAGGTAAAGCACAGAGAAAAAAATTTTGGGAAAGACATGGACAGAGTCTCAATGACCTGTGGAACAGAATCAAGAGATTTAATATACATAATTGAAGTCCCAAGAGGAAAGAAGAGAGAAAAAGGGACAAAAAAAAGAATATCTAAAGATAGACAAGCTGGAAAGTTTCCAAATTTGCTCAAAAACATCAACTCACAGATTCAGTCAGCTCAGTAGACCCCAAGCAAGATAAATATTAAAATAGACTAGGCACTTCACAGTCAAACTGCTGACAATCTAAAAAGAAGACAGGAAAAAAGACACATTTCATAGAAGAAAAGTGGACATAAGAAGAGACTTCTCATCAGACAACACACACACACAGAGCATGGGGACAGAAGCCAGCTCTTGGTGTCTTGGAAACATGCCCCCAAATTGCTGCTTTGTTATCAATAAAAGGTTGATGTTCGGCTTGGGTCAAAAAAAAAAAAAAAAAGAGAGAGAGAATGGAATGGTATATTTTAAGTGCTGACAGAAAAAAATAACACATCGTCAACAAAGTACTCTTTATCCATGGAAAATAACCTTTCCCTGGATAATAAAATAAAGGCAAAGTCAAGGCATTTTCAGAAAATGAAAGATGACAGAATTTGTTGCCGGCAGATCCAGGTCTTTAGGATGAAGTGAAATAATATCAGACACAAATTTAGATAGAAAAGAAGGAAGAGCGCTGTATATTATAAACATGTAAATAAAAAGTTTTCTTATGTTCTTTAAATACCACTTGACTGTTAAAACAAAAATAACAACAATATATTGTGAGGTCTATAACATATGTGGTCTATAACATATTATGGTCTATAATTATGACAATACCACAAAGGATGGCAGAGTGTATAAACTGAATTATACTGTTGTGAGACTCTCACGTTATATACAAAATGGTATAATATGCATTTAAGATAGACTGTAAAGGAGAAAAAAAGAAACAAAAACCAGAGAGGGGACAAATTGCAAGAGCAAGACAACAGACACAACCAAACTATCAATAATTACATTAGAGCTAAAGAGACAAAACACTTCAATTAAAAGGGATTATCAAGCTGAACTTTTTAACAAAGATGCAAGTATGTGCTGTCTTAGAGACGTACTTATTTTTAGTCGCAGAAAAATGAAAGCAAAAGAAGGGAAAAAGACAAAAGATATGCAATGCAAGCATAAAAAAAAAAAAGCCAGTATGGCTATTTTAATACCTGACAAAGCAGACTTGAAGAAAAGGAGTATTACCAGTGATAGAGACAATACTTAATAATAAAAAAATGAACATTTCACAAGGAAGAAAAATCTGATAGAACTAAAGGGAGAAACAAATTCACAATCACAGTTGAAGAATTTAACACGTCTCAGTAATTCATTAAACTAGACAAAACTCGGTAAAGATCTGGAGAAGATTTGAATAATATGATCAACCAACTTGGTTGAACTGTTATGTATAGAACACTTCATCCAACAACTACAGAATATTCCTTCATTTCAAGTGCACATAGAACATTCACCAAGATAGACCATAAAATGGGCCATCAAATAAGTGTCACATTTCCAAAAACTAAAATCTTACAGGGTGTGTTCTTTGAATGTATGGAATATTAAACTAGAAATCAAAGACATACGACATCTAGAAAGCCATTAATATTTGTAAGTTACGCAGCACACTTTTAAGTAACCCATGAGACAAAGAAGAAATCATAAGGGAAATTAGAAAATATTTCAAACTGAATAATGATGAAAATACAATATATCCAAAATTTGAGGGATGCATCTAAAGCAGGTTAGAGGAAATTTACAGCTCTAAATACCTATATTAGAAAATAACTGTAATGACTTTAAAACACGTCTTCAAATTCTTTTGACACCATTCTCATCAAGAGGTGATGGGTCTAAACCCCTTCCAAATCCCTTCTCCTCAAATATGAGCTAGCCTTGGTGACTAACTTTTTTTTTTTTTTTTTTTTTTTTTGCGGTATGTGGGCCTCTTGCTGCTGTGGCCTCTCCCGTTGCGGAGCACAGGCTCCGGAAGCGCAGGCTCAGCGGCCATGGCTCACGGGCCCAGCCGCTCCGCGGCATGTGGGATCTTCCCGGACCGGGGCACGAACCCGTGTCCCCTGCATCGACAGGCGGACTCTCAACCACTGCGCCACCAGGGAAGCCCGGTGACTAACTTTTAATCAATAGATCATGGCAAAACTTACTTCCAGTGCTTGACCATAAAAGGCAAAAGAGCTTATACCTGTCTCTCTCTTGGAACATTTGCCCTTGGAACTGAGCCATCAGGCTTTAAGGAAGCCCAAGGTGAGTGTTGAAAGAAGCCAGTGCCCCCAGCCCCGGCTGAGCTCCTAGCTGAGAACCAGTACCAATCTGCAAGCCACGTGCAGGAGCAATCTTCAAAATGGATCCTCCACGTCACAGCTGAGCTGCCCAGCTGATGCTGCATGTAGCACATAAAGGCCCTCTCTACGGAATCTTGCCCAAATTTCAGATTCATGAACAAAATATATGGCTGCCGTTTCAACCAGTGAGTTTTAGGGTGGTCTGTTACACAGCAACAGATTAACTGAAACAAGAAAAAAGGTTAAAATCAGTGATCTAAGTTTCTACCTTAATAATCCATAAAAAAAGAGGAACAAATTAAACCAATACAGTAAGTGGTCCTTTACAGAAAAGTCTGCTGATCCCCGAATCAGATTTCAGCAAGTTAAAAACCTCTGCTGATCAAGACACTCTTAAATGTAAATTCAAAAAACAAAACAAAACAGTGATACAAGAAAAAAATGTAAATTCATCGTTTCTAATAAATATTGTTGAACATATGCATGTATATGTGCACATAGGTATGTATATTTATTTGTGTATATGCATACATATATTTGTATATATCACCCTGCTTTTCCCACTGAAACAGCCCAGAAGCAAAGACACCCCAGGAGCAATAAGCACATCTAGACAGTACCCAGATCTTGGTCTCTAAAACTCATTCTCTACTAAAAGGAAACAGGATTCTTTGAACAAATGAGCCTAGAACATCTTGTTATACTGGAAAGTAAGGAATGCCTCCCAAAATGATGTGGGCATACCAAAGGACACAGGAGCCAATTTGCCGGCTCCTACTAACCAAAGCTGAGACAATCTGGCATCAAATTTTTAAGTACAATAATAAATTGTAAACTATTAAAAAATAGGAAACCATGTGCCCATACTGATAGGGAGGGAGGGAGGGAGAGAGAAGGAAAGGAGGGAGGAGAGGGAAGAAAGGAAGGAAAGAGAAGGAAGGAGTGAGAGGGAAGAGCTCTTGCTTACAGTAGAATGCCAGATGCTGAAAAGTAAACGAGGAAGGGATGCTGCAGCTGGAAAATCACCGTTGTGCAACCATCATGATAAAGACTGGATCAGGCAGGAATTTTCATCTAAAGTACCTCCCCACAGGTGGTTTATTAGTTGCAAGGGGGAAAATCAATTATACAGTGGACTTCTTTTTACTCTTACTATGCCTCTTGGTTAACCAGATCATATAAAAGATAATATAAACAATTAGATGGTCATCATGGCAAAAACTGCTCTCCTGTGACTGTCCACACACTGATTATCTTAGGTGTGGACTACCCACGTCTCAAGCAATTCCTTGCCCTTCTAAAATGACATGCTCTAAGGACGCAAAACTAACCCTAAGCAAAGTCTTAAGCCTATTGAAAAATTAGCGTAGCATGAATGAGGGGTGGAGGTGGGAGAAGAACAAAGGACTGGATCCAAAATACTCGGTATGTAAAGTTGTTACCTGAGCGAACTATAGTAGAATGAAGATGTTCATTCAAAGCCATATTTCCAAGGATACGCATTATATTTCTCTGTACTTTAGGACAGTCCTTGTGAAGTTGGTACAGCCTCTGCAGTAGTTGTAAGCCTCCATTTGCTTCAATTTTATCACAATGTGTGGGTATCTAGCACAATAAATTAATGAAAGCTCACTTTATGTTGCACAAATTCACTAACCAGGTGACACAGCATGCTGGTGGGCAGCCAGGTGGCTCCTGCTCAAGGAAGAGACCCAGAGAGACCCCCCAGAACTCTCAGCTCAGCTCAAATAAATAAGCAAACCCCCATCTGTGTGGGAAGTGCTTTAGAATCACTGAAAAATTAAGGCCACTAGGACTTGTGACATTTTTATTCTTAAAGTTATTCTGCTTAGTTCTTGGTTGGATGTAACTACAATGTCGTTATTACAGAATTGTTTCAATTTATACTGATACTCTGACTGGCTTAAAAGGTTCTCTACCCTTGAGAAATCTGCCACCTGATAACAGGAAATAATCCCCCTGTGTAAGTGGCACATTTTGCTTCTGCCTACAAGAACTCCCATATAGAGATAAGCAACATCTGTGGCCCTACACACTACCCCACACAAGCCCACAGCTATGGGGCTCTCCTAAAATTCAAGAGTTGGAATTTTTTTTTAAAGAGGAAGATCAAGTAAAAATTAAAAAGAAAGAAAGAGGGATGTGAATTTTTAATGGAGAAAAGAGATAAAAGAAAGCCAAAGGAAATATATACATTAAGGTAAGGTGACATAACTGACCAACAAGCCATTACAGTCTGCCAACGTCACCAGCACAGCCTTGCCTCTCCCCAGCACTTAGTTTTATCACTTATATCACTTATGGGATATCATGTCATGAATATGCAATGATTTTCACTCTCTAAATTTTTATTAAATTTTACCACATTTTATAAGCATTTAAAAAGTATGCCTTTTAGACATATATCAAGTGAGATATTAATATGTTGAGAAGTTTCTGGAAAGGTAACTATTACATTCCATGCACTGGACATTCTACTGCAGATGCACCTATTGTTCTGGAAATCAGTCATAAGTCACAAAAAATCAAGCGTACTTTCCCACATTCCCTTTTTAGTGTGTTACCACACTAACAACTCTGCTTTGTACTCGATTCCTGATTCCACCCAAGGGAACTGAGATGACCAGAGAGCACCACGCTTTTGTGCCACGTCTAATGGTTCCCAATTAAACTGGAGCGTTTAGAACCTCTAGGATGGTGTTTCTCATGATGTGGAATGAACCAACTACATCGGCCTCACCAGGGATGCCTGTTACAAATGCAAGCTCCTGGACTCCACCTCACATCTACTAAATTACAACTGCTAACTGTGAGCAGTTGTAATGCAAGAGAGCATAACACAAAGGTAAATGCCACATTTAGACAACAGGTTGCTTTATGAGTAATTAAGATTAAATCCATTTTTAGAAATACTTAGCAAAAGTGAAATTCATGTATTCGTGCTAAATCATGATTATCAATTCTGACAATTGAGAAAAAAGCAGAAATTTAAAAACAAGCGAAAAGCTTTTATAAAAAATGAGAATTATTTCCCTTGAATGAACCAACATGTATAATTTTTTCAATGTGATCATAAAAAGTAAACCATATTTTGAAAATGTAAATTACCTCAGAATGTTTTACTAAAGCTTCCAAACAGAACATTTCCACTGTAGCTGAAGGAACTTCTCCAAAACTTTCAGCATAAGGAAGTCCATTTCCTCCAAAACACCATAAACCACCCTGAAAGTGAGATAATTAAAATTCTTAGTGAAAAAAGTGTCTAATATTTTTGTTTGACAAAAAAAAAATCTCTGTACTATATACAGTATTAGAAAGAACTAATATGTAAGACTCAAAATATTCTGGAAAGTTACAGGGAACTTTCATTATGCAAACTGTTGCTAGACTAGAAAACATATGGAATTATTCTTAGAAGAAAGCAGCCTTTGAGACTTTCTCAATTCTTTCCTCTGTGTCCTCTTATCTGAAAGTATGGAGACTAACACATAAATCTTGACCCAGTAAGAAAAGCCCAGAGCTGAACAAATGTTCTAGTGTCAGATTATGCCAGTTGAGTCTACTTAAAAATCTATCAATCAAAATAACAGAAGAAGCATTACTGGAAAAATTTAAAATAAAGACAATGATAACAATGATAAGAGTGCTTTTAATTTAAAAAAAAAAAGGGAATTCCCTGGCAGTCCAGTGGTTAGGACTCGGAGCTTTTGCTGCCATGGCTTGGGTTCAGTCCCTGGTTGGGTTCAGTCCCTGGCTGCGCAGTGCGGCCAGAAAAACGAGAGAGAGCTTTTAATTTTTCTTAAATTGAAATTCAAGTTCACATGGAAGAATAAACAAGTGTTAGGAAAATTATGAAACAGAAGAGTAGTGGGGACTAGTCTTAATAGATATTAAAACGTATTATAAGAATAAATGGGGAAAAGAAAATTTCAACTATTAACCACAGATCAGTAACATGCGATAATCTCCTAAAAATCAGTGAAAAATACCAACAAGGCTATAGAAAAATGAGCAACAGTCATGTTGCTCTAAATGCCTCTAAAATAGATAAGAAAGGATATTTTACATCTATCAGACAGGTGGGGAAATAAGACGTTCTCATTATCCTGCTGCTGGTAATATCAACGGGCTACTTCTATGGAGGACAATTTAGCGACAGCTGTCGAAATTACAAGTGCCCATGCCCTTCAACAATTTATCCTACAGGACACTCACACACTGGCAAAGTGATATAGGTACAAGTTTGTTCACTGCAGCTTTGTTTGTAAGAACAAAAGATTGAAGCTCCCTAATGTCCTTCAATAGGGGGTTGGTTAAATAAAGGATGGTACAATTATACAATGGAATGCTATGTGAGTCTCTTCATATATTGATATACATCACTAAGATAAACCCTTAGGTGAGAAAAAGAAGGAGCAGAGAGTGTGTACCATATGCTACCATTTGTGTAAAAAAATGTGTTAACTACATGTGTATATTGGGGTGGGGAGATACAAGGAAGATTTATTACTGTATCTTCTTTTGAAGTGCTTTGTATTTGAACTAGGGGTCATAATTGTGTGCACACAGACCACCTGCTGGCAAAAGAGGACAACTACAAGGTAGTGTCTTTCAAAAATGTATATATAAAGCCCAGTGTTTCCTGTAGGAAATACAGTCCATAAGTTTCTGCATTCTGAGTTAATTTATAGGGTTCATGGTTCAGTAAACCTGGTAAATGTTCAAAATGTTTGGCCACTCTATAATTCTTATTCATGCTGTCTTCTCTGAGATAATAATCTTCTTTTTTTCTGAGTTTAAATATGCTTGGATCTCAAAGATTCATGCTATTTAAATGGAGGATTGGGGGCTTCCCTGGTGGCGCAGTGGTTAAGAATCCGTCTGCCAATGCAGGGGACACGGGTTCGAGCCCTGGTCCGGGACGATCCCACATGCCACAAAGCAACTAAGCCCGTGTGCCGCAACTACTGAGCCTGTGCTCTAGAGCCCATGAGCCACAACTACTGAAGCCCACGCACCTAGATCCTGTGCTCCGCAATAAGAGAAGCCACCGCACTGCAATGAAGAGTAGCCCCTGCTTGCCGCAACTAGAGAAAGCCCGTGTGCAGCAACAAAGGCCCAATGCAGCCAAAAATAAATAAATTAAATAAATAAAAATTTTAAATAATAAAATAAAATAAATGGAGGATTGGGAAGGACTAACTCATTGACAGTCCTTGCCTCCTCCAGCAGAGATAAGGGTAGAAGGTGGACTGGTGGGCTTTGGGGGGTGGGAAATTTTTCTTAAAAACCTACCATCACAACCTGCCTCCCCCAAACCCCTCTCCTTACATCACAGCTTCAAATCATCTGACCTCTTTCCAACCTAAATGTTCCAAGGAAAGAACAGGGAGAAGGAAGAGAAAAACGATCCAGGATTTTCATTTTTCTTGATCATTTTTAAAGTGGGATATAAGAGTGCAGTTCCAATTTTATCCTTGTTGGCAAAGCTTTATTTATGAACTGCCAAATTGTGTGGCAGTAAGAAGCATAAGCAAAAAGCAATAAATAAAATGTATAAATTCATAGTGTGATCATACGAAGTATTTTCTAACTCCTAACACAAAAGTCAATATACATGGGTACTGCTTCTTTATCACTGGATTAAGATATACTGAAAAACAATTTCTTAAGGATCAAAGAAATCCAGAGGAAGAGGTGGAGAGAGTGACAATGTTAAAAATAATAATAATGGGTAAGGCATAAAAATTAAAAGGAAACGATAATAATAAAAGCATAAAAGGAAATGTCAACTAATGAAGTTAGTAAAGAACTTATATCCACATTATATATGAATTATAGGTGTATAAGAAAGCTTTTTACGTATCATTTTCTTATTATGATACTCAGAGACACAACGTTACTATGAGTTAACCATGGTATTTTTCCAATGCATTTCAACAGGTTTATACCAGCCAAATAATTTAATACATAATAGGTATTTTCTTACCATATAATCTACCTTCCAATTAAACATAACCCTTAGAGCTATCTCTGTTTTTTCTTTGTCATACACAAATGCTTTGACTCACAACAGAAATATGCCAGTTGTTATTTAAGTATATATAAGTTTGTGTACAGCTGGCTCTTTTAGCAATGTCATGATTCATCCATTCATTATTCAGTAAATATTTATTGAGAGCATATTGTGTCTGAGGTACTGTACTTGGTACTGGAGAGATTATAAGAGAAATCAGAAGAAGAAAGAGAAAAACAGAAGAGAAAAACAGAAATAAGCAAGCAAATAAATATATAAAATAGTTACAGAATGGGAATAATGCTATGAAGGGCAATAAATGCAACAAACATTTGAGATAAAGAGGAAGGTCTCTCTGAGGAGCTGACAAGCAGAGATCTGAAGGACAAGAAGGAGGCAGCCATGTGACAAGCCAGTGGCAAAGCAGTCCAGGCAGAGGGAACACAAGTAGATACACAATGAGCAAGTTTAAGGAATGGAAAGAAAAGGCCAGTGTGGCTAGAGCAGTGTGCATGAGGGAGGGAGGGGAGGGGAGGGTCAGAAAGGTGGTAAAGAAACAGAGTCAGGCAAGCTGACGCTGAGGCCTGCTAAGAGATGCAATGTCTGAAAATAATTATCTATTCTCCTACAAACACTTAGAAATGAGCTGGGTTTGCTTTGTCTCTGTTACTTACACCTGATGAGCAGATTTACCCATAACCGAAGTCGGAAGGAGGGAAGGCACAGGGAGTTCGCAGATGACAATGATGGGTTCATCCCAACAGAAGGAATCCTTGACCTGCGCAGCTGTACATCATGAGGAACTTGCAGAACCTTGGAAGCCTATCCATGCCCCTGAAAGCAAGCTGCATAGTCTCCTGTTTTGTGCAAGCATCTCTGTAGGTTTCCAAATCCTCTGGCCTTAAAGAAATCTCCCATCCTTAGACCCCATCTATTGGCGTCTTCCTCTCAATCACAACCCATTGCTATACTTATGCAGATGGATGTTAGAAGTGTCTTGATGCAAGGACTTCAGACCTTAATGGCTTAGCTGATTTCAGAGAGACTCTGGGAAATTACAGGGGAAGATGGTAATACTAGAAATGCAAGATTTTAGCTGGATCGTCCTTAGCCAAGACCACAAAAGCTTTATGATGGGAAATCATTTCAATGCACCATACCCACTGTTCTCTTGACTCCAGGCAGTTTGCCACATTAGATCAAAAAGAAATCACAATCTAAAATGTCCAAACTTCTGCATCCCTGGTTGCATCCTTAGGCTCTAGGTCACATTCACCTGAGGTCCTCTAACCAATGTTGAAACTGGAGACAAGCTGACTGATGGGGAGTGTCCAGATGGTAACAAAAACCAAAACAAGACTGAAACCCGGATCCTGACATCAAAGAAGGAGCGATCTTGATAGTTATATCTGGGATAGTAGAAGACCAAGGACCACCCTGGCCTGTCCCCCGACCTCCCACCAGAACTGCAGTCAACAAATTCCCAGGCAGATCTTGGATAGCTACCAAGGCTTTAGATGTGGGAGGAGGTGACAGATGTGGGAGGAGTGCTTTCACTCTCACTGACCCAGTTCTCCCAATGAACAGAAAGAATAAACGGAGGGAAGGCAAATCACTGCCAGGGTGGGTGGGGTGCAGGGAGGATGGGGAGTTTTGATACTGCTTCTAGCTGTGGTTGTGGGTCCCTTTGTTTTAATATGTGTGAGAGCTAATCTCTGTGTTTCTTCGTAAAAAATTACAACCTTAGAGCTCTGCAACTTGTGCAAACTAACGGCGTAAATGACGTTCATTCTAAAGCATGAGTTTGTAACCCAGGTCATCCTTAAGGGTCTGGGTAGATAGAATTCAGGGGAGAGAGGAAGTAAGCTTGGCTGGGAAAAAATTACATCTTTATCTTCCTAACACTTAACTAAAATTTTTCATTGTATTCAATTATAAACACAGACAATAAACCATAGAAACAGCTGCAGTCTGTGTGACTCTCAACAGAAAGCGCAGCTATTTCCCCACCACATATCGCTTGCTGCGGCTATCTGAAAGGAACATTATGCTCACCATTCCTCTGCATGCCAACTGCACAGTCTCACACCGGTGACCCAAAATCGACACTGCATCTAACTCTCCAAAGGTCCAGGGTGGAAACAGCAAATGTGTGTAAATAGACATATAAAAATATATTTATAGAAAGAGGGAGAGTAAATGGGGAATGATAAAACAAATGGGATAAAATATGAATAATTGGCAAATCTAGTGAAATGTATTATTGTTGCAATTCTTTAAGTTTGAAATGGAAGGACATAATTATATTACAAGTTTTTTATTTTGATAATATTTCAATATAATTGGTTTCCCACGTAATGCTATGAATTGTATTTTATGCATCTAGAAATGAGTTCATAGACTTTACCAAATCACCAAAGGGATGCAACTTTGGGAGTACAGAGATTAAGAAGCCCTGCTCTAAAGCCGATCATAACTGTAGGCTATCTGCTAAAGCCCAGAGGAAGCTCTTCACGTGAGCAGTTTTGTACAGAAGCAGCTCACTCCACTTGAAGGGAGCCTGGGGATTATCACGGGACAGGTTTGTCATAAACTGATCAGATCACTAAAAGCCAGATGGATGCCCCTCCCACTCCTTCATCCCCAACTTACTGGCATGTAAAAAAATCCAGAGCCTGACTCAACTGGGGAGGGGGTGGGGAAATAAGAGTAACTACGATGGAGTTGCTTACTGATCTGATGAGATGGAACCTCAGAATTGAAAGTAAACATTTATTTCAATATTAAACTAACTAAAGATGTGCTCCTTCTTTAAACTGCAGGCTGAGGCCATGACTTCTGGGCAGAAAAGAAGTGGCATAGTGTATTCAACCACTCTCCTCTTCACTTAGCAAAAGGTAAGGAAACACTATAGAAGGTGACAGAACACTATAAAAGGCAGAGGGATGGTAACTGAATAGTAATGAGCAGAACATCTTCTGTGCTGAAAATGAGGAACATCAGGCTAGGTACCAGGAGCTCTGGCACGGGAGCGAGGAGAGAAGTGAGTGACAGCAGTGGGAGAGGGCAGTGGGTGGGATGCCTTGCAGGAGCAGCTGACGCTCTTTGTAGGGCAGGAGAATCAAGAAGAGCCAGGGACATCTTACTCTCAGAAAACAAAGGTGCTCTCACAGCCACCTTGGGGATGGAATTTAAAAGGATAATGAGGTCAGCCTAAGGAACAGGTTCTGGTGGCCAGGCAGTGGCGCTCTGAGCATCAAAAGGAAAACAATGACTACACTTCACTGGAGCGACTCCAAGACACGGTCGAAAGGAGGAATTATAAAAAGTATACTAGAGAAGTCATATCTACTGATATGTCCCGAATTTCTCATAAAAACAGAGATGAGGAAAAGACAAATCATTCTGTTGACTGAAAAAAATGAACAATGTGAGAGTTGTGAGTTACGTTTTATTTGGGGCAAAATGAAGACTATAGCCCAGGGAGACAGCGTCTCAGACAGCTCGGAGGGACTGCTCCGAAGAGGTCAGGGGGAAAGGCCAGTATTGTGTATGATTTTAGAGAAGGGGGGACGTGCTGTCAAGCACACATGTTGCCCGAGGCTTGCTGCTCATCACGAGCAGTTGTCACCACTAACGATTTCAGTGCTTTTCTAGATACGAGGAGATGCCAGAACCTGTGCTCATAAAATCTTCTCCTGAAAATGTCTAACTATCTGAAGGCCTGTTCTGCCAGTTTTTCCCAGAGCACCGAGCACCTCATTCCCGATCTCCGCCCTGAACTCCTTTCAGGGTGTGTTGATGGTCAGTGGCTGCAGTGGCCAGTGACTTAGTCCTTGTAGAGGCAGATGGCGAGTGCCAATTTTTAGTTGGCAATTCAATTGGTAAAAGAATGTAAAATACTATGATTTGTTTTGCTGATAAAATACTTTCTCCTCACTGAGTTGATTAGTTGTTATAGTAATAGTGATTATAATTTGTTTTGATTTCTCTTAGAGATATGAGATATTTTACGAAGACAAAAGTCTTGCTGAAATGGTACCACAAGAATAATGGCATTCAGTAGTCACCCTCGGGCGGGCCGGAGTTGGATCTGTTTAGGATGCTACGCCTAGGACGCTGCTTTGATTCACTCAGAAGCCCTCTGCTGTGTGTGGGTAGTTGTCTGCCAGGTATTTACATCTAGTCAATGGGAGTAAGAGATGTGGGGAGAGAACACCAACACCTCCATCAGAAGGGGCGCCTTTTCCCATCTGAAGGCAGCCTGATTCCAAAGGAGTGGAGCTTCCCCGTGGAGCACTCAGAGCTCTGATGACACTGCAGACACTGCCTTCCTCACCTAATGCATGGTTTCCTTCAGTTTTCAGACTCCTTGCCACCAAACAAACTTTACACTCTGTAACTGTGCCTAGAGGCACCTTCCTGTCAACCTTCTCACCACCCCCAGGGTGTAGACAAGGGCCAGTCCAGTCCATGCCTGGATCACAAAAAGTAAAGGGCTCAGACTTAACATGTAATGGGAAGCCATTTGGAGGGCTTCAAGCAGGAGTATGACTGGATCTAACTTGTGTTTTTAAAACGTCACTCTGGCTGCTGTGAGGACACAGAACTGGAGAGGTAAACTGGAGGCTAGAGGTTGATGTGGTGTCTGCGGCTCACAGAGGTGATGGAGACGCGATAAGGAAGCTTTCTGGATCCAGCAAGATGGTGAACTTGGCTTCCAGTTGTGGACAAAGAACGTAGCCTGCCATTACAGAAAACAAACAATGCGCCCGCCATCAAGCCTTCAGCCATGGCAGCACCCCCATCCGCCTGTGCCTGAGGGGGATTCAGGACAGAGGGAAACGTGAAACATTCTGTGTCAATACTGGCCCTAGATGGTTAAGGTACATACCTAAGGAATAATTTCAGTGAGCCCAGATTCTTGCATCTTCCCCTACATAAAATCATTAACTTGAGACGTCTGTTCTTTGTGATTAGCAGTAATCTATGATGTTCAACTACGTGGCTTTTTTTTTCCAACAAAACTCAATGTTTCTGGCTCCTCCTTTACCTCTATGGAGCAGTTCCTCAGAGTTATATGAGACGCTGTTTCCTGGGCTACAGTCCTAAGTAAGGTCCCCTGAATAAAACTTAACTCACAACTTTAGGTTGTGTGTTTTTGTTTAGTTGACATGGTGAACACCTCCCATGACAAACATGTTTAATAAAATATAACAAAAGCTGGGCTTCCCTGGTGGCGCAGTGGTTGAGAGTCCGCCTGCCGATGCAGGGGACGCGGGTTCGTGCCCCGGTCCAGGAAGATCCCACGTGCCGCAGAGCGGCTGGACCCGTGAGCCATGGCCGCTGAGCCTGCGCGCCCGGAGCCTGTGCTCCGCCACGGGAGAGGCCACAACAGTGAGAGGTCCACGTGCAGCAAAAATAAATAAATAAATAAATAACAAAAGCTATTTTAAAACAAAGTCAAGCTCAGGGACTTCCCTAGTGGTCCAGTGGTAAAGAATCTGCCTTACAATGCAGGGGACGCGGCTTCAATCCCTGGTCAGGGAACTAAGATCCCACATGCCGCGGGGCAACTAAGCCCACGCGCCACAGCTACTGAGCTCGTGTGCCTCAGCTAGAGCCCACATGCCACAAACTACAGAGCCCATGCGCCCTGGAGCCTGCATGCCACAACTAGAGAAGAGAAAACCTGCACGCCACAACTAGAGAAGAAGCCCACGCACCTCAATGAGAGATCCTGCATGCCTCAACGAAGATCCCGCGTGCCGCAACTAAGACCCAATGCAGCCAAAAATAAATGAAATAAACAATAAATAAATCTTTTTAAAAAATGAAATAAAACAAAATCAAGCTCTAAAGAAAATAAAAATAAATAAAGGGAAACCCTTGGGTGCTAGAATTGAAAACAGAACATTCAGCAGAAGCGATAAGCACATAGCTGATGACGTAAAATTCCTGCAGGCACCTCAGGATAGGCTTTTAACACTTGTTCAGTGCAGAAGGTGTGGTTTTGAGTCTCACATTCTATGGGAGCTAGATTCGAGTTCCCTATATAAAGGCAGAACCTTGGAAAGATTGCCTCCTTGTCTATAAGAAAGTCTAGAACAGCTCTGCCCAGCAGCCCATGAAAGCAACAACACGCCTCTTTCTGCTTGGAGCTTTGAGTGAGAAATCACAAACCTAAGACTCTGCCATCCATAGATATATCTGAATTTACACTACCTATGTGCTACAGAAATTCCAAACTAAGGAACCGATATAAAAAACTAGTCCCTAACAGCGAACTCCTAGGGTATCCAAAAGAAGCAAACACAAAAACTGCTCTGTAGAGATAAATTTAGAATCTGAGGTGCTTGGGACTCCCATAGAAAACAATCAATCTGGCTAAAGATAAGCTCACAGTAAAAATGATGAACACATGTTAATCTCCAATGCAACATAAAGGGGAGTCTGTGCCACCACAAACAGGAATTAACCCCAATAAACTGAAATAATAAAAGACTATGAAAGAGACTCTAAAATTATTTTTAAATGAAAGGAAGAAGAGAAAGCAAGATGAACAGGACACTATGAAGAAGAGATGATGGTGGCCAGGAGTAAGTGGCTACAGTGAAGGTGGTGAGACAAAGGGATTCAAGGTATACTTGAAGGAACAGCTCACAGTAACTGCTGATTAGGTGAACCTGGAAGAAAGGAATCCAGAATTCCTAGGCTTTAGCTTAAGCAACTAGGTGGGTGCTCTGCCCTCTACCAAAATGAAAAAGACTAGAGGAGGAAGAGCTTTGCAGAGTGTGGGTGGGTTTGGCATGTAAAGTTGGGATGCCTATTACACATCCAAGTAGAGACGTCAAGAAGGAGGTTGAATATTCAAATCTAGAGCTTAGATGAGAACACAGGGCTAGAGATATTGAATTTAGGCATCACCAACATAGAGGTAATATTTTAAAGCCTTGTCAATTACTATTCATTCTTCAAGATGCGACTTCAGAGTACTTCCTATGAAGCCTTTTTTTTTTTTGCAGTACGCGGGCCTCTCACTGTTGTGGCCCCTCCCATTGCAGAGCACAGGCTCCGGACGCGCAGGCTCAGCAGCCATGGCTCACGGGCCCAGCCGCTCCGCGGCATGTGGGATCTTCCTGGACCGGGGCACGAACCCGTGTCCCCTGCATCGGCAGGCAGACTCTCAACCACTGTGCCACCAGGGAAGCCCCCTATGAAGCCTTTTTAAAATGGTCTTTTTTTTTTTTTCATCTTTATTGGAGTATAATTGCTTTACAATGGTGTTGGTTTCTGCTTTATAACAAAGTGAATCAGTTATACATACACATATGTTCCCATATCTCTTCCCTCTTGCGTCTCCCTCCCACCCTCCCTATCCCACCCTTCTAGGTGGTCACAGCACTGAGCTGATCTCCCTGTGCCATGTGGCTGCTTCCCACTAGCTATCTATTTTACGTTTGGTAGTGTATATATGTCCATGCCACTCTCTCACTTTGTCACAGCTTACCCTTCCCCCTCCCCATATCCTCAAGTCCATTCTCTAGTAGGTCTGTGTCTTTATTCCTGTCTTACCCCTAGGTTCTTCATGACATTTTTTTTTTCTTAGATTCCATATATATGTGTTAGCATATGGTATTTGTCTTTCTCTTTCTGACTTACTTCACTCTGTATGACAGACTCTCGGTCCATCCACCTCACTACAAATAACTCAATTTCGTTTCTTTTTATGGCTGAGTGATATTCCATTGTATACATGTGCCACATCTTCTTTATCCATTCATCTGATGATGGACACTTAGGTTGTTTCCATCTCCTGGCTACTGTAAATAGAGCTGCAATGAACATTTTGGTACATGACTCTTTTTGAATTATGGTTTAAACAGAGTGATGGGCTCTTAGAGTAACCTGTATCTCTCTTACACACTCTGTGACTTTGTTTATTTACCTGTCTCCCCATTATCCTGAACACCTAGCCCATTGTGTGGCACACAACCAGGAATCAGTATGTTTATTCAGTTCATGGATGAATGACTATTCTGAAGTTCTAAGTGCGAGTCCCTGGCACAATATCTTGGAAAAGTGGGCACTCAAAACTATTTACTGAATGAATAAATGAGCTAACCTTCTGAGCAGCTAGACTTTGACTGCTTTCACTCAGAGCCAAAGATGTAAAATACTGGATACACTCATCTAGGTCTGTTTGAGGTAAAGAAGCCAGCAACTGTCTGAGCTCTTCTTCAACGGAAGAATCCTGAAATAAAGGAAAAGAAATTCTTCATAATTAAACTCCACAATTGAGTATAACAAAAAGTACCCAAAGAATAAAGCCAAAACAAAACAGGAGAGGTAAATCAGTGCTTTTAGTCTTGAAAACAGTCACCACCCTGATAAGCAGAGAATCATTTAATTTTGAATTCTATACTTTCATGTCTGCTAACTCAATCTGAAAGACCTATTGCAAAGCATAGCTCAAGATTTTCACCTCATAGGCTACTTCACGTCTTGACTCAAAATGAATTATTACATTTTTTCTAACTAAAGCTGGCTTTTTAATATGCAGAACTTGTTCCTATCTGATTTTTTCTAGTAACTAATATCTAGAATAATTTGTTTTTCTATTTTTCAAAAACGCATTGCAAGTTTTCAGATTTTCATTTTCTAGAAAAGTCTGAGAAAAGCGCTCAAGGAACATGCTCTAATATCTATATTAGTAGTTAACAATTAATATCCATGTATATTAGTACATTAATATCTATATGTAGTAGTTCTCCAGAGACTGTTTCGCACCCCAGGAAATATTCAGCAATATCTGAGACATTTGTGGTTGTTACAACTCAGGGGTGCTGCTGTCATCCAATGAGTAGATGCCAGGGATGCTGCTACAGTGTACAGAACAGCTTCCAACAACAAAGAACTATTTGGCCCAAAATGTCAGTAGTGTTGAGGTTGAGAAAAACTGTTCCATAGCAACCTTAGAACAAAGGACCAATTTATGGATGCTGATATGCTAAGAAGCCACCCTCTGGTGTATAGAGACTCCCAACTCCACATAGGGGAAAATAATTTAGGAGAAATAGCACCTCCTGTGGAATCAAAAAATCTTGGAATGGAAACCACAATTGCAGGTTTAAACCCTAGTTTACCTGCGTGTGAAAAGTAGCCAACAAACTGCTTTGTGAATGGTTATTTTGCACCCAAAGTGAAGATGATATATTAAACATTTTTTACTTACTGGATTATTTTATTTACTTACTTCTTTTAAAGATGGCAAAGGAGGTGGGCAGAGAAAAAAACGAAGATCACTATCTTTGCTTCGTGCCAGACCAATAAGAGTTCTCAGATCACAGGCTTGAGCAATTATCCTATACTGGTAATCTATTGTAAAAGTATATTGCGAGTACGCAAATTAGCTTATGGCTGTTTCAAAGGTTAAATGAACAACTTAACTTTTAAACTACAAGTCTGTAAGTCAAAATTTCCCAAGTTTTTTTTTTTTAACTGCAACTGCATTTACAATACCGTAAGCTAAATATCCAACATTTCCATGACTGATCTCATAATTCTCAACATATATCTAGATATACCACAAACTAACCTTTTTGAAAAAAATAAACCTCAAATGTGAAAACTGATAGGTCAGAACCAATTTAACTTCTCCTTAAAAAAAAAATTCCATCATCCAAAAGCTATTTTCATCACTACTCAAAAAACCTGAGTTCTGTTTAAATCTGTCGTCCCCTGGTACCTACATGGTGCTTTGACATCCCATGAAGCCCATGAATAATCTGAGGTTCCAGACAGTAGTACTTTGTTTTAGCCTTCATGATTTCACCATTCCATTCTTTATGTATTGCTATAGACTGAATGTTTGTGTCCCTCCCAAATTCATGTGTTGAAACCTAATCCCCAAGGTAGCACCTTTGTGAGGTGATTAGGTCAAGACAGTGGAGCCCTCATGACTGGGATTAGTGCTCTTATAAAAGAGACCCCAGAGAGCTCCCTCAATCCTCACCAGACACAGAATCTGCTGGCACCCAGATCTTATATTCCCAGCTTCCAGAAAACTGTGAGAAATAGATTTCTGTTGTTTATAAGCTACCCGGTCTAAGGTATTTTGTTATAGCATCCCAAATGGACTAAGGACATGTATCAAAAAAAAACTGCAGCCATTGAAGGAGACATTTTTTAATAATAGCACTATATAACTTGGGTGAGTTCTTCAGAATCAAGTGCGGAACTTTTAAAAAATCTACATGCCAGGGCTCCAACTTTGATTTTTCCGATACAGTAGAAGTCTGAAATGGAGTCCTGGAAGGCAGATTTTGAAACAGATCAGATTTTTATTCTAAGTCTCCACTCGCATTAAATAAGCTTATTTTTACATTATAAATTATTATAGCCACCACTCAATCAAACTAATTAACTTGTATGAAGACAGAGATCTTATTCTGAGACTAAATTTTTCTTTGAAAACATTCTTTTTTGTTTACCCATTTTTACAAGATGACTCTACTAACAAAGTGTACTTTAGCCCCTGTACTCAGAGCAGATCTGATCTCTTGCTCATGTACTTTTACTGCAGAACTTGCGATTTTAAATACAGCTAAATATTTAAAATCTTCCTTAAAAAACAAATATACACACGCAAATTAGGCACATTTGACCAAGTATTAGTATTAAAGCCAAACAGACTGTCAAAGTGAATGCAAATGTAACTTCGATGCAGCCAGCAATTAAAATATATTTTATTAAATAGGAACCAAAAAAAACACAGACACACTAGGCCATAACTATCAGAATCAAGAGTTTCTCCAATCAAGTAAAAGTTCATTCTGGTAGAAAGTTATACAAATATATCTACCTCAGTTTTGAGGGTGTTCTTACCAAACACAATATGACTGCCAGGCCAGCAGGTTTTATACTTTCTCTATCACTAGAGTTTCTTTTAAATTTTTTTAAAAATATTTTTTACATATATTAATATTTCCTGAATTATTTTCCTTCCTTAGTATCTCCTTCCCTTCTCTTTTACATCAGAGATCAAGAGCTAGCTGACGGTATGCCATGTGTTCAGATGGTTTCATTACCATGCCAGTGACGGGTCTCTGCCATTTCCTGCACAGCCTGCAGTCGTGCTGCTCTGTCATCAGACTTACTTTTCCTCAGGAGCAGCCACACAGCACATTCGTGATCTTCTATGTCAATTGTACTAAAGGTGTCTTTGTTAAAAAAAAAAAAAAAAAAAAAAGACAATGTGAACAGTTAAAACAACATTTTCATCCTCACATTTAAGACAGTAATTTATAAATATTTTAAATCTACAATAGGAAAGTTATATCCATCTCCAGGTGTTGATAATGAC
Organism: Phocoena phocoena; assembly: GCF_963924675.1. Taxonomy (NCBI): domain Eukaryota; kingdom Metazoa; phylum Chordata; class Mammalia; order Artiodactyla; family Phocoenidae; genus Phocoena; species Phocoena phocoena. The sequence goes on along the minus strand of NC_089230.1, from coordinate 9,176,335 downwards.
TGATAGGTTTCTTTTCAGTTCTGTCATATTATTTTGTTTTATTTGTTACATATATTTTGTATGTGCTTTTGTTTCATATATTATGTTGCTTTCACAATGAGATCTTTTTTTTTGGCTCCTTTTCCCTAAAAAACTTTTTATTATGAGAAATATCAAGCATATGGGATAGATTAAAAGAATAATTGACATGCAATTGACATTGACATCCACATGCTTACCACAACTAGATTTAATAAATGTTATTATTTTGCCATATTTGCTTAATCTATATGGAAGTGTGTGTATTTTTTTTTTTTTTTTGCCATGCTGCACGGCTTGTGGGATCTTAGTTCCCCAACCAGAGATCAAACCCGGGCCCTCGGCAGTGAAAGCGTGAAGTCCTAACCACTGGACTACCAGGAAATTCCCCAGGATGACTGTGTATTTTTTTCCGAACTATGTGAAAGAAAGGCGCAGAAATAATGACATTCCACCCTTTCATAGTTCAACATGCATCTCCTAAGAATAAGCCTGCATTCTGCTATATAATCACAATGCCATTTTAACACCCAAAAATAACTAACAAAAATCTTCCAAATCATCTAAAATTCACTCCAACTCCATATTCAAATTTTTCCAATTGTCTTCAAAATATCTTTAGAGCTGGTTTTTTATAAAGCAGGATTTGATTAAGTCTCTTTAGTATCTTAATTCTAGAAAGTTTTCCCACCTTTTTTTTTTCATGATGCCAACTTTTTAAAGAGATCAGGTCAGCTCTTTTATAGCTAGCTTCACAATGCAGATTTGCCTGATTGTGAAATCTACATTTTTGATGCAATATTCTCATTATGAGAAAGCGTGGGAGTGATTTTATAACAAATTTTAAATTTTTAAATATTCATCAAGAGTCTCAATATTTATTTACAACTATCTAACAAAAAACAATGCATCCATAAAGATAGAAGGAAGAAAACAGTCCAAGGCATCAAGCCCTTAAATATAGCCCAAGAGAATAATGTTCCTCAATTTTCCATAGCTATAATAAATGTTAGTATAAGAAATGGGAAAAAAATCTCAGGTTGATCATCAAATGACTTTCAGATTACTGATAAGGAGTCTCAGTTAAATATGTGATACTTACCAGCAAATGGACCCCGTAATATCCTGGCTGACGTTGCCAATACTTTTCTTACTGCTTTGTGAAGCTCTTTTCTTGCCTGGTAGGTGATTCCTAAAATGATTACAAATTTAAATAAAACCAAGTAGGTACTCTTAATGCTATGTATGCTCCAATACTTCAAAGAAAAAAATGTATAAACTAAACCCCAATTTTTTCAAAAAGAAAATATAAAACAGCATCTTTCTCTTTTTACTGTCACTATTTAAAGCAACTAAAACCATTATGGGAACACAGAACTCTAGATCCCCCCAAAAACACTGCTTTCCTAGTCAGGGAAAAAGTAAAAACAAATCAAAAGCAAAAACACTAACTAAAACTAACAAAAATCCTCATATACAACATAGGATTAACTACATTCAGGAAAATGTCACTTAAAAATACCACTCTCAAAGTGAAATTTAGAGATACCTTACTAATGAGATTAAGCTTTACTATACAGGTAAATTATATGCTATAAAAATTATCTGTGTAATTGAAATTGTAACACACCATAAAAGCACGTTGAAAGAGGAAGGTGAAATAACAATAAACACAAACAGGAGAGAGTGGTGATACATATAGCTGTAGACAGGGGAGCAGCAGGACCTGCCCACTCAGGGAATGTAAAGTGCTCACAGGCATGGTTATTCTGGCTGACAGTGTAGAACAGGCAGCTGTAAATCTAGTGTGATGACTCCCCAAGCTACCCATATCCTGATGGAAAGATACTCCTCTGCCCCAAAATCTCATGTTCACCAAGCAATCGTCTGATTACTAATTGGATTTCCATGTGACCAAAATATGGAGAAGGGGAGTGTTCTGACTAGTAAAGACAGGTTTTCCAGCCTTAACGACAGATTTTTTTCCTCTGTAAATAAGTTGGTATTCACACTTGTGAATCCGTCTCATGAGTTCAGTGTGCATGAATAAATGCCTTAGAGCAAAAATACCTCTGAGCTAAGTGACAAAATCACGTTTTTATGCTTGCTAAACTGAGGACCAGCCTCCGAACCGACAGTTCTCATGAAGGTGAGGAACTCCAAGTTTAGATTTAAAAAGCTGGCTAGGGCTTCCCTAATGGCGCAGTGGTTGAGAGTCTGCCTGCCGATGCAGGGGACATGGGTTCGTGCCCCGGTCTGGGAAGATGCCACATGCCGCGGAGCAGCTGGGCCCGCGAGCCATGGCCGCTGGCCCTGCGCGTCCGGAGCCTGTGCTCTGCAATGGGAGAGGCCGCGACGGTGAGAGGCCCACGTAACGCAAAAAAAAAAAAAAAAAAGCTGGCTAGTCTTCACCTGACTTAGTTATAGGAGAGCTGCAAATATGGGTTAAATATGAAAGTCCAAAATTTTATCTTCAATTAATTCTTTAGGAACTTGGTTCTCATAGGGTTTGGTGATTCATAGAGTTAGCTGAACCTATTTTATTAATATTGTGCTTTAAATACTCATTTTTTTATTTTTTATAGTTTTTTTCTTCCAGTTTTCCTGAAATACAATTGGCGTACAGCTCTGCATAACTTTAAGGTAAACAGCATAATGATTTGACTTACAAACATCATGAAATGATTACCACAACAAGTTTAGTGAACATCTATCATCTCATATGGATACAGAATCAAAGAAAAAGAAAAAAAATGTTTTCCTTGTAATGAGAACTTCTTAGGATTCACTCTCTTAACAACTTTCATATATAACATACAGCAGTGTTAATTACATTTACATTTATATTTATTAATGTTATACATGACATCCTTAGTACTCATTTATCTTATAACTGCAAGTTTGTACATTTTGACCACCTTCATCCAATTCCCCTTCCCCCACATGCCCCACCTCTGGTAACCACAAACCCGATCCCTGTTTCTATGCGTTTGTTTGTTTTTGAAGTATAATGACCTACAACACTGTGTTAGTTCCTGGTATACAACACAGTGATTCCACATTTCTATACATTTCAAAATGATCACCATGCTCAGTCCAGTTTTTATCTGTTACCATACAAAGGTATTGCATAATTATGGACCACATTCCCCACACTTCATACCCATAATTCATTTATTTTGTAACCAGAAGTCTGTACCTCTTAACCGCCCTCACCTATTTCTCTCCTCCCCTCACCCCACCCCTCTGGCAACCACCTCTTTGTTCTCTGTAGAAACGATTCTGTTTCTGTTTTGTTATGTTTATTCATGTTTTATTTTTAGATTCCATATATAAGTGAAATAATACAGCATTTGTCCTTCTCTGACTTATTTCACTTAGCATAATATCCTCTGGGTTTATCCATGTTGTTGCAAATGGCAAGGTTTCATTCCTTTTTATGGCTGAGTAATATTCCATTGTATATATGTACCACATCCTCTTTACCCATTCATCTACTGATGGGCACTTAGGTTGCTTTCATATCTTGACTATTGTAAATAATGCTGCAGTGAATAGAGGGGTGCATAATCTTTTAGAATTTTCTTTGGATAAATACCCAGGAGTGGCATTGCTGGTTCTATCGTAGTTCTATTTTTAATTTTTTAAGGAATCTCAATACAGTTTTCCATAGTGTTTGTACCAATTTACATTCCTAAATACTCATTTTTAAATTCAATAAGTAGCTTCCATTTTTCACGAAGATGGGATTACTTTACCATAAACTTACCGTGATTTTCTCTTTTATCTAAAGAAACTGTGTGCACATATATATATGACTTCATTTTTTCTTTTTCTACCACTTGAGTATCTAATGTCAAAGACTTCTTCAAGGCCAGAACTTCATATGTAATAAATAAAGAACCTCTTAAAAAGAAACAAAAAATTCATCATAAATATATGATCTAAATATAACACAGGAGCCACTCTTTTTTTTATTAACCTTTTTGTAGAACTTTTTCTTTCTTTTTTATTGGGAAACATAACGTATATACAGTAATGTGCATATAACATACATTATACATATATATGTATAAATGTATACACACATTTCAGCTTACAAATAATAATAAATAGCTGCAATGCCATACCCAGGCAAAAAAAACGTTAACAGTACCCAGAAGCCCACAGTGCATCCCTCTCTGATCCTGACCCATTCTCTCATCTCTATAGCTAACTATTATTCTGGGTCTTATTATAGTAATATCCTTGCTGTTCTTTATAGTTCACCACCTAAACATGAACCTTTAAACAACGGGGCTTAGTTTTGTCGGTCTGTGAACTTCACAGGAATGAAATCACACTGTATGTATTCTTTAGTTCACCTTCTGTTTGTGAGATTCATCCATGTTGTTACATGTATCTGGAGTTCATGCATTTATATTTTCACATGGTATGTGATTCATCCATTGTATAGCTATACTACAACTTATTTATCCATTCTACCACAGACGGGCAATTTAGGGACTTTCTATCGATAGCTTGAGTCTATTACAAATAATACTGTTACACGCTGTATACATCTACACTGTATGCATGTGTATATGTTCCTCTAGGATACATATCTAGAAGTAAACTGCAGACTTTCTGAAAGTATATATATTGTGCAACTTTACGATAGTGCCAAACTGTTTTTTTTCAAAGATTAGCCAATTTGTACTCCTTATCACCAGCATATGAAAATTTCTCCTCTCCTAAGAGTTATACCCAAAATCAAATATTAAAAGTGAAATACAGGGGACGCAGTGGTGTCTCAGTGGTTAAGAATCCACCTGCCAATGCAGGGGACACGGGTTCAAACCCTGGTCTGGGAAGATCCCACATCCCACATACCACAAGTAAGCCTGTGCGCCACAACTACTGAGCCTGTGCTCTAGAGCCTGCGAGCCACAGCTACTGAAGGCCGTGTGCCTAAAGCCCGTGCTCCACAACAGGAGAAGCCACCGCCATGAGAAGCCCCGCGCACCACAAGGAAGAGTAGCCCCCGCTCGCTGCAACTAGAGAAAGCCCACGCGCAGCAAAGAAGACCCAACGCAGCCAAAAATAAATAAATAAATATATGTATATATTTAAAGTGAAATACAGGGAGTTCCTGTATCACTGCACCGTAATTCCATGCAGTGGTTAGGACTCCTCACTTTCACTGCGAGGGCCCGCGTTCAACCCCGTTCGGGGAATTAAAATCCTGCTAGGTGCACAGTGCAGCCAAAAAAAAAAGAAAACTGGAAAGAAAAGAAAGTGAAATACAATGTTGTGTATCCTAAAATGAAGGATTTTCCCCTAATCAGATTGACCTACACGAAACCCAGACACAAAGGCTGCACTCTGTCTGGATTCACAACTTAGAAACACACAGTCTTATGAAGTCTTTTTCTGAGCTTCCCACCCTAAAGCAAAAGCAAGTAAGACAGAAAGGCCAGACTCTGGCCAGTACCAGAAGAATAGAGAAAGCTCTCAAGAATCATCACCTCTCCTGGGGAATCTATCTGAGCAGCCAAAAAGAACAAATCTATTCAGTATTTTTATCATGCTTTCCATGAAAGACAAAACTCTTTACCAGAAATTGTGATTAATTTTCACTATATTCCTGAATATAACTGTGATATAAACAAAGAAATTGCACTATAGAAAACAATGTACATTTATCTTTTGCCTAGAATGAGTCAAAAGAAAAAATCATCTAAATATGTTTTGTCTTACCTTACAATGTCATGGAAAAATGTACGTATTTGGATAAAATGCCAAATATATTCCCTTTATCATTTTAGCATCTAAGGGTTGATTTTATATTTATACTAATGAAAAAGAATATTATTAACAAAAACACTAGAACAGTATTAGACATAACATATATATCCTCCGCCCCCCCCCCCCAAGAAAAGGAAAGAAAAGAGAATGAAAAATAACGATTTGGGGGAAGATAGTCACTCCAGTCATTAAGCATGTGCCTCTGAAACAGCATGAGATGAGAGTGTCCATCTATTGGTTTTCTCAGTCAATCTCAATTTCCTTTCATAAGAGCTTTATGGTGACTTAAAGGATGTTCAAAAGTAATTCTGACTATAGTTGACTTTTACCTTCTTCACCCTCTTTATAACCTAACACAAGATGTGATTTTAGGTGTGTGAAAGCTAATTAGTGAGTGCCTGCTCTGTACATGCCAAGTGCTTCCCTCAGAGAAACAGTGCCAGATGGGCAGAATCCCCATCGTACACCTCGATCCAAGAGAAAACACTCCTCAGGAGTTAGAGTAACCGGATCAAGACAACATTGAAGTGGTAGAACCAGTGATTAACCAGGGATGAATCCACATGTTTATAGATTCCAAAATCTGTACCCTTTCAGTGCCCCATGCTACCTGTAAATCACTTCCACTGAGATTTCAAACAGTAGTATCATAAAGCCAGTTAATATTTCACAGTTGACACTTACCCTAAAATAAGTGATCCAGTAAACTTTATTATATTTCCTTCAAAAAGAAAGGGGAAAAAAAGTCAATGTGATGAATATCAATTGGAAAAATTGATATCTTGCCATTAATATAATCATTTACTATCAACACATGGCTTCCTATTCCCAGATACAAAAAATGAACCAATAAGCAGTGAGTCCAAAATATAATCTGTATTTCATACTAATTCTCCCCCTCCTCCACCCCTTCTTATTCTGCCATCCTCCACACTAAATCAGTAAGAAACCCTCGTTTGGCTGCACTACTGATACTGCCAGGCCTAAAGTGCTTTCACTGAATGCAATGTCCAGGGAGCTAACTGTCCTGACTTTTTTTTAGTTCACAATCAGTTAAATAAAGGAATGGGAAGAATTCTCCATATCACTACCTAAGACTATATTAAGGGATTATGTTTGTGAAGTGGGACACAAAATGATTCTTCCCAAAGAAATTATGTTATAATTGGTGGTTAAGTGCCATATACAGGTAGTCCCATTTAAAATATAGGTTAGGGACTTCCCTGGTGGTCCAGTGGTTAAGACTTCTCCTTCCAATGCAGGGGGTGCGGGTTTGATCCCTATTCAGGGAGCTAAGATCCCACATGCCTCACAGCCAAAAAACCAAAACATAAAACAGAAGCAATATTGTAATAAATTCAATAAAGACTTTAAAAATGGTCCACATCAAAAAAATCTTTAAAAAATATATAGGTTACTTTCTACAAGTTTATTTATAAATTTTTTGTTTGGAACTTGGAAAAAATTTTTTTAATATTAAAAAAAAAGTCCTAGTGGCAGACACAGCTAGCTGCCTATTCAATATACATAAGCCCCTTAATTCTTACTAACACAACCTGATTACTACCTAAAGATATTCAAATTTCTTTACTACCTAAAGATATTCGAAGATACCTGATTACTACCTAAAGAATTCTCTGCAGGTAGGGCTGGCTGTGCAACACAGCTGTAGCCAATATATATATACACATAGAGAGAGAGAGATGTAATACATCTATATAAACATACAGATGGAAGTCTATAGGGAGAGATCCCTCCCCAAATAAAAAGACAAAGCCTCGTAACATGGCTTTTGGTCTTTCTGCCTTCTTGATGTCCTAGGATTCAGCAACAACTTGTGACCATGAGGACAATAAGATAATAGAGCAGGAAGACGCGAGAATTGCTAAACTGTGATTCCTGCCCTAAATTGTCTCCATCTTGACTTCCTGTTATGTAAGAAAAATGAAAACCTTACTAATTTAAGCCATTATAGTCTAGTTTCTGTTATATGTACTGAACACAATGTTAACTAATATTACCCATGATGGTTAGGGACTGCAGGCAGCTCATGAATATCTATGTAACCTATAATTTGTTGGATGTATAGAGGTAGGTAGCCCTTTGTTCAGACCTTCAACTTATGCTGCCAAGAACACACTTCTCCTCCATACTGAGGGATAAGGAACTTTCCTCCATTAACTTCCCTATGCATCAGCCAAGGGAGATGGAAATTCCTCCCAAACTCTAGGGCCCAGTGGTTCCAGAACAGGAAAGAGGGCAGTTCCAGAAACTCTGCAGGGATGAGATCGAAAGTTGTGACACACAGAGCTTCTTGACTGTGCAACCCCTCTGGGACCTTTTTCATTCCAAGATGGCTTCCTGGACTTCCCAGGGGACAGCCAGTTTATTTCCTCCTATACTGCTGCCATCTGTGTCTTCTTACTAGGATGTTTCCTTTTCACTAAGCCCTGGAAACAGAATACAGACTCACAGCCTTTTCTCCTGCCCCAAAGTGTATTTACTACTCTTGAGTGTGTTTTGCTAGAAATGATGAGAGAAGAAAAGCTCCCTTCTCTGTCCCACTCCTCTTTTTATTTTTAAAATACAAAATCACAGAATTTTCTAGATGAAAAAGATCTATCCTAAAAACTGATCTTTCTTACCGATCAAAAGGAAGCTCCATGAGGACAGAGACTTCATCTTATTCAATACTGTATCCTCTGGGCCTAGTAATAGTACCTGGCACATAGCAGAATGAATGAAAGATGGCCTAGGCCAATATTCTCATTTTACAAATAAAGATTAGTAATAAGTAATGTAAATAAAGATTTACAAATAAAGACAGTAGATTAGTGCTAGATCCTAAGTTCCTGTAGGGCAAGCAAAACATCTTCCTGGTTCACCACTGAATTCCCAGAACCTAATACATGTGCCTGGCACCATGTTTTACAGAAGCTTAATAAATGGCTGCTGAAAAAGAATGCAGTGACACTTGAGTTTAAAAGGATGAGTATGAATCTTACAGGAAACATAGGGGAGGGAAAAGATTCCCAAGTAAAAGGAGTATGCATGGCTCTGGGCGTACAAATTTGGGGTGAACCTTTAGTACAGAAAAGACATAAACAACTTTGAGATTTATCATGGATTAAATAAGTTTTTGTGGACAACCCTGGAAAGTTAACCACAATTCTATCACTGTTTCTACAAGAAGATATTGTTGTTTAAGCTGTACTCACTGACATCTCTCCAATATGTGTTGCTTTTTGGCGGAGGAGTTGAGGTTCCCATTCTTCTGCAACAGATGACGCAATAAGCAGCCAGGGACATTCTGTGTGCTTAGAACAATTATAACACGTTTAATTTAGCATGTAATTAAAAACATTTCTCTTAACTATAAGAACATGTCACAATCACAGTAGACCGCCCACAGAGTTAGATTTTTCAAGACCTGGAAAAAAAGTTTTCAATTAAAAAAAATTTCTCCCCTAAAAATTTAAAGCAGACTTATTAGAATAGTATTTTGCTAGTACCTCAATGATTATTCTTCAAACTGTGTCCAACTGTGAACAATGATTAGTAGGAAAAAGGAAAAGAGATTATTAATCAGAATATCAATATAGGAATCAAAAAATGTTAATGCCTTCTAAAAATATATATATGCATATAGATAGATATATTTATCTTTAGTGACTGAAGTCCCTACAGAAATGAAAAGCAGCTCTGAATGGAAGATATACTTAGGACCCATAGAAGTGTTTAGCTTTTCTCCAAGGCCTTCAAGAGGGTACCCAACATTGTTTAAAATCTTTGAAATGTAATCGTTACTTGTTGGCATCCTGTCAAAGAAGGAGATGTTGCCCAACTATTTAATCACTATCCTTTTGCTCAACTATTTCATCAACTGAGTAAAGATGATCTAAATATGATGCAATGGTTTCTAGAACGACTCAGTATTCTAGAATCATAGATTGTCTTTGGATGAGACATTTCTTTCTTCTTTTTTCTTTTGCAGTAAGAGAAAAGAAAGAAGATGCCTTGAGGAAATCATGTGAGAAATGGTCTTTGGTTTAATACATTAAAAACTTCTGGCAGCTTTACAGGGATTAAGGGGAAAATTGCTTGGTGTACATGTGTAAGAAAATCTGTTAGCAATAACACAAAATAAAAAGCTTAAACATTTTTTCTTGTAATTCTAGTACCTCAATCGATGACTAAGCAAACTAGTTTAGGCAACAGATAAACTTGTAAAGGTCACTGTTTTAAAGGTCACTGTATCTTATTTTCTCACTGTTTAAAGGGTTGCTGCTACTTCTCTGTGAGACACAGGATAATGGTAAAAATGACACAAAGACAGCAACGAAGTAGGTGCTTATAAAACCAAGGCAGAATGCGATGTAAACTAAGAGTTTATGTATAGATTTTCATTTTAGTTACTACATGAAAACTTTTGACTGAAACAAAAATGCAGAGCAAAAATATACTGCTTCCTTCAATCCCAACATCTACTATGAAAGTGGTCAACTATAAAACATTATACGAATATTGTTTACTATTACTTCTCTGGCCTAAAAACCTTCACGGTATTAACTTAAACAAACCACCCGCCAGCAGGTTCCCTTCCCACCAAGTCCTGGATCTGAATGAGTATAGTGGAAATATACTTCCTCATCTTATTTCCCTCTAGATTTCCTCAAATGACATCACTGGCTCTTTCAGCTTTTTCCAGAATAAACTAACTCTAACTCTCTTTCAACTCTCTCAGCGTCTTCCCTATTTCCAGTTCACTGCTCTCCAGTCTCAACAAACCATCCATCCTTGCTTTCCGGGGATAAGCATCCATCCCATGGTTGTACTTCCTTCCCCACCCAGCCTCGACTCCAGGGTGCATCACTGCAACCTCTCTCTCTACCTGCTTCCTCAACATACCAGAGTCCTCCTCCTTCTACTATCCTGCAGCCCCAACCTGAAACATGTGTTTTCTCTGTTCTTACACTTGGACAGCCAAAACTGGGGGCAGGGGGACAAAAGGCAAACTGGGAGTGTGCTCTCAGAATGACTTTGCCTTAATCAGTTTTCTTCTCATCCCCATGATGACTGCTCTAAATATCCACATACTCTGCCAAGCGTCCTACCCTACCTGCATCCTTTTCAAATGATCTTGTCTCTTATTTCACTCAGAAAATTACGACTCTGAACTCTCTCAACTTCTGCCCCCATACCTACAAGCAGGGATTGATCCAGGTATTGAAGGCATCAACATTTATTCAAATAGTGGGGAGAGGGGAGGTTCCTTTAAAAAAAAAAACCACAAAACCACAAATATCAAATTAGGTACTAAAATGAAAGTGATTCAGAATGAGAAAAGATATCACAATAAATTACTGGAGTCTTAGAAATTTTGATACCTTTCTTCTGGGATTTCATTAGCTAATTTGTCAGAAATGCTTACATAGAAATACTTCAGGATTACACTCTGGTCTTCCTCCCTCCCTAAGACATTACAACTCCTAGTAACTCCTAGCACTCACAGGGGCCCATGCAAGTAAGGCACCCTCAAGCCTAAGCTTCCTAATATCACAGGAAATCTACGCTGGCCGACTTGCATATCTTTATCTGCATCGCCTTTTCCAGATTCCAAATGGATTTTTATCTGCACTGTTCTTTCCTGTTTCTGAGGAAAAGGTCTCATCCCTTTTTCAAAGAGAAATGTACCATCTATGTTCTAGATATCATTTTTTCCCTTCCATGTGGGCCTTGATTCATTATCTGTCTTTCTCGTCTTAATTTTCACACACTCCCTCTCTATCAGCTCTTTCTACTCCTCCCCCCTAAATACTGGATGTCCAATATGCTCCCATCAAAACACAAAAACAAACAACTGGAAAAAAAAAAGTAAAACCTCAGTCTACCCAAGTGCCCTCCAGCTATTGCCACTTCTCTCACCTCCCTTTCCTAAGATTCTTTCCCCAGTGTGTCTTCCTCCAGCGCTGAAACAGCCCTCTCCAAGGTCACCAGTCAGTGACATCTTTGCTGCTAAATCCACTTTTCAGTCACCATCTTACTGTCTTTGTCTAAAGCATTTGACTACTCCCTCCTTGTCTCCTCTAGCTACTATGACACTTGGTTTTCTAGTTTGATTCCCCTATTACTGACTGCTCCATCCCATTACTCATTCAACAAAGAGTTACTCAGTTATTGAGCACCTACCACCTGTCAGGGATGGACACCTGAGATGTGAATAAAGCAGCACAACTCCCTGCTCTTACTGAGCTTACAGGTGTCTCTGCTGCCTCTACCCAGCCCTTAAATATTAGTGTTTCAGTGGGTTCCGCCTGTGCTCTTCTTTTTTCCTCATGTTATATTCTAGTGCTAAATAATTTCAGTGTTTTCATCACAAAGCTTTACCTGTAAGCTTTTGATTCCCAAGTCTCTACAACTAACTCAAGTCTCTCTGCTAAGCACATATATTCAACTGCCTAATGCATATTTGCACCTTGAAGCACCACAAACACCTAAAACCCAGGTTTGTCTAAAGTCAAATCATCATACTCTACATATCAAATATCCCAAGACCATTTATTACTAAACCATAGTTTCCCTATTGATTAGAAATGACTTTTCCCTGCACCAAGGTCTAATCTACCTAGGGTCCATTTCTGGAGAATTCTGTTCCACTAACACATTTGTCTAACCCTGCATCAATAATATAACACCTTTCTTAATTATTATACCTTTAAAATAAGCCTTGATAGGTTCTAGAGTGAGTACCCCTGCCCCCATTCTTGGCAGGATTATCTTGGCTCTTGGGAATTATTTTTTTTGGCAATCTCCTACATTTTTAATTTTTAAATTTTATTTTACTTTTTTTTTAATACAGCAGGTTCTCATTAGTTATCCACTTTATACATATTAGTGTTTATATGTCAATCCCAATCTCCCAATTCATCACACCAACACCAACACCCCCCCGCCACTTTGCCCCTTGGTGTCCATACGTTTGTTCTCTACGTCTGTGTCTCAATTTCTGCCCTGCAAACTGGTTCATCTGTACCATTTTTCTAGGTTCCACATATATGCATTAATATACAACAGTTGTTTTTCTCTTTCTGACTTACTTCACTCTGTATGACAGTCTCTAGATTCATCCACGTCTCTACAAATGACCCAATTTTGTGCCTTTTAATGGTTGAGTACTATTCTATTGTATATATGTACCACATCTTCTTTAACCATTCGTGTGCCGATAGGCATTTAGGTTGCTTCAATGACCTGGTTATTGTAAATAGCGCTGCAATGAATATCTGGGTGCATGTGTCTTTTTGAATTGTGGTTTTCTCTGGGTATATGCCCAGTAGTGGGATTGCTGGGTCACATGGTAATTCTATTTTTAGTTTTTGAAGGAAGCTCCATACTGTTCTCCATAGTGGCTGTATCCATTTACATTCCCACCAACAGTGCAAGAGGGTTCCCCTTTCTCCACACCCTCTCCAGCAGTTATTATGTGTAGATTTTCTGATAATGCCCATTCTAACTGGTGTGAGGTGATACCTCATTGTAGTTTTGATTTGCATTTCTCTAATAATTAGTGATGTTGAGCAGCTTTTCATGTGCTTCTTGGCCATCAGTATGTCTTCTTTGGAGAAATGTCTATTTAAGTCTTCTGTCCATTTTTTGATTGGGTTGTTTGCTTTTTTTAATATTGAGCTGCATGAGCTGTTTATATATTTTAGAGATTAATCCTTTGTCTGTTGACTGGTTTGCAAATATTTTCTCCCATTCTGAGGGTTGTCTTTTCGTCTTGTTTGTAGTTTCCTTTGCTTTGCAAAAGCTTTTAAGTTTCATTAGGTCCCATTTGTTTATTTTTGTTTTTATTTCCATTACTCTAGGAGGTGGATCAAAAAAGATCCTGCTGTGATTTATGTCAAAGAGTGTTCTTCCTATGTTTTCCTCTAAGAATTTTATAGTGTCCGGTCTTACATTTAGGTCTCTAATCCATTTTGAGTGTATTTTTGTGTATGGTGTTAGGTAAAGTTCTGATTTCATTCTTTTACATGTAGCTGTCCAGTTTTCCCAGCACCACTTATTGAACAGACTGTCTTTTCTCCATCCTATATCCTTGCCTCCTTTGTCATAAATTAGTTGACCATAGGTGTGTGGGTTTATCTCTGGGCTTTCTATCCTGTTCCATTGATCTATATTTCTGTTTCTGTGCCAGTACCATATTGTCTTGATTGCTGTAGCTTTGTAGTATAGTATGAAGTCAGGGAGTCTGATTCCTCCAGCTCTGTTTTTTTCCCTCAAGACCGCTTTGGCTATTCAGGGTCTTTTGTGTCGCCATACAAATTTTAAGATTTTTTGTTCTAGCTCTGTAAAAAATGCCATTGGTAATTTGATAGGGATTGCATTCAATCTGTAGATTGCTTTGGGTAGTATAGTCATTTTCACAGTATTGATTATTCCAATCCAAGTACATGGTATATCTCTCCATCTGTTTGTATCATCTTTAATTTCTTTCAGCAGTGTCTTATAGTTTTCTGCATATAGGTCTTTTATCTCTCTAGGTAGGTTTATCCCTAGGTATTTTATTCTTTTTCTTGCAATGATAAAAAGAAGTGTTTCCTTAATTTCTCATTCAGATTTTCCATCATTAGTGTATAGGACTGCAAGAGATCTGTGCATTAATTTTTTATCCTGCAACTTTACCAAATTCACTGATTAGCTCTAGTAGTTTTCTGGTGGCATCTTTAGGATTCTCTATGTATAGTATCATGTCATGTGCAAACAGTGACAGTTTTACTTCTTCTTTTCCAATTTGTATTCCTTTTATTTCTTTTTCTTCTCTGACTGCTGTGGCTAGAACTTCCAAAACTATGTTGAATAACAGTTGTGAGAGTGGACATCCTTGTCTTGTTCCTGATCTGAGAGGAAATGCTTTCAGTTTTTCACCATTGAGAATGATGTTTGCTGTGGGTTTGTTTTTTAATTCTTCTAGGTCTCTGTTAAACATTTCTTGCATCTTCTCTATCTTTGCCTCCATTCTTTTTGCGGGGTCCTGGATCATCTTCACTATCATTTTTCTGAATTCTTTTTCTGGAAGGTTGCCTATCTCCACTTCATTTAGTTGTTTTTCTGGGATTTCATCTTGTTCCTTCATCTGGTACACAGCTCTCTGCCTTTTCATCTTATCTATCTTTCTGTGAATGTGGTGTTTGTTCCACAGGCTGCAGGATTGTAGTTCTCCTTGTTTCTGCTGTTTGCCCTCGCTATTGGGTTTTTTATTGGAACTGAATTGAATTTACAGATTAGTTTGGAGAGAACTGGTATCATGTGGGGTGTCTCCATTCATGAAAGGTGTATCTTCAATTCTTCTTTTAGATCTTTTGTAATTTTCTCCACAAAGGCCATGCATGGTTTTTCTTTGTTTCTTCCTTTCATGGAAAATTTCAAATGTATACAAATAGAGACAGAATAATAAACTCAACCCCATCGCTCAGCTTCAAAAATTGTCAACACATGGTCAATCTTGTTTCATCTATACCTGCTCTATCCAATAGAACTTCTGCATGATAGACATTTCCTATTTATACACTACTAGTGTGAAAACATGCTAATGTGACTGAGGAACTGAAATTTCAGTCTTTTAAGTTTTAATTAATTTTAATTTAAATACCCACATGGTTAGTGGCTATGGTACTGAACAGTGAAATCTATACTGCAACCCACATTCACTTTCCACCACCGTAACACTCAATTATTTTGAAGCAAATCCATAATGTCATGTAATATATAACCTGTAAATACTGTAGAATGTTACTGATGGTTAAAAAAAAATTAACCATCATTATGTCCCCCTTGAAAAAAATTCCTTAGTATCATCAAATATCCAACAAATGTTTCAATTATTTCATAAACTTCTGTTATGCACTATTGGCCTGCTAGAATTAGGATCTAAACAAGGTCCACATATTGCATTTGGTTGCTAATGTGCCTCTTTTTTTTTTTTTTTTTGCGGTACGCGGGCCTCTCACTGTTGTGGCCTCTCCCGTTGCGGAGCACAGGCTCCAGACGCGCAGGCTCAGCGGCCATGGCTCACGGGCCCAGCCGCTCTGCAGCATGTGGGATCCTCCCGGATTGGGGCACGAACCCGTGTCCCCTGCATTGGCAGGCGGACTCTCAACCACTGTGCCACCAGTGAAGCCCAATGTTCCTCTTTTTAGAGTCACTTATTTTTACTTTTATTTATTTATTTGTTTGTTTGTTTATGGCTGCATTGGGTCTTCGTTGCTGTGCACAGGCTTTCTCTAGTTGCGGCGAGCTGGTGCTACTCTTCCTTGTGGTGCACAGGCTTCTCATTGTGGTGGCTTCTCTCGTTGCGGAGTATGGGCTCTAGGTGCGTGGGCTCAGTAGTTGTGGCTCGTGGCTCTAGAACACAGGCTCAGTAGCTGTGGTGCACGGGTTTAGTTGCTCTGCAGCATGTGGGATCTTGCTGGACCAGGGTTCAAACCCATGTCCCTTGCATTAGCAGGCAGATTCTTAACCACTGCACTACCAGGGAAGTCCCAGAGTCACTTATTTTTTAAATTACTAGTTTAGATTTTCTTTTTTCTTGAATTAGTCTTGATAATATCTATTTTTCAAGAAAATGGGCATTTAAGTTTTCAAAATCATTAGCATAAAGCTGTTCATGCTATTCCTATGATCTTTTTATCCCCAAATTGCCTACCTTTTTTGTTCCTAGCATTATTTGTGCCTCTTCTTTTTTACTCTTGAGCAGTCTTCTAAAAGCTTATTAATAGAAAAAAATCATTTATTAATTTTTATCATCTACTGCTTTTGCTGAGCATCTCTATTTTATTTTGTTTTTTTTTTTCTATTTCTGCTCTTCACTATTTTCTTCTTTCTTTGGATTCACTCTGTTCTTTTTGCAACTTCTTCAGTAATACTTAACATATTATGAGCATTTCCTGCTGTTTCATAAATGCACGTAAGACCATAAATTCCCCTCTAAGTTTTGCTTTACTTCAATTTCACAAGTCCTGATACTTCCACTGTGATTTTCTCTAATCCACGGATTAGTTTGTTTTTAGTCTCTAAACATACAAAATTTCTAAAGATTATCTTTTTTATTGTGCTATATGACAGATTCTTTGGAATTATGGAGACTTGCTTTGTTACCTAGTTGCAATCAATATTTATAAATGTATCATATAAACTTACTCTTCGTTATGGGCAAAATTTAGTAAATCCATTATATCAAGCTTGTTAACTATGTTGTATAAAAAGGGATTCAACCCTACCCATTTGGAACCCAGAATGCGGCTGGTTAATAACCAAGTAAAGGTTTTGATTCCTGAAAGCTTAATGGAAGAACTGTTTAGCTCTTTCCATCAGAACACCCACTATGGGAGGGACGCCACCCTATAATGGATACAAGATTTTATTCAAGGACCTATTATGTCCAGGACTGTTCAAAGGGTTATACAGAAGTACTTGACTTGTGTTAAAAATAACACCAGAAATAGGCCTCCTCCCCCTCATATGGAATTCAGGAGCTGGGGGGTGGTGAGGGGGGAAGCCCAGGGAAAGACTGGCAGGTAGATTTCATGGTTATGCCCAAGACTAAAGGAAACTTTCATTATCTACTGGTAATGGTAGACACTTTTACAGGCCGAGTGAAAGCACTCCTGTGTCAGACAGAAAGGGCTTCTGAGGGAATGAAGTCCTTACTTAAAGAAATAATTCCCAGGTTTGGACTCTCCAGCTCAATTCAGAGTGACAACAGATGAGCTTTTGTTGACAGTAATACACAAGGGGTTTCAGAGCAACCTGGAATAAAATGGAATTTACATGCATCCTGGAGATCCCAGTCAACTGGGAAAATGGAGAAGAGGAATTATACTTTGAAAGGACTGTAGACAAAATCTGTCAAAAAACTGATTTAACATGGGACAAAATATTGTCACTTGCACTGTTTAGAATCAGGGTGGCCCCTAGAAGCAGACTCCAATTGAGTCCTTATGAGATACTGTACAAGAGACCATTCCTCTATTCTGAGTTGTTGCTAGGCAGACAAATTTCTGATCAGAAGTAAAAGAATTAGATACTATGAGGTATGTACAAACACTGGAATTAGTTTTGAATGCTATTCATAGATTTGCCAATAACAGGATGAAGTACCCTACAGATTTCCCCCATCATCAGATAAAACCTGGGGAACAGGGAGCTTTGAAAAACCTGGAAAGAAGTACTCCCAGAAAACCAACCACAACCCCAGTGGGTGGGGCCTTATCAGGTTTTGCTAGTAACTAACTCTTCTGTCAAACTTGAAGATGTTAAGCTTTGGATACACTCCCAAGTGAAGGGGCGATCCCTCTTGCCCATCACCACAATAAAGGAGAAAACTGCTGCTGAAAGCCATTAACAGGTCTTGAAGTCCTCTTTAGAAGAAACAGGAAGAAACAAAGGGGATGGCTCCTTACATTAAGGTAAGGACTGTAATTTTTCTGTTGCTGGAGGAAAGTCATATTATCTGTGTACCAAAACCCTGCCTTTGTTTGATCCTGGAGGCTAGTTCCGACTCCTTCTCAAGATAAAGTTACTTTACTCCTTCACTCTAATTACACTACTCTGGAACTGAAGTACCCACTTCTTTCACACTCGCATTTAGACCTAGAGAATAATGGCACAAAGGCCAAGTACCTCCTCTGGGAACAGGCCTATGTAAACCCCCAGCAAAGCTTGTTGAGCATGCTGATCCAACGGGAAGCCAAAGTGGCACGTAAGCAATGGTCCACTATACTGGGGAGCAGAAAGCCAGAAAGCCAAGCTTTGGAAAACCTACGGCCCACCCTGGGCGATGGGATATTTTGAGCAGTAACTGTAAGTTACAACACTGCGCCTTGACGGCCTCAGCTCCCTGGATTAATAAAAAGGGGCTATATCAGGTAGTACAACTGGTAGGCAAAGGGGACAGGAACATTTTCCAGAGACAGCACATACTGCCTATGGGAAGCCACGGGGCCCTGGTGAATAATGAAGCTGTGCCCCACATTTGGACGCAAGTCTCCATGTTGAGCTGCACTTGGAGAAGCAACATTTGGTTCTGCCCTCAAACCCAGTGGGACTCAGAGACCACTCTGACTTGGCCTACAAGAAACACCCCCATACAAGATAACATACGGTGGGCTTCCCTGGTGCAGTGGTTGAGAGTCTGCCTGCCAATGCAGGGGACACGGGTTCGTGCCCCGGTCCGGGAGGATCCCACATGCCGCAGAGCGGCTGGGCCCGTGAGCCGTGGCCGCTGAGCCTGCGCGTCCGGAGCCTGTGCTCCGCAACGGGAGAGGCCGCAACAGTGAGAGGCCCGCGTACCGCAAAAAAAAAAAGTTAACATATGGTATATGGGAAAAGGAACGTTCCGCTGAGAAAGAGTCAGTAATGAGACAGGCGTTCTATCTGATGGGTATTGTAACAATAACACCTTTAGTATGAATGACACAGGAATTTGGTGCAATTATGGTACAGTCAGGAAACTGTAATGTAAAAAAATAAATGTATGGTAACACTGATGTAGGTGACTATATGTACAGGAACTGGAACTAACTCCCCCACCCCCCACTCTACTGTGTAAGTTGAGGACAGCTGGATTGGAGGAAATATCTGAACTAGTCCAGCAGGTCTTGCAAGAGAGTGCTAAAGAATTCCACTGAGTACAGATAATGGTAGACAAGGGAGAAAAGAGAATAGTGCAACGAACAAGAGACTATGCAAACACTGTTCAGGAATCATCGGTTGGTTTTCTTCTTTTCCAGTCTGTGGGAAATTTTTATTACATTAAAGAGAAGGCTGTTCTCTTTCTGACAGTCATTCTCTCATTTTTCTTACAGAAATGTTATTGTAAGAGAAGGATATGGCAAGCTAAGAAAAAGAAATTTTAATGTTAAGCCCTGGGGCATCACCTCGTCACCTCACCACCTACCAAACAGATAATTGTGCACAAGCTGATCACATTTCCCAGGGCCACCTCCCTCACCTTGCCTTTAAAACCCCTTCCCCGGACTTCCCTCGTGGCACAGTGGTTAGGAATCTGCCTACCAATTTAGGGGACACGGGTTCAAGCCCTGGTGCAGGAAGATCTCACATGCCATGGAGCAACTAAGCCTGTGCACCACAGCCACTCAGCCCACGTGCCACAACTACTGAAGCCCACACGCCTAGAGCCTGCGCTCCACAATAAGAGAAGCCACTGCAATGAGAAGCCCATGCATTACACTGAAGAGTAGCCCCCGCTCGCCGCAACTAGAGAAAGCCCATGCACAACAAAGACCTAACACAGCCAGAAATTAATTAATTAATCAGTTAATTAATTAATTAAAAATAACTTTTTTTTTAATGGCTTCCCTGAAAGCCATCACAGAGTTAGGGTGTTCTGACCATTAGAGGCGCCTGTACTACTTTCTTGGTATCTCACAATAAATGCTGTACTTTCCTTCACCACAACCTGGGCCAGCAGACTAGGTTCGCTGTATGTGAGGTGAGTGGACCCAAGTTTGGTTCAGTAACACACACTTAAACAGCACATACAAAATCTCATGCCCTCTGGGACCCAGGGCAGAAGCAGTAATTTGAAGGGAGCCTGGGTCAGACCTACTGGCTGATCTTGGAGAATCTCCCACAGAGGCAGGAGAAATATAATATAATATAATAACCAGAAAATATAAACCAGCTTTACAAAAAATGTTAAAGTGACTTCTCTAAGCGAAAAAGAAAACTCCACAGCTAGAAACACTAAAATTACGAAAGGAAAAAGCTCATTGGTATAGACAAATATACAGTAAAGGCAGCAGATCATCCACACACAAAAAGCTATAGGAAGGTTAAAAGACAAAAGTAGTAAAATCATCTGTATCCACAATAAGCAGCTAAGGGATACACAAAACAATTGGATGTAAAATATGATGTCAAAAACAGTAATCATAGGCACAGGGGCCTATGATTAAGCTCTGGGGTGTCACCTGGTCACCTCACCTCCTACCAAACAGAAAATTGTGCACAAGCTGATCACATTCCCCAGGGCCCCCTCCCTCACCTTGCCTTTAAAACCCCTTCCCTGGACTTCCCTGGTGGCGCAGTGGTTAAGAATCTGCCTGCCAATGCAGGGGACACGGGTTCGAGCCCTGTGCTTAATCATAGGCACATCTCTTGAAATGAAGAGATCAGCAACTTGAAACAATCACACATTATATATAGATTGTTATACATAAACCACATGATAACAACAAACCAAAAATCTATGATACACACACACAAAAAGAGAAAGGAATCCAAGCAAAACACTAGACAGTCATCAAATAACAAGAAGAGAATAAGAAAGGAACAAAAAACAACTACAAAAAACAAGCTAAAAACAATTACCAAAACGGCAATAAAGACATACATATCAATAATTACTTAAAATGTAAGTGAACTAAGTGGTCCCATCAAAAGACACAGAGTGGATGAGTGGATTCAAAAACAAGACCTGTATATATGTTGCCTACAACAGACTCATGGCAGATCTAAAGACATGCAAAGACTGAAAGTGAGGGGATAGAAAAAGGTATTCCATGCAAATGGAAAGAAAAGAAAGCCAGGGTAATGATATTTAAATGAGACAAAATAGACTTTAAAACAAAGACTGTTACAGGAGACAAAGAAGGACATTACATAATGAATAAGGGAATCAATCCAAGAACATTTAACAATTATAAATATATATGCACCCAACATAGGAGCATTTACATACATAAAGCAAATATTAACAGACGTAAAGGGAGAAATCAACGGTAATAATAGTAGGGGACTTCAACACCCCACTTCCATCAATAGAGAGATCATCCAGACAGAAAATCAATAAGGAAATACTGGCCTGAAATGACACATTACACCAGATGGACTATATATACATATATAAAACATTCCATCCAAAAGCAGAAGAATGCACATTCTTTCCAAGTATACATGGAACATTCACAAGGATAGATCGCACGCCAGGCCAGAAAACAAGCTTCAGTGAATTTTTAAAAAGATCAAGCACCTTTTCTGATCACAACTCTATGAGACTAGAAATCAACTACAAGGGACTTCCCTGGTGGTGCAGTGGTTAAGAATACGCCTGCCAATGCAGGGAACGTGGGTTCAAGCCCTGGTCCGGGAAGATCCCACATGCCACAGAGCAACTAAGCCCATGTGCCACAACTACTGAGCCTGCGCTCTACAGCCCACACAAGCTACAACTACTGAAGCCCGCACGCCTAGAGCCCATGCTCCACAACAAGAAAAGCCACTGGAATCAGACACCCGTGCACCTCCATGAAGAGCAGCCCCTGCTCGCCACAATTAGAAAAAGCCCATGCATCTCAATGAAAGTAGCCCCTGCTCTCCTCAACTAGAAAAATCCCGCATGCAGCAACAAAGACCCAACACAGCCAAAAATAAATAACTAAATAAATTTATTAAAAGAAAAAAAATCAACTACAAGAAAAAAACTGCATAAAACCTCCACAAATGTGTGGAGGCTAAACAATATGCTACTAAACAACCAATGGATCGCTGAAGGAATCAAAGAGGAAATCAGAAAAATACCTGGAGGCTAATGAAAACAAAAACACAATGATCCAAAATCCATGAGACGCAGCAAAAGCAATTCTAAGAGGGAAGTTTATAGCAATACAAGATTACCACAGGAAACAAGAAAGAAAACAAATAAACAACCTAACCTTACACCTAAAGAAAAAGAAGAACAAACAAAACCCAAAATTAGTAGAAGGAAAGAAATCATAAAGATCAGACCATATTTAAATGAAATACAGACTAAGAAAACAATACAAAAGATCAATGAAACGAAGAGCTGGTTCTTAGAAAAGCTAAACAAAATCAATAAACCTTTAGCTAGACTCGTCAAGAAAAATAGAGGGTCCAAATCAATAAAATTAGAAATCAGACGCTACAACTGACACTGCAGAAATACAAAGGATCATAAGAGACTACTATGCACAACTATATGTCAATAAAATGGACAACCTAGAAGAAACAGACAAATTCCTAGTAATGTACAATCTCCCAAGATTGAACCAGGAAGAAATAGAAAATATGGACAGACCAATTACCAGTAATGAAATTGAATCAGTAATTTTAAAAAAACCTCTCAATGAACAAAAGTCCACAACCAGATAGTTTCACAGGTGAATTCTACCAAACATTTAGAGAAGAGTTAACACCTACCCTTTCAAACTATTGCAAAAAACTGCAGAGGAAGGAATGTTTCCCAACTCATGCTACAAGGCCAGCATCACCCTGATACCAAAACCAAACAAAGATATCACAAAACAATAATGTTACAGACCAATATTACCGATGAACACAGATGCAAAAATTCTCAACAAAATATTAGGAAACCGAATCCAACAGTACATTGAAAAGATCATATACCATGATCAAGTGGCATTTATCCCAGGGAGGCAAGGATTTTTCAATACCCACAAATCAATGTGATACATCACATTAACAAACTGAAGAATAAAAACGATATGATCACCTCAATAGATGCAGAAAAAGCTTCTGACAAAATGCAACATCTATTTATGATTAAAAAAAAAAAAACTCTCCAGAAAGTGGGTATAGAGGGAACATACCTCAACATTTCCTCTAAGATCAGGAACAAGACAAGGATGCCTGCTCTCTCCACTTTTATTCAACATAGTTTTGGAAGTCCTAGCCACAAAAAAGAGATAAGAAAAAGAAATAAAGGGAATCGAAATTAAAAGGGAAGAAGTAAAACTGTCACTGTTTACAGATAACATGATGCTTCAGACATAGAAATTACTAAGATGCCTACTAGAGCTCATTAATGAATTCAATAAAGCTACAGGATACAAAATTAATATACACAAATCTGTTGCATTTCTATCCACTAACAATGAACTGTCAGAAAGAGATATTAAGGAGACAATCCCATTTACAATAGCATCAAAAAGAATTTAAAACCTAGGAATAAACCTGAGGTAAAAGACCTGTACTCAGAAAACTATAAGACACTAATGAAAGAAACATAAGATGACACAAACAGATGGAAAGATATATCATATTCATGGATTGGAATAATTAATATTGTTAAAATGACCATACTACCCAAGGCAATCTACAAATTCA
The DNA here is from genome assembly GCF_963924675.1 of Phocoena phocoena. Classification (NCBI taxonomy): domain Eukaryota; kingdom Metazoa; phylum Chordata; class Mammalia; order Artiodactyla; family Phocoenidae; genus Phocoena; species Phocoena phocoena. The sequence continues at coordinate 9,152,362 of NC_089230.1, read as the reverse complement.
ATCAAATCCCTATCAAAATACAAATGGCATTTTTCACAGAACTAGATCAAATAATTTAAAAATTGTATAGAAACAAAAAAGACCCCAAATAGCCAAAACAATCTTGAGAAAGAAAAACAGAGCTGGAGGAATCACATCCCTGACTTCAGACTACACTACAAAGCTACAGTAATCAAAGCAGTATGGTACTAGCACAAAAGAGACATAGATCAACGGAACAGAATACAGAGCCCAGAAATAAACCCACATACTTACAGTCAAATAATCTATGGCAAAAGAGGCAAGAATATACAATGGGGAAAAGACAGTCTCTTCAATAATTGGCACTGAGAAAACTGGACAACTACATGTAAATGAATGAAATTAGAACATTTTCTAACATCATATACAAAAATAAACCCCAAATGGATTAAAGACCTAAATGTAAGACTTGAAACCATAAAACCCGTAGAAGAAAACACTGATGGAATACTCTTTGACATAAATTGGAGCAACATTTTTTTTGAATCTGTCCCCTAAGGCAAAGGAAACAAAAGCAAAAACAAACAATTGGGACCTGATTAAACATAAAAGCTTTTGCACAGCAAAAGAAAACATCAACAAAATGAAAAGACAACCTACCAAATGGAAGAAAATATTTGCAAATAATATGACCTATAAGGGGTTAATATCCAAAATACATAGACAGCTCATACAGCTCAACATTTTAAAACACCCAATTAAAGAATGCAGAAGACATGAATAGACATTTCTTCCATAGGAGATACACAGATGGCCAACAGGCACATAAAAAAATTCTCAACATCACTAATTATGAGAGAAATGTAAATAAAAACCACAATGAGATATCACTTCACACCTGTCAGAATGGCTATCATCAAAAACAACACAAATAATAAATGCTGGCAAGGAAGTGGAGAAAAGGGAACCCTCATACACTGTTGGTGAGAATGTAGATTGGTGCACCTACTGTCGAAACAGTTGGGAGGTTGCTCAAAAACTAAAACAGGGGCTTCCCTGGTGGCACAGTGGTTAAGACTCCATGCTCCCAATACAGGGGGGTCGGTTTCGATCCCTGGTCAGGGAACTAGATCCCACATGCATGCCACAACTAAGAAGCCCATCTGCCGCAACTAAGGAGCACACGGGCCGCACCTAAGGAGCTGGTAAGCAGCAACTAAGGAGACTGCCTGCTGCAACTAAGACCTGGTGCAATCAAATGAATAAATAAATAAATAAATATTTTTTGTAAAAACCTAAGAACAGAACTATCATATGATCCACCAATTACACTCCTGGGTATATATCCAAATAAAACTAAAATGCTAATTCAAAAAGATACATGCACCCCAATGTTCATAGCAGCATTGTTTACAATAGCCAAAATATAGAAGCAACCTAAGTGTCCATCAACAGATGAATGGATAAAGAAGACGTGGTATATATACAATGGAATAATATTCAGCCTTAAAAAAGGATGAAATTTTGGACTTCCCTGGTGGCCCAGTGGTTGGGAGTCCGCCTGCCGATGCAGGGGACGTGGGTTCATGCCCCGGTCTGGGAGGATCCCACATGCCGTGGAGCAGCTGGGCCTGTGGGCCATGGTCGCTGAGACTGCGTGTCTGGGGCCTGTGCTCCGCAACGGGAGAGGCTGCAACAGTGAGAGGCCCACGTACCACAAAAAAAAAAAAGGATGAAATTTTGCCATTTGCAACAACATGGATGGACCTGGAGGGTATTATGCTTAGTGAAATAAATCAGACACAGAAAGACAAATACTGCATGTTATCTCTTATATGTCGAATCTAAAAAACAAAACAAACTAGTGAATATAATAAAAAAGAGACTTACAGATATAGAAAATAAACTAGTGGTTACCAGTGGGGAGAGGGAATATGGAGAGGCAATATAGGGGTAGGGGATTAAGAGGTACAAACTACCACATATAAAATAAATAAGCTACAAGTATATACAGCACAGCACAGGGATTATAGCCAATATTTTATAACTATAAGTGCAGTATCCTCTAAAAATTTTTGAATCACTGAGACTAGTTCAAGTTGGTGGAGTAGAAGGACGTGTGCTCACTCCCTCTTGTGAGAGAACCCATCACAACCAACTGCTGAATAATCATCAACAGGAAGACACTGGAACGCACCAAAAAAGATACCCCACATCCACAGACAAAGGAGAAGCCACAATGAGACGGTAGGAGGGGCACAACCACAATAAAATCAAATCCCCAAACTGCTGCGTGGGTGACTCACAAACTGGAGAACACATACACCACAGAAGTCCACCCACTGAAGTGAAGGTTCTGAGCCCCACGTCAGGCTTCCCAACCTGGGGTCGGGCAACAGGAGGAGGAATTCCTAGAGAATCAGGCTTTGAAGGCTAGCGGGATTTGACTGCAGGATTTTGGCAGGACTGGGGGAAACAGACTCCACTCTTGGAGGGCACACACAAAGTAGTACGTGCATCGGGACCCAGGGGGAAGGAGCAGTGACCCCATAGGAGACTGAATGAGACTTACCTGCTAGTGCTGGAGGGTCTCCTGCAGAGGCAGGGAGTGGCTGTGGCTCACTGTGGGGACAAGGAAACTGGCAGCAGAAGTTCTGGGAAGTACTCCTTGGCGTGAGCCCTCCCAAAGTCTGCCATTAGCCACATCAAAGAACCGGTAGGCTCCAGGACTGGGTCGCCTCAGGCCAAACAAGCAACAGGGAGGGAACCCAGGCCGACCCATCAGCAGACAAGCAGATTAAAGTTTTACTGAGCTCTGCCCACCAGAGCAACACCCACCTCTAACCACCACCAGTCTCTCCCATCAGGAAACTTGCATAAGCCTGTTAGATAGCCTCATCCAACAGCCGGCAAACAGCAGAAGCAAGAAGAACAACAAATCTGCAGCCTCTGGAAGGAAAACCACATTGACGGAAAGATAGACAAAATGAAAAGGCAAAGGACTTTGTACCAAATGAAGGAACAAGATAAAACCCCAGAAAACCAACTAAATGAAGTGGAGATAGGCAACCTTCCAGAAAAAGAATTCAGAATAATGATAGTGAAGATGATCCAGGACCTCGGATAAAGAATAGAGGCAAAGATCGAGAAGATGCAAGAAATGTTTAACAAAGACCTAGAAGAATTAAAGAACAAACACCTAGAAGAATTAAAGAACAAACAGAGATGAACAATACAATAATTAAAATGAAAAATACACTAGAAGGAATCAATAGCAGAATAACTAAGGTAGAAGAACGGATAAGCGACTGGGAAGACAGAAGGGTGGAATTCACTGACATGGAATAGAATAAAGAAAAATGAATGAAAAGAAATGAAGACAACCTAAGAGACCTCTGGGACAACATTAAATGCAACAACATTCACATTACAGGGGTCCCAGAAGGAGAAGAGAAAGAGAAAGGACCCAAGAAAATATCTGAAGAGATTATAGTTGAAAACTTCCCTAACATGGGAAAGGAAATAGCCACCCAAGTCCAGGAAGCGCAGAGAGTCCCAGGCAGGATAAACCCAAGGAGAAACACGCCGAGACACAGAGTAATCAAATTGACAAAAATTAAAGACAAAGCAAAATTATTGAAAGCAACAAGCAAAAAACGACAAATAACATACAAAGGAACACCCATAAGGTTAACAGTTGATTTCTCAGCAGAAACTCTATAAGCCAGAAGGGAGTGGCATGATATATTTAAAGTGATGACAGGGAAGAACCTACAACCAAGATCACACTACCTGGCAAGGATATCATTCAGATTCGATGGAGAAAAAAAAGCTTTACAGACAAGCAAAAGCTAAGAGAATTTAGCACCACCAAACCAGCTCTACAACAAATGCTAAAGGAACTTCTCTAAGTGGGAAACACAAGAGAAGAAAACAACCTACAAAAACAAACATAAAACAATTAAGAAAATGGTAATAGGAACAAACATATCGATAACTACCTTAAACATGAATGGATTAAATGCTCCAACCAAAAGACACAGGCTCAATGAATGGATACAAAAACAAGACTAATATATACGCAGTCTACAAGAGACCCACTTCAGACCCAGGGACACATACAGACTAAAAGTGAGGGGATGGAAAAAGATACTCCATGCAAATGGAAATCAAAAGAAAGCTGGAGTAGCAATACTCACATCAGATAAAATAGACCTTAAAATAAAGAATGTTACAAGAGACAAGAAAGGACACTACAAAATGATCAAGGGATCAATCCAAGAAAAAGATATAACAATTATAAATATATATGCACCCAACACAGGAGCACCTAAATACATAGGGCAGGCTTCCCTGGTGGCGCAGTGGTTGAGAGTCCGCTTGCCGATGCAGGGGACACGGGTTCATGCCCCGGTCCAGGAAGATCCCACATGCTGCGGAGCGGCTGGGTCCGTGAGCCATGGCCGCTGAGCCTGCGCTCTGCAACGGGAGAGGCCACAACAGTGAGAGGCCCGCGTACAGCAAAAAATAAATTAATTTAAAAATTTAAAAATAAATAAATAAATAAATACATAGGGCAACTGCTAACACCTATGAAAGAGGAAACTGACAGTAACCCAATAACAGTGGGGGACTTTAACACCTCACTTACACCGATGGATAGATCATCCAAACACAAGCTTTAAATGACACAATAGACCAGATAGATTTAATTGATATTTATAGGACATTTCATCCAAAAACAGCAGATTACACTTTCTTCTCAAATGCACATGGAACATTCTCCAGGATAAATCACATCTTGGGTCACAAATCAAGCCTCAGTAAATTTAAGAAGTTACAACAGACACTGCAGAAATACAAAGCATCCTAAGAGACGATGACAAGCAACTCTATTCCAATAAAATGGACAAAGTGGAAGAAATGGCCAAATTCTGAGAAAGGTATAATCTTCCAAGACTGAAGCAGGAAGAAATAAAATATGAACAGAACAATCACAAGTAATGAAATTGAAACTGTGATTAAAAATCTTCCAACAAACAAAAGCCCAGGACCAGATGGCTTCAGAGGTGAATTCTGTCAAACATTTAGAGAAGAGCTAACACCCATCGTTCTCAAACTCTTCCCAAAATTTGCAGAGGAAGGAATACTCCCAAACTCATTCTATGAGGCCACCATCACCCTGATACCAAAACCAGACAAAGATACTACAAAAAAAGAAAATTACAGACCAATATCACTGATGAATATGGATGCAAAACTCCTCAACAAAATACTAGCAAACAGAATCCAACAACGTATTAAAAGGATCACACACCATGATCAAGTGGGATTTATCCCAGGGATGCAAGGATTCTTCAATGTATGCAAATCAATCAATGTGATACACCACACTAACAAATTAAGGAATAAAAACCATATGATGATCTCAACAGATGCAGAAAAAGCTTTTGACAAAATTCAACACCGATTTATCATAAAAACACTCCAGAAAGTGGGCATAGAGGGAACCTACTCAACATAATAAAGGTCATATACAACAAACCCACAGCAAACATCATTCTCAATGGTGAAAAACAAACCATTTCCTCTAAGATCAGGAATGAGACCAGGACGTCCACTCTCACCACTATTATTCAACATAGTTTTAGAAGCCCTAGCCACGGCAACCAGAGAAGGAAAAGAAATACAAGGAATACAAATTGGAAAAGAAGAAGTAAAACTCACTTTGTAGATGACATGATACTATACATAGAGAATCCTAAAGATGCCACCAGAAAACTACTAGAGCTAATCAATGAATCTGGTAAAGTTGCATGATACAAAATTAATGCCCAGAAATCTCTTGCATTCTTACACACTAATGATGAAACATCTGAACGAGAAATTAAGCAAACACTCCCATTTACCATTGCAACAAAAAGAGTAAAATACCTAGGAATAAACCTGCCTAGGGAGAAAGAAGATCTGTACGCAGAGAACTATAAGACACTGATGAAAGAAATTAAAGAGGATACAAACAGATGGAGAAATATTCCATGTTCTTGGATTGGAAGAATCAATACTGTGAAAATGAATATACTACCCAAAGCAATCTACAGATTCAATGCAATCCCTATCAAATTACCAATGGCATTTTTAACAGAACTAGAACAAAAAATCTTAAAATTTGTATGGAGACACAAAAGACCCTGAATAGCCAAAGCAGTCCTGAGGAGCTGGAGGAATCAGACTCCTTGACTTCTGACTATACTACAAAGCTACAGCAATCAAGACAACATGGTACTGGCCCAAAAACAGAAATATAGATCAATGGAACAGGATAGAAAGCCCAGAGATAAACCCACACACCTATGGTCAACTAATCTATGACAAAGGAGGCAAGGATATAGGATGGAGAAAAGACAGTCTGTTCAATAAGTGGTGCTGGGAAAACTGGACAGCTACATGTAAAAGAATGAAATTAGAACACTCCCTAACACCATACACAAAAATACACTCAAAATGTATTAGAGACCTAAATGTAACACTTCTCCAAAGACATACAGATGGCCAAGAAGCACATGAAAAGCTGCTCAACATCACTAATTATCAGAGAAATGCAAATCAAAACTACAATGAGGTATCACTTCACACCAGTTAGAATGGGCATCATCAGAAAATCTACACACAATAAATGCTGCAGAGGGTGTAGAGAAAAGGGAACCCTCTTGCACTGTTGGTGGGAATGTAAATTGATACAGCCACTATGGAGAACAGTATGGAGCTTCCTTAAAAAACTAAAAATAGAATTACCATGTGACACAGCAATCCCACTACTGGGCATGTACCCAGAGAAAACCATAGTTCAAAATGACACATGCACCCCAATATTCACTGCAGCACTATTTACAATAGCCAGGTCATGGAAGCAACCTAAATGCCCATCAACAGACGAATGGGTAAAGAAGATGTGGTACATATATACAATGGAATAGTACTCAGCCATAAAAAGGAACGAAACTGGGTCATTTGTAGAGACGTGGATGAATCTAGAGACTGTCATACAGAGTGAAGTAAGTCAGAAAGAGAAAGACAAATATCGTATATTAATGCATATATGTGGAACCTGGAAAAATGGTATAGATGAACCAGTTTGCAGGGCAGAAATAAGAGACACAGATGTAGAGAACAAACATATGGACACCAAGGGGGGAAAGTGGTGGGGTCATGGTGGTGGTGTGATGAATTGGGTGATTGGGATGGACACATATAAACTAATATGTATAAAATGGATAACTAATAAGAACCTGCTGTGTAAAAAAATAAAATAAAATTCAAAAAAATTTTTGAATCATTATGTTGTACACCTGAAACAAATATAATATTGTAAATCAACTGTACCTCAATAAAAATAAATAAATTAAATGTTTTATATTTCACTCTGTCCTAAAATATAGTTAGCTGGGTTTAGAATTCTAAATTAATAGTAGGTTTCCTTAAGCATGTTCGTGATACTTCTAGTGACATTTCATCTGATATTTATTGATGCTCATAAGAAATCTGTTGTAAGTCTACTTTTTGTTTCTTTGCAGGCAAAATATAAAGAGGTTTATAATAGTCTCTGTAGAACCACACTGCCTAGTTTCAAATCCAGTTCCGCCAACAACCTGTATTAGTTGTGTCTTTTATGATGCTCTGACATCTTGGGGCCTTGAGGACCCAGGAGGTGACTTCCCCTTCCAGGGTTACCTAATTCTTAGAAACTGTGAAGAATTTTGCTTCTAAGCACACCTTTCACGTGCAAACCAACCAATCCTTAGTCTCTACTCTGCAATGCCTCCTTTATTTATCATATACCATGCCAATATTCCCCTTACCCTGAATCAACCCAGGGCCAGGTGTCAGACAACTAGGGACCTCCCGTACAGCCCAGAGGCTGCCAAAATTATTCAGTCTATCCAACCCTAAACTTGTTCAGCTTGCCTGTCCTGTCTTATCCATTCCTTCCCATGAAAATCACAGCAAAGGCTCTGGCCCATGGTTTCCCTCTAACTCCTTCTACACTGGGGAACCCTAATGTTTCCCCAGGTGGCTGTGCATGGCATGGCACATCCCTCCTCTTGGAAACAACACTAAACTCTTCTTTCAAGGCAGCTGTCTTTGTGTCACCTTACCATCCATGATTAAAAAGAAATCCTGAGTACATTTTAAAACACAACTAGACATATGATTATGGACTAACTAACCTCTCTGTGCCTCACTTTCCTCATCTACAAAACGGCAGTAGCAATAGGACTACTTTAAAGGGTTATTATAAATATTATATGAGTTGATACATGTAAAACACACAGAATAGTGCCTATTCCAAGTTAAGTGCTCAATAAATTCTATCATTATCATGATTATTTTATTTCATCCACCAGTTTTAAGATCTTTTATTTCTGATGTTCTTAAATGTCCCTATTTTATGGGTGTTTTACATATACTGCTCAGGATTTGGTGTGCTCCATTCTATTATTTCCTTCTGGTACTCCTATTAGATGTATGTTAGACTCTCTTACTCTATACTCCAAATATCAGTTTCTTCCATATTTTCTACCTTTTTCGGTCCCTGACATGCATTATGGATTGTTTCCTCAAATCTATCTTCCAATTCATCCTTTATTTAGCTGTATTTAGCTTGCCATTCAATCTATCTACTGATTATTTCAGTTACTTTATTTCTAAAACTTCTATTTGGCTTACTTTCACACTTGTCTGCTCTTTTTACACACTATTCTGTTTCTGTCTTAAATTATGACAGATTGTAAAAATGGCCACAAGTTATTCCTTTTCCTGTGTGAATGTTCCTTGCTAGTGCCTTCCCATACTGACTAGGGACTGGCCTTACAACTGCCTTTGGCCATAAGACAACAGAAACATGATGCAGGCAGAGACTTGAGAAGCACTTGCACACTGAGGCTTCTGTCTTTGCTGCTCTTGGGAACTGTGTGACCTCCACCATGAAAAGATGCCCAGCTTACTCTGCTGAATGAAAAGAGAAATGCTGCCGAATATCCCCATTTGCCCAAACACCAGTACAAACTGACAGCCAGCACCAACTGACAGGCATGTGAGGTAATCTCTAGCTAACTAGCCCCTAGCTGACCCTACAAAACCCATATTCAACCCTTAGACTTACAAGCAATAATAAAATGGTTGTTGCAGTAACTGCGCTTTGGAATAGTTTACAGTGCAGCAAAAAGCTAACTGGTACATGTGGTTTCTAAACCTTCCTTTACACTTGAAACATACTTATTTTAAAGTTTCTCTGTTGGACCACTATTTCTAATAATTAGGGCTGGCTATCTTTCACAGTGGTTTGTCTATATGCTTTGTAATCTTTGATTGAGAGCTCATCTTCAGTGGGAATATTTTCTGTATGAGTCCTATGTGCTCTGGGTCAACTGTGCACACAGCACAGTTTTAAACTTTCTTGGTCAAAGTATGACAGGTATTACAAATTTCTGGATATCTCAACCTGGGTTCCCAGCACTATGAGGACAGTGTGAATTCAAAGCCCACAACCATAAGTGGTTTTAATCAGAGTTCCAATTTCCACTCTTTAATGCTCTTGGTAAAAGAAAGTTTTCATGCTGTTTCTATAGTCTAATGGAAAAAATCTGCTAGTCCCTATTTCCTTGAATGTGTACACCTTCAAGACAATCACCTTTAAGCTAGGCTGACTTTAACTCTGTTGCACATAAGGTCCAAGTAATTAAGGTCTCTTATCAGTTTCTGATAATCCAATAACTTGCTTCAAGCTTTCCCTCAGTGCTACAACTTTTCCTGAGTTTCCTCTTCTCTTCCTTCTCACAATTCCAAGTTCTTTCACTGCATCCTAACTAAAAAGTTTCATGTGTATGGAAGGAGCAGAGGATGCTGCCTGGAAGTAAAAGTAACTTCTTAAATCTGAGCACATTATTCCCCTGCTTCAAATTTTTCAATAATTCCCCATTGCCCACATCAGTGTTTCTTAATATCTAGAAAATTAGTGGTCCTAAGTTGTCTATCAAGAGTGCTACAGGTTTGCCTCTCAGTTTCAGAGGAAAAAGTGATAATTTTTTTTTTTTTTTTGGCTGCATTGGGTCTTCGCTGCTGTGCATGTGCTTTCTCTGGTTGCAGCAAGCAGGGGTTACTCTGTTGCGGTGTGCAGGTTTCTCATTGTGGTGGCTTCTTTTGTTGCACAGCACGAGCTCTAGGCATGCAGGCTCAGCAGTTGCGGCACACAGGCCCTAGAGCACGCGGGCTTTAGTAGTTGTGGCATGTGGGCTCAGTAGTTGTGGCACACGGGCTTTAGTAGTTGTGGCACACAGGCTCAGTAGTTGTGGCTCACAGGCTCTAGAGCGCAGGCTCAGTAGTTGTGGCACCTGGACCTAGTTGCTCCGTGGCGTGTGGGATCTTGCCGGACCAGGGATTGAACCCATGTCCCCTGCACTGGCAGGCAGATTCTCAACCACTGTGCCACCAGGGAAGTCCCTGATAAAAAAAATTTTGTTCATACACTTTTTTTTCCATTTTTAAGGTGTTTTAGACATAGTAATATTAACCCTTTAAACGTACAGCTCTAAGGTTTTGAATGCCATCAAATCAAAATTTAAAACAGTCTTATCAACCCAAACAATTCTTTCCCCTTTTGGAGTCAAATCTCTTCCACATCTAGCTCTTGAAACCGCTGATCTGTTTTCCGTCACTATAGTTTTGCCTTTGCAAAGATGCCATGTAAACGCAATCATACAGTATGTAGCCTATGAGTCTGGTTTCCTTCACTTAGCAAAAGGCAACTGAGAATCATCCGTGCTGTTGTATTATTAATTTATTTTTTTATTGCTTAGTACCATTCCATCATATGGATATACTAGTTTGTTTATACATTCCCCAGCTGAAGGATATTTGGCTTGTTTTCAGTTTCTGGTGATTATGAACAAAGTAGCTATAAACACTTGCATACAGATTTTTTTGTGTTAATATAAGTTTTCACTTCACTTGGGTAAAAACATAGATGTGAGTCATAAGGTAAATGTATTTTAACTTTATAAGAAACTGCCAAACTTTTCCAAAATGGATGTACCATTTTGTATTACCACCAGTAAATTATTAGAGATCCAGTTGTACTGCATCTTCATTCACACTTGACAGGGTCAGTCACTTTAATTTTATGCATTCTAATAGGTGTATAATAATATCTCATTATGGTTTTAACTTGCATTTCTGTAAGATATATTTTTTTATGTGGACCATTTTTAAAGTCTTTATTGAATTTGTTACAATACTGCTATTTTATGTTTTTGGTTTTTTTGGCCACGAGGCATGTGGGATCTTAGCTCCCCAACCAGGGACTGAACTTGTACCTCCTGCATCAGAAGGCAAAGTCCTAACCACTGGACCACCAGGGACGTCCCACTTTCATTTTTTTTAATGACCAGTGATGTTGAGCATCTTTTCATGGGTTTATCTGCCATCTCTATTTATTCTTTGGTGAAGAGTCTGTAAAAAAATGTTTGCCCTTTTTTTTTTGGCTGCACCATGTGGAATGTGGAATCTTAGTTCCCCAACCAGGGATCGAACCCTTGCCCTCTGCAGTGCAAGTGCAGAGTCTTAACCACTGGACTGCCAGTTAATAAGGTTGTTTGTTTCCTATTTATTGAGTTTTGGGAGTATTTTATATATACTCTGGATAAAAGGCCTTTGTTAGACATGTGATTTGTAAATATGTTCTTCCAGCCTACAGCTTGTCTTTTCATTCTCTTAAATGTGTTTTCAAAGAGCAAAAGTTCTCAATTTTGATGAAGTCAAATTAATCAACTTTTAACTTTATGGATCATGATTTTGGTGTGTCATAAAAGAAATCCTTCCTTCATCCAAGGTCACCAAGTTATTCTCCTATACTTTTCTCTAGGAGATTAACAGTTTTAGGTTTTACATTTAGGTTTATGATCCATTCTGAGTGGATTTTTGTATAGAGTGAAAGTTATAGATTAGGGTTCTTTTTTTGCATATGCATATGCAATTGTTCTAGAATCATTTGTTGAAAGGACTGTTTCCTCATTTAATTGCCTTTGCATCTTTGCCAAAAATCAGTTGACTGACCATGTGTATACATGTCTACTACTGTTTCATTGATCTATATGTTGACTCAACCTTTGGTCCAATGCCACATTCATCCTGATTACTGTATATTTACAGTAGACTTGAAATCAGGTAATGTGTATCTTTGAACTTTGTTGTTTTTTTGTTTTGTATTGTTTTTAATTAATTTATTAATTTACTTATTTTTGGTTGTGTTGGGTCGTCATTTCTGTGAGAGGGCTTTCTCTAGTTGCAGCAAGTGAGGGCCACTCTTCATTGCGGTGTGCAGGCCTCTCACTATTGTGGCCTCTCTTGTTGTGGAGCTCAGGCTCCAGACACGCAGGCTCAGTAGTTGTGGCTCATGGGCCTAGTTGCTCCGCGGCATGTGAGATCTTCCCAGACCAGGGCTCGAACCCATGTCCCCGGCTTTGGCAGGCAGATTCTCAACCAATGCACCACCAGGGAAGCCCTGTTGTTTTTTTTCAAAATTGTTTTTGCTACTTCAGTTTGCCCTTCCATATAAATTTTAGAATCAGCTTGTCTATTTCTACAAAAAAATTCTTCTGAAATTTTGATTGAGTCTTCCAATCCATTAATATGGATTATCTATTTGTTCAATCACCTATGTTTTTCACATGTTTGGTAATTTCCAGCATACAAATATTGTATATACTTTTAAAGAGTTATACCAAAGTATTTTATGATTTTTAGTACAATTGTAAATAATTATTTGGGTTTTTTTATTTCAATTTCCAGTTGTTCACTAGTAGTATATAAAAACGATTGAGTTTTGTGTATTTCCTTGTATCCTGTGACCTTGCTAAGCTCACTTATTAATTTTGGGACCTTTATTTGTAGATTGTTTTGGATTTTTCTACATAGACAGTTATGTTGCCTGTGAATAGAGACAGTTCAATTTCTTCCTTTCCAACCGATATGCCTTCTATTTCTTTACCTGGCTTTACTTCACAGGCTAGGACCTACAATACAATGCTGAATAAAAATAGTGAGAGCAAATATCCTTGTATTGTTCCTGACCTTAGGAGAAAAGTATTCAGTCTTTCACCATTAAGGATGATGTTAGCTGTAGACTCTTTGTAGCTGTCCTTTTTCTCTTTGAGGACATTCCCTTCTATTCCCGAATTGCTGAATTTTGTCAGAAGCATTTTGTGCGTTAATTAAGGTGAACATATGATGTTTCTGTACTCTGTTAATATAATACATTTCCCCAATTAATATTCCCAGAATAAACCTAAGTCATGATACAATATCCTTTTTAAATATTGTTTTGCTAATTTTTTTTTTTTTTAATTTTTGGCTACATTGGGTCTTTGTTGCTGTGAGGGACTTCCTCTAGTTGCGGTGAGCAGGGGCTACTCTTCATGTGGTACGCAGTCTTCTCATTGCGGTGGCTTCTCTTGCTGTGGAGCATGGGCTCTAGGCATGCAGGCTTCAGTAGTTGTGGCTCGCAGGCTCCAGAGCACAGGCTCAGTAGTTGGGGCACACAGGCTTAGTTGCTCCACAGCATGTGGAATCTTCCCGGACCAGGGCTCAAACCCATGTCACCTGCATTGGCAGGCGGATTCTTAACCACTGTGCTACAAGGGAAGCCCCTGCTAGTATTGTGTTAGTATTTTTTGTGTCTATGTTCACAAGAGATATTAATATCTAGTTTTCTTGTGATGTCTTTGGTTTTCACATCAAGGTATTGCTGGTCTCATAAAATAAGTAGGCAAGTGTTCCATCTTCTTTTATGTTCTGGAAGAGTTTATGTAGAACTGTATTCTTTCTTCCTTAAAAAGTTTTAAGTAGGATTCCCACATTATCTTTTTAAGGTCTTAGGGTCTAAAGTGACATGTTCTCTTTCATTCCTGAGTTTTGACAATTTGTGTCTTATTTTTTCCTCACCATTTTCTTTTTTTTTTTTTAATTGGGGTATAGTTGTTTTACAATGTTGTGTTAGTTTCTACTGTACAGCGAAGTAGAGTTCCCTGTGCTATACAGCAGGTTCTTACTAGTCATCTATTTTATATATATTAGTGTATATATATATAAATCCCAATATCTTCCAATTCATCCCATCACCTCCCCAACCCCTCTGCTTTCACCCCCTTGGTATCCATACATTTGTTCTCTACATCTGTGTCTCTTCTCTTTTTTTTCAGCCAGTCTAGCTAGAGATTTCTCAATTTCATTGATATTTTCAAAGACGCAGGTTTTAGTTTCATTGAATTACTCTCCTGTTTTTCCATTATCAATTTCATTACTTTGTGCTCTTAATAGTCTCTGCCTTGTGCTTATTTTGATTTCAAATAGCTCTTTTTTCTCAAGCTTCTTAAAATTGAAGCTTAGATCACTAATCTAAAATTTCCTTTTTCCTAATGTAAATATTTAATGCTAAAAATTTCCAAGTATTGATTTGACTGCATCCTTCACATTTTGATATGCTGTTTTTTTTCTTTCATTCAATTAAAAATATTTTCTAACTGCACTGTGTCTTCCTCTTTGACCCATGGGATATCTAGAAGTATCTTAATGTCCAAATATTTGGGAATTTCCAGGTATCTTTGTTATTGATTTTTAGTTTAATTCCATTGTGGTTGGAGAACAGGCTTTGTATACTTTCAATTCTTTTAAATCTTGGCTTGCTTTATGATACAGAATATGGTCTCTCTTGATGAATATTCCATGCTCATTTGAAAAGAATGTATATTCTGTTGTTGCTGGGTAGAGGGACCTACAAATGACTATTAGTTGATGGTGCTTTTCAGGTGTTTTCTTCCTTACTGATTTTATGTCAAGTCATTTTGTTGATTACTAACAGAGGAGTGTTGAAGGCAGGGGCCAGTCAATCATGAAAGTCCTTTTTAGCTAAATTAAGGAGTATGAAGCTTACCCTGAGTTATGGAAGCTGACAGGAGATTAACTTTAAGAAAGAGAATAATAAGATTAAAAAAATTTTTTTAGAAAACTTGACAAGATTGAAAATAGGCTGGAGGAGAGCTAAAGAAGAGACGGGGAGAACCAATAGGGAGGCTTTTAACAATAATCAAGGAGAAACATGTACTTGAATTAAGGCAGTGGCTCTGAGAATAATCAAGAAAAAACAGACTTAAGGAGATAATAAGAGAAAAGAATCTGATAAACAACTGGGTGAGAGACGGAGAGGAATGGGTAAAAGGGAAGAGGCAATTATGATTCTCAGTTTCTGGTTTGGATTAGTGAGTATATAAGGGATAACATTTACCAAAAGAAAAATACAAGAAGAGAAATGGATTTGAGGGAAAGGATAAATTCCCAATTTCAACATGCTGAGATGAAGGTTCTTGTAAAATATTCATGAAAGATGTCCATTAAGCTATGTGGGCTCAGCAGAGAGGTCTACACTATAGATATAGATTTATGTCATCGGCACATATTATTAATTGAAACCATAGTTTTGGATGAAGTTATTGAAGATCAGCATATAAACCAGTGTTTCTCTAAATGTCACCCTAAAATTATCTGCAGATTATTAAAACGCAGATTCCTAGACACCATTTTAGATTAAATTTATCTAAGACTCATAGGCTGAAACCAAGGCGTTAGCTGGGCTGTATCACTTATTGAAAGCTCTGAGGGAGACTGCACTTCCAGGCTCATTCAGGCTGTTGGCAGAATTCAGTTCTATGCAGCTGCAGGACTGAGGTCCTTGTTGGCTTGCTAGTTGTTGTCTGAGTGCCACCCTTCACTCTCAGAGCCTTCCCTCTAGTCTTTGCAGGTAGCCCCTTACATCTGAGAACCAGCAACAGCTTATCCTTCTCACACTGCCACATCTCTGACTCTTCTGCTTTCTTCTTCCACTTTAAAGGGTCTGTGTGATTACATTAGTCTCTCCTAGAACATCTAAAATAATCTCCCTACCCTAAAATCTGTAACCTTAATTCCATCTGCAAAGTTCCCTTTTCCTTGTAATGTAACATATTCACAGGTTCCAGGGATTTGGGAATGGACATCTTTGGGGTGCCAGTATTCTGGCTACCAAAAGCGGTCTGATACAAGTCATTTTGTAGACATATATTTTCATTTCTCTTGGGTAAATATCTAGGAGTGGAATTGCTGGTTCATAGCACAGATACATGTGTAACTCTATAAAACACTGGGCACACAGCTGAATAAAAACTACATCACCTATCTTTCCTTCTTGTTAGTGTGTCACTAAGAACTGGTTAATGGGTTGTAAGTGGATGTGTCATATGCAACACCTGAGAAGTGTCCTTAAAGAGAAAAGTATGCGCCTTTCCATCAAGCTTCCCTCTTGCTATGAGCAGGTGGCATTTGGAATTAAAGCAGTCATCTCAATCATGAGGTAGCATGCTAAGGGTGGCAGAACAGCAAGACAGGAATCTGAATCCCTGATGATCACAGAGCTGCTGCCATACCATCCGTGGCCTGCCTACCTATAGAATCATATGCATATTTAAGCCATTATTATATTTTCTATATAATGAAACCAAATCCAATTCTAACACATCACAGTTTTAAATATCTATATGCTAGTGATCCCAAAGTGGTACCTTCAGCCACAATCTTTCCAGACTCATGTATCCAACAGCTACTGGAACATTTCCACTTGGATGTAAAACAGGCCTTTCAAACTTAACTGTCCAAAACAGAATTCTTTATTTTTTCTCCCTGAACTCTTCCGCCTCTCATTCTCCTCATCAGCACCAAACAAATAGTAAATGGTTTTTTATGATAAATGGTGAATGATCTACCTCAGAGCTCAAGCAAAAAACACATATGTTGGCCTTGATTCCTTGTTTTCCCCTCACCTCGTATCCAAACCATGCACAATTCTTGTTCTCTGCCATCAAAATATAACCCAAATCCTGCCACTTTTTTCCATCCTCACTGTTACTACTCTAGTGCAAGTCACCATCATCTCTCATTTTCAATGGCATCCTCAATGGTGCTTTTGTAGCTTAAAAAATCCTTCCCAGAGAGATGAAAAAGTTCTGGAGATAGGTAGTAGCAATGCTTGCATGATAACATGAATATCACTGAACTGTACACCTAGAAGTGGCTGAAATGGTAAATTTTATGTTACATGTATTTAACCCAAATAAAACAAACAAAAAATTAATCTTTCCTAGAGACAATATAGCCTCCTATATTTCCTTTTTTTTTCTAAATATTTTTCATGTGTGTCTTTCACACTTAGGTCTTCAATCCATTTGGAAATTACTATTGTGAACGGTGTGAAGTAGGAATCTAATTTTGTCTTCAATCTATGTGGATATCATATATCTCAGCATCATTTACTGAATACTCTGTGCTTTTGTAATACCAAAGCTTACCAAAGCTAACCTTATACTTAGCTTCCATATGTATGCGGACGTGTTTCTAAGCTCTCTATTCTGTTCCATGAGTCTACTTTCCTGTCCCTAAACCAATACCAGTAATTAAGACAGTAGTCTCAATTATCATGGCTTTATATTGTTTTGATATCTGGGAGGAAGAGATTTTATTTTTCTTCAAAATTGAGTTAGCAATTCTGGGTGCTTTGCCTTTTCATATACATGTTAGGTTCAGCATGTCAAGTTCCATGAAAAACTATACAGCAATTTTAATTAGAATTGCAGTGAATCTGTAGAATTGGAGAAAACTGACATCTTTATGATACTGAGTCTTCCTATCCCTGAATATGGTATATCTCTCCATTTACCTGGGTCTTCTTTTATGTGTTTCAGTAGAGCATTATAATTTTCTCCTTAAAGGACTATGCAGCTTTAGTCTGATTTATTTCCAGATACCTTCAGTTTTTAATACAGTTATGAATAGTATCTTTTTTATTATTAAAATTCCTAGTTAGTTATTGCTGGTGTGTAGAAGTTACTGTTTTACTCAGAAATCTGCTTGAACTGAAGGCCATTTCTGATGACCTCCTAACCAAAGAAGCCCTCCCAGTCATTCTTTATAACTTCACATCAGTTACCCCTTCTTGTTAACTGATTTTAAGTGTCCCTCTCCCCCACTATAATTAGTTGCTTGTTCACCATTGTATAGAATAGGGTCTGTGCAATACATAATTGTGCAAAATGTCTGCTGAATAAATAAATGAGGTCTTAAATCTGGATGATTTGGAAAAATACAGGAAGAAAAGCAGATTTTGAAGTGAGGGTGGAGTGAGAACTAGTTCAGTTTGAGAGGCGGTGTTTAGAGTTCTCACAGGTCATTAATGTGGAGGCATCAGGCCAGCACATGGAGCACAAGAATGGAGGTTTGATGTGATGGAAGTGATGAGACCGTCAAGGAGGAGAATGCATTCAAGAAGGAAAAAAAGAAAATATACTTGGGAAGAACTCTACCTGGGTCAGATTAAAGAGAGAGGGAGCGAGCATGCACAACAACATGGAAACCAACCGGACGGGAAAGATTTGAAGCACAGGAAGAGGGAAATAAATGGAAGAGCTAGGTTCGTAAATCACATGAACACACAATTAGAGAAGTACAATTTCATCTAAGGAACAGAAAGCAAGAACCTCATTTCTCCATTGGTAAAGCCAATTGGAGAAAGAGACAGCTCTATTAGACCACAGATCCGAATTTGGGGAAGAGAGTAATTTCACTTCACTCTGGGTCTTTCACTTTAATATGACAATTACCGGGCTTGGAGGACCTATCAGTATTCAATCTATTCAACCTCTCAGGTCACAGCTAGACGCTGCCTTCTGAAAGGTTCGGATTTAAACGAGGAGACTGTTTCCTCCTCATTTTCATCGTCTTGCCGTGACCACCGCGCCCGGGCTAATGGTACCGGCAGGTGCTCTTTAGGCCTTGGATTGTAACTAGAGAAGAGTGGCAACCGGGAAAGAAGAGTAGAGCTGCCGAGGCTGCGAGAGAGGCCCTCACCTCACGCCCAGCGGCAGGTCAGCGGGTCAGTCAGGGGCCGCGCCCCGTCGCTGCCCTCCCCACTCCCCGCCGTGCCGGGCTTCGCCAGGGCCCCAGCCCGCCCCCACGAGCCCAGCCTTCCCTTCCTACCTGCCCGCACGCGGACTCAGCCAGCCCCGAGCTGTTCACCCGGGAGCAGGTCGGCAGGGAGACCACCACTCGCCGCCGCTCCCTGCCCGCGCGCGTCCCCAACCAGCGGCTGGCTGCACGTGACCCCGCCCTCACCGCACGCCGCCCCGCCCCCTCAGCCGAGCCCGCGCCCCGCCTCCCGCCGGCGCGCTCCACCCACGAGCCCGTCGCTGTCGCGATGACGTAATCGGCGCAAGCGCACTCTGTCGGCGACGCTGAAGTGCTGCTGCATCTGTGGGCGGAGGTTCGTGGCGTTGGCTCTTGGCGCAGGAGGGGAGAGTGGGGTGCCTGGAAGGTCGAGGGGTCTTAAAGAAAAAGAGGAGGAGGGGGAAAGCCCCAGAAGCCTGTCTTTCAGGTGCGGGGGTATAGGGCGGTGTTCTGCCCCCTTTCTGGGCCCTTTCTGACGAGGCCGGGCGGCTGCCCCGCGGGAATTGAACGGTGGATTTCCTTCGGGGAGGCACTGTCCGGTACCCAAGTGTAGAAATTTAAGAAGGGTTAACTTCGCGTGCGCTGAGTGGTTTCTTTTCCTTCAAGCGCACATCATTGGGGAACATATTTTATTTGGCAGAGGAACACAAGATCTGGAGACATGGATTGTACTTTTTTTTTTTTTTGCCGGGATTTACGGCTTAATCTTTCGCTCCTTTTCGTCTGCAAAACGAGGTGGTCGGACTCACCATGTAATTTTTAGGTCCCCTTTCAGAGCTACCATCCTGTGATTCCTGTCTCCAAGGATATTACCTTTTATCATACTCCTGAGTAGGAAAAGAAATCTTTTGATTAGTGGACATGTTTTAGACCTGGATTGGGCACACTGCTGTGGAGTTAGGGCCCATGCTTTCATTAGGATTGACAGCGGGCGGAATTTTTTGCAAGTAAGATTTATGCATTGTTAATATTCCAAATAGACTCATTTTAATTTTGCTAAAAGATCAGAATATCTGTATGTTTTCCTAATGTTAGCTTTATGTCTTTAATAGACTTATATGTTTAGTCTTGGCATTTAATTTTTTGCCTCTTTTCAGAAGTAAATCACCAAAGGATATTGAAGTTGATGCTTTTGTATTTTGTCACCTTATCCTTTTATTAGCATTTTTAAGGTCATCTGCACCTTCTGACTTGGAAAAGATGGTCAACGTCTTGAAAGGAGTGCTTATAGAATGGTTAGTAGTTTTGATACTTAACAAATTTTAAATCTGCACATTGAATCTTGATTTGTATGTGTATCCCTTCCAAAGTCCATTTTTTTCTTTTGTTCTTAAGATTTGAATGAATCAAGTTTTTCAGCTTTCTCAACTGCATTTTTCTTACTTAATAACAAGTGGGACAGATGGTGGGGTTTTTTTTTTGATTTTTAGAATTTTATTTTTTTATACAGCAGGTTCTTATTAGTTATCTATTTTATACATATTAGTGTATATATGTCAATCCCAATCTCCCAGTTTCCCGGTTCATCAAGTGGGACAGATTTCGTTGCTAAGTTTCTTCCTGGTGCCAGATTTCAATGTTTCTGTTGAATAGATGTAATTGGCATTATTTCCAAGAAGTTTTGGTCAGCGGCAGCATGTTTGTTACATTAACCCTCTTTAGGGGAACAGTGCTTGTATTCTCAAATCGTCAGGGATTGACTAGAATTTTAGGGTCTGCCTAAGTCACACAAACTTTGGTCTTTAAAAAAGAGAAAAGAACAAGAAAGCGAGTTGAATGTTTCTTAAACTAGGCACACATTCCAAAGGAGAAACTAGAAACTATGGGCAGAGTTGAGCTCCTCAAAGCTAATGTAGGGCTTAATTATCCCTAGTCTGAAAATCTGAACTGTTGGACCAGTCTTGCTCAGTCTCCACTTGTTTGTTTGCCCCACCAAACAATTCTGTCTCATCTGGGAGTCCTGCCCAGTGGACACTCCCATTGTTTGAAATTACTACTGTCTACATTTCTCTGCCTCTAATGTGAGCCGTTATATGGATGACCGTACTGTTTCTGTGATGGCAAGGCTGGGGGAGGAGCAAGACCAAACCCTAGGGATCTCTGGCATTTAGAGCAGCACTGTCCAGTAGAAATATAATGTGAGCCACATATGTAGTGTTAAATTTTCTAGTAGCCACACTAAAAAGTAACATGAAACAGGTGAAATTAATTTCTTAACTCTATACCCAAAGTATTTCGCCAGGTACTAAAATACACATTGGATTTTGAAGCTCTAGTATGGAAAAAGACAATACAATAAATTGTATTGTCGGTGAAGCCAGTGAAGTAGGAGGGAAACCAAGGGAATGGTTGATGAAAGCGAGTTGGCTGTGTCAAGTGCTGATGAGAGGTGGGGTAAGATGAAGACACACTGGAGGTCATAGGTTTTTTATGAGAGCTTTTTAATGGAGAGGTGGGATGGATGCCAGATCGAGTACTTTGGAAAGGGAAATGGGGGCAAGGAAGTAGAGACCATGTGGAGGAGTTTTGTTGTGATAATGAGCAAAGGAATAAAGAAGTGGGTCGGTAGCTGAAGAAGGATATGTTAAGGAACTCTGGTTCTTGTTATTTTCATTGTTTTAAAGTGAGAGACTACAATGTATGTTGATAAAAATAAACCGCTAGAGGAGAGAGGTGTTCACTTGGGAAAGCCAAGAGGCGGATTGAGATCCCAGAAATTCTAAGCATGCTGTGCTGTTGTCTTTTGGAAAACACCTTCTAAGCTAATTTTTGTATTTTTATTTTTCTTATTACTTTGTCATAATTAATAGAAACATTTTCCTCGTTGGTCTTTTTCTAAATTTTTATTTATTTACTTATTTTTGGTCAAGTCGGGTCTTTGTTGCTGTGCGCGGGCTTTCTCTAATTGTGGCGAGCGGGGGCTACTCTTCATTGCGGTGGCTTCTCTTGTTGGGGAGCACGGGCTCTAGGTGTGCGGGCTTCAGTACGTGTGGCTCACGGGCTCTAGAGCGCAGGCTCAGTAGTTGTGGCGCACGGACTTAGCTGCTCCGCAGCATGTGGGATCTTCCGGGACCAGGACTCAAACACGTGTCTCCTGCATTAGCAGGCGGATTCTTAACCATTGCGCTACCAGGGAAGCCTCCGGTTGGTCTTTTAACATTATTTTTAACACAGAGGATACACACACACACAGTGTCGGCTATCAGTTTTTTCCCTTTTGTTTCTTCTGATTTTTCTAAAGTTAATCTTCATTCTGGATTTGACCAATATTCACCTCTGTCCTAGGGTTTTCATATTTTTATTTTCATTGATATTTTGAGTTTCATTCATCTAGAATTTATTGAGAGGAGGGGCATATTATGAGGTGAAGATCTAAATTAGCTGCCTTTTTTTTTTGGTTAAATAGCTGAATAATTGTCCAACACCATTTATTTCCTTCCCAAATGATGTGTGATGACTCCTTTACCACAGAGTTTCACTCCCCTTGCTACTCTCACTAATCGCATCTCACATCCATTTTTTTCTTTGTCATTGTTACCTATTCGAGAATATCCTTGGAATAATTTAGTCTAGTTCCAAAATAATCCTTTTGGAATGATGGTTGGGATTGTATTACACCTATATTTTATTTTTTTTTAATAATGCTAGGCTGCATTTTTTTTTTTTTAATTTTTTGTGGTACGCGGGCTTCTCACTGTTGTGGCCTCTTCTGTTGCGGAGCACAGGCTCCGGATGCGCAGGCTCAGCGGCCGCGGCTCACGGGCCCAGCCGCTCTGCGGCATGTGGGATCTTCCCAGACCGAGGCACGAACCCGTGTCCCCTGCATCGGCAGGCGGACTCTCAACCACTGCGCCACCAGGGAAGCCCAGTTTTTTATATTTTTATGTCAAAATGAGATTGTTGAAAACTTCCTCTTTGTTGGGATCCACCACTATCGACTGCCAGCCTCACACCAAGTGTTTTCCCGAATCTAGCCAACCATAGCAGTTACCGAAGCAAGCAGCATATGCTCAACAAATGTCTGCGTCCAATTCCAGGTGCTAGAGCAGACCTCTGGTGTGACATTTATCACAGTTGGTTTGGCAAGTGCTTCAGCCAGGAAGATTTGTTGTACAGCTGCAAATTCCAGCCAGTTTATAGCACAAGAGCAAAGAATCTGGAGAAAAAGGTATTATTAGACCAGTCTTGTCCTTATGGGTTTGGCTTCCAAACCTCTACTGTATATGAAAAGCAAGTAAGAACTAAGGCAAAAAAACAAAAAAAAACAAAAAATAAATAAATAAATAAAAAAAAAAAGAACTAAGGCAAAGCCAGTCTAAGTGCTGTCCTGTTCTTTAACAGCATTCATATATCTTTTGTGAGCCTTTGCTTCTTATTCTTTGCAGGGCTGCATTCACTGAAGTTTCTTGGGCACCCAGAACAGTGCCTGAGATACATATAGAGGTGCTTAGTAAATATTTGTTTACTGAAAGAATTTTGTTAATAAAATTGAACCAAGGAGTGTAATCTCACCCTAAATTCCAGGTTATTAGTTAGAGCTCTACTACCACAGTGAGAAGCAGAGTGGATAAGAAGAGGTTCTTGAAAGATTGAATTCAAGTTTCAGTACAGAAAAGGTTCATACACTAGGCCTCCTTTTTGGCAAGTTACATCAGAGTAGCTTTTATTTTTTACTTTTTAAGTTTTTATTGTATATAAAATAGTTGATTTACAACGTATTAGTTTCAGGGGTACAGTAAAGTGAGTTAGTTATACATGTATCTATTCTTTTTCTGATTCTTTTCCCGTATAGTTTATTACAGAGTATTGAGTAGAGTTCCCTGTGCTATACAGTAGGTCCTTGTTGATTATCTATTCAGTATTTTGTATATAGTAGTGTGTATATGTTAATCCCAGCTTTCTAATTTATCCTTCCCCACCCCCAACCAGAGTAGCTTTTAAATGAGGTGACTGTTCTCCTCCAGTCCGTAGCTTTTAAAATGCAGGCTCTCACCAAGCTGCTGACATGGATGATGGAAGTGCAGTCTTAAGAAGCAACTGATCTAGGGCTTCCCTGGTGGCTCAGTGGTTGAGAGTCCACCTGCCGATGCAGGGAGCACGGGTTCGTGCCCCGGTCCGGGAAGATCCCACATGCCGCGGAGCTGCTGGGCCCGTGAGCCATGGCCGCTGAGCCTGCGCGTCCGGAGCCTGTGCTCCTCGACAGGGAGGCCACAACAGTGAGAGGCCCGCGTACCACACACACACAAAAAAGAAGCAACTGATCTAGAAAGTAATTTGTGATAGGTCTTTTGAGCTTTTATATGCTTTAACACAATAATTCCATTTCTAGATGTTTATCTTAAGGAAGTGATCCAAGCTGCAGATAAAATTGTAGGTAGTTGATTATTCTAACTAAACAAAGTGTTGTGACATTTTTATCATCAAACAATATAGCTTTTAAAATATTTGAAAATATTTTACGTGATATGAACAAAGGCATTTTCACATTCAGTAACAATTTTCTAAAACATTCCACTATCAGGACATAGCAGTATTTATGGAGAAATACTTGTAAATTTTTAAAGTAATTATATCTGTTAGCTAATTACCATCAGGAAGGCTAGTTTATTATTGACTAAGACAAGATTATCATTCTGATTGGATGGACAGTATTGACAACTTTATCCAACTGACCGATTAATTTTTTGGTCTCTTTCATAGCTAACTGCATCATTCTAGTAGGCCTCTCATGGTGTAATACTTTTTTTAACAATCATATTTTATAGGAGCTATACCAAGTTTCTTTTTCTTTTTTTTTACTAGATCTCTATTGGAGTAGAATCGCTTCACAATACCATGTTAGTTTCTGTTGCACAGCAAAGCGAATCAGCCATATGCACACACACGTCCCCATATCCCCTCCCTCGTGAGCTTCCCTCCCACCCTCCCTATCCCACACCTCTAGGTCATCGCAAAGCACCGAGCTGATCTCCCTGTGCTATGCTGCTGTTTCCCACCAGCTAACTATTTTACATTCGGTAGCGTACATATGTCGATGCTACTCTCACTTCGCCCTCCCACCCCATGTCATCAAGTCCATTCTCTATATCTACCTCTTTATTCCTGCTGTGCAACTAGGTTCATCAGTACCACTTTTTTTTCTGAGATCCCACATATATGCGTTAGCATGCAGTATTTGTTTTTCTCTTTCTGACTTACTTCACTCTGTATGACAGACTCCAGGTCCATCCAGCTCACTACAAATAACTCAGTTTCTTTTCTTTTTATGGCTGAGTAATATTCCATTGTATATATGTGCCACATCTTTATCCATTCATCTGTCAGTGGACATTTAGGTTGGTTCCATGTCCTGACTATTGTAAACAGTGCTGCAGTGAACATTGTGGTGCATGTCTCTTTTTGAATTATAGTTTCCTCAGGGTATATGCCCAGTAGTGGGATTGCTGGGTCATATTGTAGTTCTATTTTTAGTTTTTTACCAACAGTGCAGGAGGGTTCCCGTTTCACCACACCCTTTCCAGCATTTATTGTTTCTAGATTTTTTGATAATGGCCATTCTGACCAGCGTGAGGTGATACCTCATTGTAGTTTTGATTTGCATTTCTCTAATAATTTTTGACATTGAGCATCTTTTCATGTGCCTCTTGGCCATCTGCATGTCTTCCTTGGTGAAATGTCTATTTAGGTCTTCTGCCCATGTTTTAACTGGATTGGTTTTTTTTTGATATTGAGCT
Source organism: Phocoena phocoena (assembly GCF_963924675.1). Lineage (NCBI taxonomy): Eukaryota > Metazoa > Chordata > Mammalia > Artiodactyla > Phocoenidae > Phocoena > Phocoena phocoena. Next base: position 9,126,587 of record NC_089230.1, on the reverse strand, counting down.
CCATGAGCTGTTTTGGAGATTAATACTTTGTCTGTTGTTTCATTTGCAAGTATTTTCTCGCATTCTGAGGTTTGTCTTTTTGTCTTGTTTATGGTTTCCTTTGCTGTGCAAAAGCTTTTAAGTTTAATTAAGTCCCATTTGTTTATTTTTGTTTTTATTTCTGTTACTCTAGGTGGTGGGTCAAAAAAGATCTTGCTGTGGTTTATGTCAAAGAGTGTTTTTCCTGATTTCCTCTAAAAGTTTTATGCTGTCTGGTCTTATGTTTAAGTCTTTAATCCATTTTAAGTTTATTTTTGTGTATGGTGTTAGGTAAAGTTCTGATTTCATTCTTTTACATGTAGCTGTGCAGTTTTCCCAGCACCACTTTTTGAAGAGGCTGTCTTTTCTCCATTGTATGTTCCTGCCTCCCTTGTCGAAAATTAGGTGCCCATATGTGCATGGGTTTATCTCTGGGCATTCTTTCCTGTACCGTTGATCTATATTTCTGTCTTTGTGCCAGTACCATACTGTCTTGATTACTGTAGCTTTGTGGTACAGTTTGAAGTCAGGGGGGCTGATTCCTCCAACTCCGTTTTTCTTTCTCAAGAGTGCTTTGGCTATTCGGGGTCTTTTGTGTTTCCATACGAAATGTAAGATTTTTTGTTCTAATTCTGTGAAGAATGCCATTGATAGCTTGATAGGGATTGCATTGAATCTGAAGGTTGCTTTGGGTAGGATAGTCATTTTCACAATATTGATTCTTCCAATACAAGAACATGGTATATTTCTCCATCTGTTTATGTCATGTTTGATTTCTTTCATCAGTGTTTTATAGTTTTCTGAGTACAAGTCTTTTGCCTCCTTAGGCAGGTTTATTCCTAGGTATTTTACTCTTTTTGTTGCAATGGTAAATGGGAGTGTTTCCTTAATTTCTCTTTCGATTTTTTGTTGTTGGTGTATAGGAATGCCGTAGATTTCTGTGCATTAATTTTGTATACTGCTACTTTACCAAATTCATTGATTAGTTCTAGTAGTTTTCTGATGGCATCTTTAGGATTTTCTATGTATAGTATCATGTCATTGGCAAATAGTGACAGTTTTACTTCTTTTCCAATTTGGATTCCTTTTATTTCTTTTCCTTCTCTGATTGCTGTGGCTAGGACTTCCAAAACTATGTTGAATAAGAGTGGCAAGAGTGGACATCATTCTCTTGTTCCTGATCCTAGTGGAAATGCTTTAAGTTTTTCACCATTGAGTATGTTGCTTGCTGTGGGTTTGTCATATATGGCCTTTATTATGTTGAGGTAGTTTCCCTCTATGCCCATTTTCTGGAGAGTTTTTATCATAAATGGTGTTGAATTTTGTCAAAAGCTTTTCCACATCTGTTGAGATGATCATATGGTTTTTATTCCTTAATTTGTTAATGTGGTGCATCACATTGATTGATTTGTGTCTCATTTGGTATCAGGGTGATGCTGGCTTTGTAGAATGAATTTGGAAGTGTTTCTCCCTCTGCAGTTTTTTGGAAGAGTTTGAGAAATATTGATGTTAGCTCTTCTCTAAATGTTTGATAGAATTCGCCTGTGAAGCCATCTGGTCCTGGACTTTTGTTTGTTGGAAGATTTTTAATTACAGTTTCAATTTCATTACTTGTGATTGGTCTGTTTATATTTTCTAAATCTTCCTGGTTCAGTCTTGGAAAATTGTACCTTTCCAAGAATATGTCCATTTCTTTGTGGTTGTCCATTTTATTGGTATATGGTTGTTTGTAGAAGCCTCTTATAATCCTTTGTATTTCTGCAGTGTCAGTTGTGATTTCTCCTTTTTCGTTTCTAATTTTATTGATTTGCGTCCTCTCCCTTTTTTTCTTGATGAGTCCGGCTAAGGGTTTATCAATTTTGTTTATCTTCTCAAAGAACCAGCTTTTAGTTTTTTTCGTCTTTGCTATTGTTTTCTTCGTTTCTGTTTCATTTATTTCTGCTCTGATCTTTATGATTTCTTTCCTTCTACTGACTTTGGGTTTTCTTTGTTCTTCTTTCTCTAGCTGTTTTAAGTGTAGGGTTAGATTGTTTATTTGAGATTTTTTTTCTTGTTTCTTAAGGTGAGATTGAATTGCTGTAAACTTCCCTCTTAGAACGGCTTTTTCTGAGTCCCATAGGTTTGGGGTCATTGTGTTTTTGTCATTTGTTTCTATGTATTTTTTATTTCTTCTTTGATTTCTTCAGTGATCTCTTATTTATTTAGTAGCGTTTAGCCTCCATGTATTCGTGTTTTTTACAGGTTTTTTTCCCTGTAATTGATTTCCAATCTCATGGCGTTGTGGTCAGAAAAGATGCATGATACAATTTCAATTTTCTTAAATTTTCCGAGGCTTGATTTGTGACCCAAGATGTGATCTATTCTGGAGAATGTTCCTTGTGCACTTGAGAAGAAAGTGTATTCTGGCACTTTTGGGTGGAATGTTCTATAAATATCAATTAGATCTATCTGGTCTATTGTGTCATTTAAAGCTTGTGTTTCCTTTTTTATTTTCTGTTTGGATGATCTGTCCATTGGTGTAAGTGGGGTGTTAAAGTCCCCTACTATGATTGTGTTACTGTTGATTTCTCCTTTCATGACCTTATGTATTGAGGTGCTACTATGTTGGGTGCATAAACATTTATAATTGTTATATCTTCCTCTTGGGTTGATCCTTTGATCATTATGTAGTCTCCCTCCTTATCTCTTGTAACACTCTTTATTGTAAAGTCTGTTTTATCTGATACGAGTATTGCTACTCCAGCTTTCTTTTGTTTTCCTTTTTCATGGAATATCTTTTTCCATCCCTTCACTTTCAGTCTGTATATGTCCCTAGGTCTGAAGTGGGTCTCTTGTAGACAGCATATATATGGGTCTTGGTTTTGTATCCATTCAGCCAGTCTGTGTCTTTAGGTTGGGTCATTTAATGTCTTTACATTCAAGGTTATTATCGATATACATGTTCCTGTTACCATTTTCTTAATTGTTTTATGTTTGTTTTTGTGGGTCTTTTTCTTCTCTTGTGTTTCCTGCTTAGAGAAGTTTCTTTAGCATTTGTTGTAAAGCTGGTTTGGTGGTGCTGAATTCTCTTAGCTTTGGTTTGGCTGAAGAGCTTTCGATTTCTCCACTGAATCTGAATGAGATCCTTGCTGGGTAGAGTAATCTTGGTTGTAGGTTTTTCTCTTTCATCACTTTAAGTATATCCTGCCACTACCTTCTGGCCTGCAGAGTTTCCACTGAAAAATCAGCTGATAACCTTATAAGGATTCCTTTGTATGTAATTTTTTGTTTTTCTCTTGCTGCTTTTAATATTTTTTCTTTGAATGTAATTTTTGTTAGTTTGATTAATACATTTCTTGGTGTATTTTTCCTAGGGTTTATACTGTATGGGACTCTCTGTGCCTCCTGGACTTGGGTGATTATTTCCTTTCCCATGTTAGGGAACTTTTCCAGTATAATCTCTTCAAATATTTTCTCAGACCCTTTCTTGTTCTCTTCTTCTCTGGGACCCCTATAATTTGAATGTTGTTGCGTTTCGTGTTGTTCCAGAGGTCTCTGAGATTGTCTTCAATTCTTTTCATTCCTTTTTCTTTATTCTGCTCCTGGGCAGTTATTTTTACCATTTTGTCTTCCAGCTCACTTGTTCATTCTTTTGCCTCCATTATTCTGTTATTGATTCCTTCTAGTGTATTTTTCATTTCAGTTATTGTGTTGTTCATCTCTGTTTGTTCTTTAGTTCTTCTAGATCTTTTTTAAACATTTCTTGTATTTTCTCAATCCGTGCCTCCATTCTATTTCCGAGATTCTGGATCATCTTTACTTCATTACTCTGAATTCTTTTTCAGGTAGATTGCCTATTTCCTCTTCATTTATTTGGTCTTGTAGGTTTTTACCTTGCTTCTTCATCTGTGACATATTTTTTTGCTGTCTCTTTTTTTTTTTTTAAATTAGTGGGATTGTTTTCCTGTTTCACTGATCGTTTGGCCTGAGGCATCCAACAATGGAGTTTGTAGGCTGTTGGGTAGAGCTGGGTCTTGGTGCTGAGATGAGGACCTCATCTGATGAATATTCATGAGACCTCACTCCTATGAATATTCCCTGGGGTCTGAGTTTCTCTGTTAGTCCACTGGTTCGGACTCGGCGCTCCCACCGCAGGAGCTTCCGCTTGGCCCCAGGCGCACAAATCAAGATCCCGCAAACCACGTGGGTGGCCAAAAAAAAAGAGAGCGAGAATAATAACAAAGTAAAAAATAAAATTAGACTAGGAAACTAACAGATATGTTAGAAAGAACGTAAAAATAAAAACATAAAGAATCAACAACTGGAAGGTACATCAGTACCACAATAAAAAGAGGAGGAGGGAAAAGAAAAAAGGGAGGGGGGAAGGCCTTGGATGTGGAGAGCAGGGCATAAGCAAGGGCGAGGTTTGGGTGGTGGGCAGGGCCAATGCTCAGGACCCACGGGGCTGGAAAAGGCTCTGGGGACTGTGGGGGGTGGGGCTTAGGCTCAAGGAACAGAAGGGCTCCAGGCGTGCCTCCCATCCCTGGTCTCAGAGGGCAGGGGACCTCACCTGGGAGCTCAGCAGGCTCCCTGGGCCTGAGTGGGCAGGGCAAATGCCCTCTGCTCCTCTCACACTCCTCCTGCAGGGCCCCTCCCGCCTGCCTCTCCTGATCTCCCTGGCCTCCCTTCTATGCCCCCAAGCACCTACGCAGCCTGGAGGGGGCTTTGGATCGCAGGGGACCAGCCTGGGAGCTCAGCAGGCTCCCCAGGGCCCAGTGGGCAGAGCAGTCGCCCTCCATTCCTCTCCCACTCCTCCTGGATGGCCTCTTCTGCTTGCCACTTCTGATCTCCCCGGCCTCCCTCCTATGCCCCCAGGACCCACATGGCCTGGATGGGGCTTTGGTGGTGGGGAAAGTGGTTTGGGAGCTCAGCAGGCTCCCCGGCTTGAGTGGGCCAGGAGATCGCCCTCAACTCCTCTCCCGCTTTTCCTGGAGAGTCCCTCCCTCCTGCCTGTCCTGATCTCCCCGGCCTCAGGGGCCCCGATCTTGTCTGGCCTCCACTTCTCCTCCCCACCTCGGTCCCCCTACGTTCTACCGGTTCACTCTGGGATTCCTCCTATCTCCTTAGGGGTCAGAGTCCCCCACCAGCGGCCGGCAGGCGCCCTAGTTCTATACTAAGTTTCTTTAGGAGGGGGTTGATAATACCTCCCCTTTACGTTTCCAGGACAAAGACATTTTTTCTTGCTCACTAGCCCTGATCCCGGGACTTTAACCAAGTATGTACATGGGCACTTGGTTTTGGTTTTTTTGCCGCCAGCAGGTTCTCCCAGAGAAACTCCCGTGTAGAGTAGTCCTATATTCAGGCAAGATATTCTAGGCCCTCAACATATGCTAACAAAGTGCCCCTTAAACTTTGAGTGTCTTTTTGAATCATTACAGATTACATTTCAAATACATGCTTGAGAATTCATTCTCAAATTGACTGCTTTCCATCTCCTTTCAAAAAGTTTAATTGAAGCAATTGATATTAGAAGCAGTTATTTCAGTGTGTCACGGACCATTTTCTAAGTTCTCATCTCATTTGTGTTAGCAGTGTTTCCTCAGGTGTAAGGAGTACAGTTTGTGTACCTGATGATTTGGAGTAGCACAGATTTTGCAGCAATAGAACACAGAAATACTTTTTCTATGACCATCTTAATTTATCTGAGAAAAAAATAAAACTAACATCAAGATGACTGGTGATTTTGTACCAGATGAAGTTAAGGTGAAAAGTTAATTTAAAGGCAATATAAAGAAAAAAACTGAGTAATACGTAGTGCAGATGTTACAAGAGATGGCTAAAATGGCAAGGGTAGTATGCAAATGGTAAAAATTTTGAAAGCACTGACCTGTTAAAAGCACAGGTGTGAGTCCCCTGGCACTTCTTGGTTTCAGTTGTTCAGCTTTTACTTAATTGAAAGTATGTAAATTTATTTTATTTAGAGAGTTGCTGGAGATAAAAGTCTTCATAACCATTTAACCCTTGCTATCTCTAATACCTCCTAGTAGCAGCCAATTACTAGAGTAAATTGGTGTCATCTGTGAACACACTGCACTCAAACAGTAACAAGATAATGTATCACATTTGGACAGCAGATTTTATAATGTCCTTGTTTTTTGTCATTATTGTTCCATTTAAACCCAAAATTTATATTAAAGGGTTAACAAAACTATCATTTGTCCTGTCACCTAAAGTATATGTTTCTAAGCAACCTCTCTGAGTGTGTGGTTTTTGTAGAAAGTATTGAAATTCTTGTGGGGTCTAAGACGGTTCAGCACAATAAAGGTTGTGAGGGTAAAGTGGGCACCACACGAGAGACAAAGGCAAGTCCCTCTCTGCAGGGAAGGGAGGAAGCAGCATGGTTGTAGAGCACCAAAGCAGAGGGGTTTCCTTCTGTCCGCCACACCTGTCTACTCTTAAATTGCTCTCCTTTTATTCTCCACCCCTGTCCCACCCAACCTCTTTTTATTTGTATAGACACGGAGCAATATAGGGAAACAACTGGGGTTTCAGAAAGAAACCTTTGAGAGCAGGAACCTGTTCAAAAGAACCTGTTTGAGCAGGAAAACGATAGTTTTAAAGAAGCTGAAGCTTTGTTTCCCTGTCCTATGGGCCTCCCCATTTTCAGTTCTGTAATATCTGAAAGAACCCCGTTCAGCCTGCTTCATTACCTCCAGATTCTTTCTAGAATTGCTCTTTAAACTCTTTTTCTTGGCTGCATTGGGTCTTCGTTACTGCACGTGGACTTTCTCTAGTTGTTGCGAGCAGGGGCTACTCTTCGTTGCGGGACGCGGGCTTCTCCTTGCAGTGGCTTCTCTTGTTGTGGAACCCAGGCTCTAGGCATGTGGGCTTCAGTAGTTGCAACACACGGGCTCAGTAGTTATGGATCGCGGGCTCTAGAGCACAGGCTCAGTAGTTGTGGCACAGGGGCTTAGTTGCTCCATGGCATGTGGGATCCTCCCAGACCAGGGCTTGAACCCGTGTTGCCTGCATTGGTAGGTGGATTCTTTTTTTTTTTTAAGTATTTATTTATTTTTGGCTGCATCGAGTCTTAGTTGCAGCACGCAGGCTCCACAGTGCATGGGCTCTCTAGTTGCAGCACCTGGGCTTAGTTGCCCCCGTGGCATGTGGGATCTTAGTTCCCCGACCAGGGATTGAACCCATGTTCCCTGCTTTGGAAGGTGGATTCTTAACCACTGGACTACCAGGGCAGTCCCTGGCAGGTGGATTCTTAAACACTGTGCCACCAGGGAAGTCCCTCCATCAACTTTCAAATTCACCCCTACCCCATCATGTCCCGCTTTGCCCTTAGAACCTAGTAAGATAGAAGCAGAATCCCTTATATCCTCAGCCTCTTCTCAGAACTTACCCTCTATCTTCCCCCAATACCCCTTTTTTTGTTGTTTTCATAATAAAAACCTAACTTTCCCCTGAGCCTGCTATGTTGACTTTAATACCTCTTGTACCACTGGGCCAAGAAGTGGGATGGGTATCTACCTTGTTCCTCATTGCCACTTCCAGAAATCCTCCCTCCCTCTTCCACAGAAACCCCCCAGTTCTGAATCTGACCAGACCACCCACTAATCCTCCTCTTTGTAACCATCTACAAACACCCAAGTCTTTCCTTGAAAGTTATTCTTTGAAGGCTGCTTGTCACTCTTTAAGAGTTCTCCACAAATTCTTAACGATTTCGTATGTATAGTCCTTTCAGTACCCTGGCCTCTTCTTCCAATGAGCTTTTCTCTGTCCTGTCAATAGTCATTCATTCACATTGTCACACCTACCCGCATCCCTACCAATACTGCCATCTCTTCAAAATCTCCATTTTAGGCATCTAACTCTGACCACTACCTCCTCTTTCCAATTCACTCCCTCTAATACCCTAGCTCTATAATTCCTTTGATTCTACCAGACCTGCAGTCTGTTGATTCTCCCAGCATTTCCATCTTGACTCATCCCAGCATCCTCACTTTCCTCCATACCCAGTCCATCAGTATACTCGTTCTCTTAAAGACACTCAACTCCCTGCCCGTCTCAGTCACACCAACCAGGTCGGGTTCAATCCGGCTCTCTACCTATTCTGAACCTTTGCCTCCACAACTCTAATGGCTGGAGAAAAACGTACAAACATACTGATTGGTCTCACTTTAAATTCATGACTATTAAATTCATGGGGGCCTTAATGCTAGCCTGCAAACCAGCTGAATTTCCTAGTCCATTTATTGTCCCACTTTCCTAATAAAGCTGTTAGATTTCATCAAATTAAGATTTCATCAGTTTTAAAACTTAGCAGTATTTTATGTACCTATAAGAAAAATCACTGCCAGTTGTACTGTAACATGCCATGAAATGTAAGACCCATCCCAATTTTGGAGATGGTAAGATGTGGGGGGACTGTGCTTCTTAGAACGGGTGGAATATGGTATTCCATACCTTCACCTTCTCTGAGCTCAGAAAACATCCCTGTCCTCACTTCCTCGTTTCCCTGAGAAAACAGAAGCAACCAGAAGAGAACGTCCACAGTCTTCATCGCCTGGACCTGGGCCCATACACTCTTCCCTTCCTCACACTTACTGTGGGTGACTAGACTATTCTCTTGTCTCAAGCCAGCCTCCCTCCTTGGGAACCGGATCCCAGCCTCCCTGGCCTATTTAAAGACACCTTTTCAGCAGTTTTCCTGTTTTTCTCCCGTGTTATCCACTTTTCTTTCTCTACTAGATCATTCCCAGCAGAACTACAAACATGCTGTAACACTATCCCTCCCCAGGTGGGCGGCCCTGCGGGGCAGAAACTCTTGCTTCCACATCCCTCTCCAGCTCCCACTTGATTTTCCTGCTCTTTGTAGCAGGATTTCTCAGAAGATATGTATGTAGTCACTTTCTCCGATTTCACTCCTCTCAGTCTGAAAACCACTCCAGTCAGGCCCTGCCCTCTGTAGTCATAGTCCTGAAGCTGCTCTTGGGAAAGTCCAGTAACTTTCTGAACCCAGTAGTCAGTTCTCAGTCCTTCTCCTGCTCTTCCTCTTAACAACATTTGGCCCAGCTGATCTCTTCCTCTTCCTGGAGATCCTTCATTTACTTAGCTTCCAGACTCTTCATGTTTTCTTCCGACCTCAGTGGTCATTTTATAGGCTGATTTGCTGGTTCATCCTTTTCTTCCTAACCTTTTGATATTGGGGTATCCAGGGCTTGGTCCTTGGACTCTCCTCTGTAGCTCTGCTCACTCCTTTGTCATGGCTTTAAATGCCGTCTATACATTGATGACTGACTGACTCCTCATTCTGGACTTCACTGCTGAAATCCAGAATTGTATATCCAGCTTCCTGCTCAATTTCTTCACTTGGGTGGCATCTCAGATGTAACTTGCCTAAAACCATACTCTCGATCTTAACTACACACCTGTTCTTCTGTGTTCCTCCTCATCTCAGTGAAAGACAACTCCATCCCTTCATTTGCTCAGACCAGAAATCTTGGCGTCTCCTTAATTCCTCTCAAAGCTCAAGTCCAGTCTCAGCAAGTTATGTGGGCTTTACATTTGGTGTATATCTAGAGTTGAGCCACTGCTCAACTTCCCTGGTACCACCTAGGTCCAAATCATTATGTCTTGTCATGATTACTGCAGTCACCTTCTAATTGGTCTCCCTGTTTCCACCATGGCCTCCACCACCCACCAGCCTCTTCTCAACCCAGCAGCCAGTATGATCCTTACATTTAAAATTAAAGTCATTTTGTAAGTTAAATCAAGTTGGAGTTCTAACCCATATCCCACTGCTCTCCCCTCCACTTTCCCCTCTCCAGCTCTGTGGCCTTGCTGTTCACTCTGCGTAGGATGTTCTACCCCACGTCACTTCATGGTTTGCTCACTACCTCCTTCTGATGTGTATTCAGACATCACCTGCTCAGTAAGGCCTCCCCTGAGTCCCCTGCTTAAACTTGCAAGATCGTATCACTGTCGTCACTGCCATTTCTCATTCGCTTCCTTTGTTTTCTGTGTGTTTGTCATAGTGTTACCACTAGAATGTAAATTTTCTTCACTGCTGAATCCCCCAGACCAGAATAGCACCAGGCACATGATGGGTACTCAGTTTATTGAATGAGTGAATAAAACTTAAAAGAGCAAGTTTACCACTTCTGAACAAATCAATTTCCCACATTAGTATGGTCATTATAATACTGCAACTATAGAATTTAACTGAATTTTGCCAAACTTAAGTGGATCAATAGAACCTAACTTTTCTGAACCTAAGATAACAAGCATACTAGAAACTAAATTTAAAATGTGTCACTTCTGGGGTTCCCTGGTGGTGCAGTGGTTGAGAGTCCGCCTGCCGATGCAGGGGACACGGGTTCGTGCCCTGGTGCAGGAAGATCCCACATGCCGCGGAGCGGCTGGACGCCTGAGCCATGGCCGCTGAGCCATGGCCACTGAGCCTGCGCATCCGGAGCCTGTGCTCCGCAACGGGAGAGGCCACAACAGTGAGAGGCCCGCGTACTGCAAAAAAAAAAAAAAAAAAAGTGTCATTTCTGACATGAGCAGACCTACTTATTTATTCACATTATTTTATAGCATAGCAAATTGTTAATAAAATTATTTTAAAGGTAAGCTGTTGAAAGTAATTAAGACAATCATTTTTTCAGGAAGGCTTGACTATTCATAGTTAATATATACCATAAACCATACTCATTTAGCTATTGAAATAAATCCTTTACTTTGTTAGCTTCACTTGTACCTATGTTTGTACTTGAAAGAAAGAAAATGTATATGGTTTTCAGTAAATTACACTGACCTCTTTTGAATTAAATTGTTATTTTTGTAATTGATATTGACATCCCTCAAGAAACCAAAAGATTGTGTAAGATTATGTTTTCTCTAAGAATTAAAAATATCTGTATGCAACTTGACATTTTTATATTCATCTTTTGCTGAACAGAGTATTGTATATTATATTAGATCTAAAGTGTGCCTTTGTTGTAATTCAAGGTTTTATTAAAAAGACTCATTTCTATAAATCTAGGAAATTTTATCTCTTTCCCTTATGGCTGTCCTATTCATTCCAAACTAAAAACCACAAATAAATAGAATTGAATTTAGATCTCATTTTGAACTCACTGTTCTCAAAGAGATTTGGTTAGAATTTCCTTTAAAGATTCTGAATGTTAGGAGGTTCAGAATTTTAAGGAAGGGAAAAAAAGTTGAATATTTACTGCAAGCCAAAGACTATTGTTGGCATTTTTAAAATCAGTTAACAGGGCTGTGCTTCGAGTCCCTGTTAATTACAAAGCTGTGAACATTGCTTTACTTTTTCACTTGTCGGTGACAAATTATTGTTTTCAAATCTCATCATTGGCCTCTTTCCTCTAAACTTGCACTAACAGTTCTAAAATGAAGCTGTCTGTTAATCATCAACACTGTGTGTTAATCATCAACACTTGAGGCAGAGAAGGAGTAAGGAATTGGTTAACAGTTTAGAACTTTTAAACTTATCCTAAAACTCTCCATGCTCAATTCTGATTGTTCAGGTCTCTGGTAATTGACAGTAAGGTGTCTCATCATCCTGTGTTTATCTCGACAGTGACCCTGCCATGAAGCAATTTCTGCTGTACTTGGATGAGTCAAATGCCCTAGGGAAGAAGTTCATCATTCAAGACATTGATGACACTCACATCTTCGTGATAGCAGAGTTGGTTAATGTCCTCCAGGAGCGAGTAGGTGAATTAATGGACCAAAATGCCTTTTCTCTTACCCAGAAGTGAAAATATTAGATAATAACCATTTAGGAATTAAAAGTAACAAATGTGAGAGACTCACCATTCGATGTCTTGTGTGACTGATTAGATTTACAGAATTGCTCAGAAGCATGCGATAGGGAAGACTGTGATATCATTTGTTCATAAGAAAGCCCCTGAACTGACTTTCTTCTTCTGTTTTTTTCAGTGTGTGTACCCTAGAATTTAAAAAAAAAAAAAAAAAGCTTTAACAGTTGGCTGTAATTTGGCTTTTATTAACCTTCATTAAAATATAAATGTAATTGGTTTTCTTACCTCTTAATGCCAATTTAATACATTAAGAATATAACGGAATATGCTTTTAAATCATCAGTCTAACCTACATACCACCTAGATATTTATCTTTGCTTATTCGTATTAGTAATTGGGGGTTTGGTAGTGTAGGTATGGTTTGTTTTGTTTCCACTAGAAACTTCACAGACAGACTGTTTAGATAAATATGCCAAGGTGGGAACTTTCGTAATATTTATACCTTACAAATAGTATCTGCATGCCAGCCAGCTCTGTTGGTGAAGAAGATGTGGAAGAGAAAGAACCCTGTAACATTAACGTAAACTGCAGTTTGCGTTTCCCTAAAAATACAGTTTTTTAAAAGCACGGAGGGTTAGAAACAACCAAATGGGAAAGATACGTGCTGCTTTGCAGCTTTCATCTTTCCTTGTTCAGACTTTGTTGGTCACATTTTCCCATCAAGGCAAGTGCTCTTTTATTGAGAAGTCAGTTTTCCTTGGGCCTTATTCCCTATGAAAATCCCTGTTTAAATTTGTCTAAAAAAGAAAGGTAGGAACAGATAGAAGCAAAGTCAATCTTGGGGGAGGTTAAGATGTGTTGCATCTAGTTCTATGGTTGATCGAGGCAGAAACAATAACACTGATGGGGGCGTTGCTTCCCTTCCTGAACATAGTGGTACTAGGATGGGTTCATGGGGTGGGAATTTTCCAAGAGAAAAGATAACTTTCATGATGTTAAGTGGAATCATATCAAACCCACTTTACCTACCTCCTTGTGGTGTGTTTATTCAGAGCATCTGTGTACCACAGTCACTTACTTACACATGCGTTCCCTAAAGCTGGAAATTTCCATAGGTATATTTATCATGGTTCCCACCCATGTAACTCAAGCCACCCAATTTTGATTTTCACATAACAATGCAAACAATTTTGATGAGTTATTGGTACATCTGGTACTAAAACTTGCTCAATACAGTACATTTCTTTAGGATTTCCAGCGGTACTGAAATGTTACTGACTCTTGTATTTCAGGCATGTCTAAATCAATTTCTAACATGCCTCAGGTGTTTGTCACCTAATACCTTTTAACATGAAACTTAGAGAAAATTTTTCTTACAATCTCAGAGTTTAAGAGGTACTGGCAAGACTATTGGACAGTGAGTACAAAGAGTGTTAAGTGAAGGAAAATCTTTATTTCATTAGCCCTTATTGTTGAAAAGTTGAGTTAGGGCAAATGTTTGATATCTTTTTCTGGAAGTACATTAGAAAGATGGGACAGTGTGGTGCTGGGAGCCGCACTTGGAGCCACTGAGTTGGCTCGTCCAACTATGAGAGAAGCTAGGAGAGAACAGGAAATATCCAAGTGACATTTTCTCCAGGCTCTGCTGCTTGGAATCTGCTTGACATTATTCGATTTAGCACACTTTAGATGTCTAGAACAAGATATGTTGGCTGCTGGGTACTGGAGAAATTTACTACTGTCTTTTTATTTTTAACAAAGTCCTTAATACTGTGAAAAGGTAGTATTAACTTAAATTTTCCTAATTGCATAAAAGAGTCATATTTTAATTTATGAGATAGTTGACCAGTCACAAATATCCATGTACTAAAATTGTGATATTTAGAATTATATTAACTTCTTGAGAAAGGTTTTTTTTTTTTAAATACCATATAAGGTCAAAACTTCTGTATTCGGGCATCCCTGGTGGCGCAGTGGTTGAGAGTCCGCCTGCCGATGCAGGGGACACAGGTTCGTGCCCCGGTCCGGGAAGATCCAACATGCCGTGGAGTGGCTGGGCCCGTGAGCTATGGCCACTGAGCCTGTGTGTCCGGAGCCGATGCTCCGCAACGGGAGAGGCCACAGCAGTGAGAGGCCCGCATACCGAAAAAAAAAAAACAAACTTCTGTATTCTTTGAACCCCAATTTCCTTGTGAAATTTAATGTGATTATTTTAAAATTCCAGGCATCCTAAGTATGCATAAGAGTTAATGTAAAAATGTTTCTTGAGACATCGTTTTTGATGAACACTAACTAAACATTACTGATAATAAGCAACAAAGGCTACTCTCTTTTATTTCTGATAAACACTATAGGTGGCAGTCAAAGTTATTAACGATTATATTGCTCTTAACATTATGTATAATAGAGGTGATTTGACATAATTGTACTTCTTTTCTGGAAAGATGGTAAATAATGTGCTTACTCTATTTTGTAGTTACACATTAAACCTCACTTAGCTCTTAAGAAACTAAATAAAACCTTTTTTTTTTTTTTTTTTGCGGTACGTGAGCCTTTCACTGCTGTGGCCTCTCCCGTTGCGGGGCGCAGGCTCAGCGGCCATGGCTCACGGGCCCAGCCGCTCCACGGCATGTGGGATCTTCCCAGACTGGGGCACGAAACCGTGTCCCCTGCATCGGCAGGCGGACTCTCAACCATTGCGCCACCAGGGAAGCCCTAAATAAAACCTTTGATATAATGCCTTCTGATTTAACTAGTATACTGGGATCATTCTATCTCTTAACCATCTTAACAGATAAGAAAAGGGTATGTTTTAAAGATGAAGAAACGGTGCAGCTTGCAAATATAGTCAATAAATATTCTCAAGTGTGCATAGCTCTGCTTCATTTGTGGCAGAGATCACTGAAAGATCTGTTGGTAAGATTATTGGATAAGCTTTTGAAAAACACTGTTCTCACTACAGAAAACTGATTAAGAGCCTGACTGAGTCCAGACTGCCTGGGTCCAAATGTCAGCTCCCTGCTTGCTAGCTCTGGGATCTTGTACACGTCATTCAGTTTTTCGGTGCCTCTGAGCTTTCATCTGTGAAAACAGGAATAGTTACCCTCAAAAACTGTGTGGATGATTTTAAGTTAAAATATGTAAAGCACATGGTTCTGAAATTTAGTTACCTTGAATCTAGAAGAGCACAATGAAAAAGGGAGAAAAAAGACATTTCAGCGCACACACACATATTTTGTTTTGTTTTGCATGATCACAGTCCAGTGAGAACAAGCAGCTGGGGGAGGAGGGGAATTCCTTGTAAAAGAATATTAGGTAGATAGTTTAACAGGGACCCCCTACCTTCACTGATCTCAAAACTGTCTTTGAGCAACATTGTCAGGAAATACCTGAATAGTTAGCTTTTCTGAGACCATTCCTTTCTCCATTCTTAAACGATGATTAGTCTTATATAGAATTCCTGGGTCACCATCCATTTGTATTAAAACTGAGCCATTTTTCTCATCATTCTCAGGCATTTACTGAGACCAGTTTGGATTTTATTCTTTTGAATAACTTTTTCCACTTGGTTTGTAGGAGTTTCTTTGAACTCCTCTCTTTCTTAACCAATGTTCTTTTTCTACTTGGCTTTCATTCTTAACCAATCCCTCCCTCCATCCTTTTTGTTTGTTTGTTTTTATTTTGTTCCGCTATAGTGTTTATTATTTCTTTGAAATTTTAAAAGTTAACTAAGGTGTATATCCCTTGTTAATTTTGCCTGGAATATGTGTGTCTTCCTGAGCTCTCAAAATTCAGGTGGTTTGTTTATTTACGTTGTGGAGGATTCTGTTTAAGTTTTTAAATGAACAGATTTTCTGTTAGAACTTTCATACCTCTATTCTGTTTGTTTTCTTTAGAAACACCTATTCATTAATTGATTCTCCATGATTAATACTTGTTGTTTTCTCATCATTTTCATTGCTTTTATTCTCTGTTACAGGAATGCTTTTCAAATTTGTCACTAAACTTGATTTTACTTTAATGAAAACCTAAACTCGATTTCACTTTATGGAAAACCTATTTCCTACTGCTTCCAACTTAGACTTTATCTTGGCTGCTGCATTTTTGGTTACATTACACTTTTTTTTTTTTTTGATACGTGGGCCTCTCACTGTTGTGGCCTCTCCCGTTGCGGAGCACAGGCTCCGGACACGCAGGCTCAGTGGCCATGGCTCACGGGCCTAGCCGCTCCGCGGCATGTGGGATCTTCCCAGACTGGGGCACGAACCCGTGTCACCTGCATTGGCAGGCGGACTCTCAACCACTGCGCCACCAGGGAAGCCCTACATTATACATTTTTAAACTATTCCTTGTCATAGCCTGTTTAATGAAGATAAGGTCCACTGGTATCTTTATTTTTAATTGAAGTTACCTTTTTTATGAGCAATACACTTTCATTGCAGGTAAACTGGAAAAGGGAAGCAAAAGAAGAAAAATATAACTCTTCCACAATCCCACCATTCAGGAATAACCACAATTAAAATTTTGATGACAATCTTCAAACCTTTTTCTGAGAGTATAAAAAATGGTCTCCACTCTCCCATCCCAGTGAGATCACACTGCTTTTACACTTGCTTTTTCACTTAATCTTTTTTTTAAAAAAAACATCTTTATTGTAGGGCTTCCCTACACAGTGGCACAGTGGTTAAGAGTCCGCCTGCCGATGCACGGGGCACGCCCGGTCCGGGAAGATCCCACATGCCGCGCGGCTGGGCCCGTGAGCCATGGCCACTGAGCCTGCGCATCCGGAGCCTGTTGCTGCGCAACGGGAGAGGCCACAACAGTGAGAGGCCCGCGTACCGCAAAAAAAAACAAAGAAAAAACCATCTTTATTGGAGTATAATTGCTTGACAATGGTGTGTTAGTTTCTGCTTTATAATAAAGTGAATAAGCTATACATATACATATATCGCCATATCTCCTCCCTCTTGCATCTCCCTCCACCCTCCCTATCCCACCCCCAGGTGGTCACAAAGCACCGAGCTGATCTCCCTGTGCCATGCGGCTCCTTCCCACTAGCTTTTACAGTTGGTAGTGTATATATGTCCATACCACTCTCTCAGTACGTCCCAGCTTACCCTTCCCCCTCCCTGTGTCCTCAAGTCTATTCTCTGTGTCTGTATCTTTATTCCTGTCCTGCCCCTAGGTTCTTCAGAACCTTTTTTTGTTTTTGTTTTTTAGATTCCATACATATGTGTTAGCATATGGTATTTGTTTTTCTCTTTCTGACTTAGTTCACTCTGTGTGACACACTCAAGGTCCATCCACCTCACTACACATAACTCCACTTCTTTTTATGGCTGAGTAATATTCCATTGTATATATGTGCCACATCTTCTTTATCCATTCCTCTGTCGATGGACACTTAGGTTGCTTCCATGTCCTGGCTATTGTAAATGGAGCTGCAATGAACACTGTGGTACATGACTTTTTTTGAATTATGGTTTTCTTAGGGTATATGCCCAGTAGTGGGATTGCTGGGTATATGTTAGTTCTATTTTTAGTTTTTTAAGGAACCTCCATACTGTTCTCTATAGTGGCTGTATCAATTTACATTCCCACCAACAATGCAAGAGGGTTCCCTTTTCTCCACACCCTCTCCAGCATTTATTGTTTGTAGATTTTTTGATGATGGCCATTCTGACTGGTGTGAGATGATATCTCATTGTAGTTTTATTTGCATTTCTCTAATGATTAATGATGTTGGAGCATTCTTTCATGTGTTTATTGGCAATCTGTATATCTTCTTTGGAGAAATGTCTATTTAGGTCTTCTGCCCATTTTTGCATTGGGTTGTTTGTTTTTTTGAAATTGAGCTGCATGAGCTGCTTCTGTATTTTGGAGATTAATCCTTTGTCAGTTGCTTCATTTGCAAATATTTTCTCCCATTCTGAGGGTTGTCTTTTGGTCTTGTTTATGGTTTCCTTTGCTGTGCAAAAGCTTTTCAGTTTCATTAGGTCCCATTTGTTTATTTTTGTTTTTATTTCCATTTCTCTAGGAGGCGGGTCAAAAAGGATCTTGATGTGATTTATGTCATAGAGTGTTCTGCCTGTGTTTTCCTCTAAGAGTTTTATAGTGTCTGGCCTTATATTTAGGCCTTTAATCCATTTTGAGTTTATTTTTGTGTATGGTGTTAGGGAGTGTTCTAATTTCATTCTTTTTCTTGTGCTGTCCAGTTTTCCCAGCACCACTTATTGAACAGACTGTCTTTTCTCCATTGTATATTCTTGCCTCCTTTGTCAAAAATAAGGGGACCATATGTGCGTGCGTTTATCTCTGGGCTTTCTATCCTGTTCCATTGATCTATATTTCTGTTTTTGTGCCAATACTATATTGTCTTGATTACTGTAGCTTTGTAGTGTAGTCTGAAGTCTGGGAGCCTGATTTCTCCAGCTCTGTTTTTCTTTCTCAAGATTGCTTTGGCTGTTCGGGGTCTTTCATGTTTCCATACAAATTGGGAAATTTTTTGTTCTAGTTCTGTGAAAAATGCCATTGGTAGTTTGATAGGGATTGCACTGAATCTGTAGATTGCTTTGGGTAGTAGAGTCATTTTCACAATGTTGATTTCTTCCAATCCAAGAACATGGTATATTTCTCCATCTGTTTGTATCATCTTTAATTTCTTTCATCAGTGTCTTATAGTTTTCTGCATACAGGTCTTTTATCTCCTTAGGTAGGTTTATTCCTAGGTATCTTATTTTTTTTGTTGCAATGGTAAATGGGAGTGTTTCCTTAGTTTCACTTTCAGATTTTTCATCATTAGTGTGCAGGAATGCAAGAGATTTCTTTGCATTAATTTTGTATACTGATGCTTTACCAAATTCATTGACTAGCTCTAGTAGTTTTCTGGTAGCATCTTTAGGATTCTCTATGTAGAGTATCATGTCATCTGCAAACAGTGACAGCTTTACATCTTCTTTTCCGATTTGGATTCCTTTTCTTTCTTTTTCTTCTTTGATTGCTGTGGCTAAAATTGTCTAAACTATGTTGAATAATAGTGGTGAGAGTGGACAACCTTGTCTTTTCCTGATCTTAGAGGAAATGCTTTCAGTTTTTCTCCTTTGCGAAAGATGTTGGCTGTGGGTTTGTCATATATGGCCTTTATTATATGTTGAGGTAAGTTCCCTCTGTGCCTACTTTCTGGGGAGTTTTTATCATAAATGGGTGTTGAAAGCTTTTTCTGCATCTATTGAGATGATCATATGGTTTTTCTCCTTCAGTTTGTAAATATGGTTTACCACATTGATTGATTTGCATATATTGAAATATCCTTGCATTCCTGGGATAAACCCCACTTGATCATGGTGTATGATCCTTTTAATGTGTTGTTGGATTCTGTTTGCTAGTATTTTGTTGAGGATTTTTGCATATATGTTCATCAGTGATATTGGCCTGTAGTTTTCTTTCTTTGTGACATCTTTGTCTGGTTTTGGTATCAGGGTGATGGTGGCCTCATAACATGAGTTTGGGAGTGTTCCTCCCTCTGCTATATTTTGGAAGAGTTTGAGAAGGATGGGTGTTAGCTCTTCTCTAAATGTTTGATAGAATTTGCCTGTGAAGCCATCTGGTCCTGGGCTTTTGTTTGTTGGAAGGTTTTTAATCACAGTCTCAATTTCAATGCTTGTGATTCATCTGTTTATATTTTCTGTTTCTTCCTGGTTTAGTCTCAGAAGGTTGTGCTTTTCTAAGAATTTGTCCATTTCTTCCAGGTTGTCCGTTTTATTGGCATAGAGTTGCTTGTAGTAATCTCTCATGATCCTTTGTATTTCTGCAGTGTCAGTTGTTACTTCTCCTTTTTCATTTCTAATTCTGTTGATTTGAGTCTTCTCCCTTTTTTTCTTGATGAGTCTGGCTAATGGTTTATCAATTTTGTTTATCTTCTCGAAGAAGCAGCTTTTAGTTTTATTGATCTTTGCTATTGTTTCCTTCTTTTTCATTTATTTCTGATCTGATCTTTATGATTTCTTTCCTTCTGCTGACTTTGGGGGTTTTTTGTTCTTCTTTCTCTAATTGCTTTAGGTGTAAGGTTAGGTTTTTTATTTGAGATGTTTCTTGTTTCTTGAGCTACGATTGTATTGCTATAAGCTTCCCTCTTAGAACTGCCTTTGCTGAATCCTGTAGGTTTTGGGTCATTGTGTTTTCATTGTCATTTGTTTCTAGGTATTTTTTGATTTCCTCTTTGTTTTCTTCAGTGATCTCTTGGTTGTTTAGTAGTGTATTGTTTAGCCTCCATATGTTTGTGTTTTTTACAGTTTTTTTCCTGTAATTCTTATCTGGTCTCGTAGGGTTGTGGTCAGAAATGATACTTGATATGATTTCAGTTTTCTTCAATTTACGAAGGCTTGATTTGTGACCCAGGATATGATCTGTCTTGGAGAATGTTTCATGAGTGCTTGAGAAGAGAGTGTATCCTGTTGTTTTTGTATGGAATGTCCTATAAACATCAATTAAGTCCATCTTGTTTAATGTATCATTTAAAGCTTGTGTTTATTTATTAACATTTTGGATGATCTGTCCATTGGTGAAAGTGGGGTGTTAAAGTCCCCTACTATGGTTGTGTTACTGTTGATTTCCCGTTTTATGGCTGTTAGCATTTGCCTTATGTATTGAAGTTCTCCTGTGTTGGGTGAATAAATATTTACAATTGTCATATCTTCTTTTTGGATTGATCCCTTGAACATTATGTAGTATAGTGTCCTTCTTTGTCTCTTGTAATAGTCTTTATTTTAAAGTCTATTTTGTCTGATATGAGAATTGCTACTTCACCTTTCTTTTGATTTCCATTTGCATGGAATATCTTTTTCCATCCCCTCACTTTCAGTCTGTATGGCTTTTTCACTTAATCTTTCACAACCTTTTGTTTGTTAAAAACTTGAAGCAGAACTTCTATTTCAGAGGAAGGTTTTTCTTCTGCTTTCTTGAGCAGAATAGAATTACATGGGGAGCTTTCAAAAAATACTGATACCTGTCCTTAGTGCCCCCCTCCTCCCTTATTCAGATGTAATTGTTCTGGCATGGGACCCAAGTTCAGCATTTTTTAAAGGCTCCCTTCTGTGGTGTGTCTAATGCAGTCAGAGCTGATAGCCCCTGGCCAGTGTGTATGAAAGAGACTTTGGGTAGGAGGTTTTGTTTTTGTGTCTCATTTGGTTTTCAGTAGGCTAATCACCCAGCACAGCTGTTTCCTTTTACTTCCAAGGAAATGGCTCCGCTTATAAGCAAGGAACCAGCTTTTGTTAAAATCCACTCATTAGATTCCCGAAGTAGTTGCAGAATCTTACTTATTGATGGTAGTTCCTTTGGTTTAGATCCTTTGGTTGGATTGAGGAAAGTAAAGGCAGCATTCTTAATTGGTTAAATATAAATTCTCTGCAAGATATTTTAGTCATTATTTACATTTACATGTGGCAGAATTTTTTTAGTGAAACAAACTATTAAGCTGTGTTAGTGTATCAGCTCTCAGGATGCATTTTGCTGAGGGGGAACTCCAATATTCAACTTTATAATAGTCACTCCTCTGTCTCCCCAAAACCTTTAATAACATCTTCACTTACCACAAGGTCTCTGGATGTATATAATATATATTTTGTTAAATTAAGAAGGGAAGTTGAGTTTCTCATTCAGAAAGGCAGGGAGAGCAGAGGCAGGACTGTGAAGGATGTGTAAACAAAATTGATTTAGTGACATGAAGACATCACAGAAATCTTGATGAACTTCCCATAGGAGATGTTTCAGTCTTATAAAGCCATTACATCATACGGTATTTACAGCTACGATTTGCAATTAATACATCTTGGAAATTTTAGTAGAAGCTGCCTTTGTCTAAAAGTAAATGTTCTTTGAGTGCTTAAAGCTTTAACTATGGCTGTACTAGGTGATTGGTTCAAAAGCTACTCTGAAAATTTTCCAGAATAAAATTATCTTGGTCATGATCTAGACAGATATGCTATTGAGAGCTGCTGCTTCTGTATGAGGGCTTTTCAGACTTCAGTGTGCCATCTGGCAGTCTTGTTAAAATGCAAATTCTCATTGAGCAGGTCTGGGCTGGGGCCTGACATTCTGCGTTTCTAACAAGCTCCCAGGTGGAGTCAATGCTACTCTTTGGCAGGTTGCACTTTTGAGTGCCAAAGCTCCATCCCACAATAGCTGAAGACCCAGAAGAGGAGAAACCTCTCAATACTTCGCAAGAGCAGGGGTGCATTCCTCCTAAACTATTTTATTGCTTTATTTTGTTTTTCAATCTTGCAGATACTGCTAAAGAACTAATTAGCTAACTGTCCCTGGAAACTATATAGGTCTTATAATATGCATCTCAGTGTGTTAATTTAGCTGAGGCTTTTAATTTCATATCCTGACTTTTCCTTCATTCCAAATTCCTCATTTCTTTTATTCTTTGTATGAAAGCATTCAAACACACATAAATATATTGACTCATATAAGAATATATGTATTAGTCAATGTTAACATTCATATTTGATTCTGATTTTTTTAAAGAAATAAAACAGCAGAGAATTGAATTCCCTTGTGTGCTCCTCCTCAATCACAGTCCTCTTTTTTCACTCCCCCAATACGGGTACAACAGGAAGCTGATGTATCATCATTTACATTTCTTTAATTTAATTACTTAGTAAGTATCCATAAAAGATATCTACTATCATTTTTATACATACATGATACATAAAAGGTATCACGATGAAAACCATCATTCTATAATTCTTTTCACACTAATTTTGAGATCCACATTATACCTGTGGTTTCAGTTCATTCATTATAGCTATTATTTACTGTTCAGTTATGAATACATACAATTTACATGTCTCTTCCTTTTTTGATGGACATTTAGGTGTTTCCAAATGTTAGGAACAATAAATTCTGCAGTAAACATCTTTTTTTATATATGCATACACACACATATATAGTATATCTGTCCTCCTGCACCTGTACAAGTGTTCTTTTACATTATTTCCCAGAAATGGAGTTATCAAGTCGGAGGTTAGGCACATTTTCAACTTCGAGTAATCTTGCCAGAGTGTTCTCCAAAATAGTTGAATCAGTTAGCACTGACCAACAATATGTGAAAATTCCTATTTCTCTACATCCTTGCTAACACTTTACTTTTACTAATCTGATGGATTTAAAATGGAATTTAATCACAATTATGTTTTTATCTTTTTATATCTTTGAAAGTTGTTTCAGTCTTGTGTATGTGTAACAGGGGTAATTATATGCCTGTATTTAATGGGAAATATATAGCATTTCCACTTCATTATTCTTACCAGTCGGCATTTACCCTAAGCGTTTTTCTAACACTGAACCTATGGGAAAATATTGTTTATAACAACTGAATTACAAGTGAGCTATTATACATACAAAGACATTCATAAATTGGGGACTTCCCGCAATAAGCTAGTCCCTTCCACCCCAGTCTAAATTTTACTACAAATAGTGAACCATTTTGTGCTGTTTGTAAATAAGCATTGCTTAAGAGGTTTATCTGCTCCCAAAGTTGATCAATAAGATGCTAGAGATAGACATTTTCAGGGTGAATTTTTTTTTTAATTTTATTTATTTATTTTTGCTGTGTTGTGTCTTCGTTTCTGTGCGAGCGCTTTCTCTATTTGCGGCAAGCAGGGGCCACTCTTCATCGCGGTGCGCGGGCCTCTCACTATCGCGGCCTCTTTTGTTGCGGAGCACAGGCTCCAGACGCGCAGGCTCAGTAGTTGTGGCTCACGGGCCAAGTTGCTCTGCGGCATGTGGGATCTTCCCAGACCAGGGCTCGAACCCGTGTCCCCTGCATTGGCAGGCGGACTCTCAACCACTGCACCACCAGGGAAGCCCAGGGTGAATTTTTAAAACAAACTTTATTGAAGTATAACATACATACAGAAAAGTGCATGTCATAAACGTACAAATCTCTGAATTGCCACAAATTGAATATACCTCTATAACCAGTGCCACGATCAAGAAGAAGGAAATTATCACCATCCTAGAAGCCCTTTCATAGAAAGCCTTTCTGTCACTACCCACTCAAGGGTAAACACTGTCCTTTGACCAGTGATTAGTTTTGCTTATTTTTAAATTTTGTATCAATATAATCATGCAACATGTACATGTGTGTCTGGCATCTGTTACTCAACATTATACTTGTGAGATTCGTCCATGCTGTTGCATAATATAATAGTATTTTCATCCTCATCACTATATGGTAGGCATTCCATTATTTGCCTCAATCATACTAGCAATATATTGGTTAATAAATCCTAAAAATTAATAAATATATGTGCATTAAACTTCAATTTGAACTTGATAAACATCAAAAATTTTTACTGCTGTCAACTAGTCATACTAATAAATTTTTCCCCAGTGACAGAATGCATACAACTCTATTGTATTTGTTTGAGAGAAGAAATAGAAGTATAGAATCTAGTTGCCAAGTATACTGGCATTAAAGACATTGATATTTTATGGTTATTATAATAGCTTCTTCATTTAGTCCTTCACTTACTCATTTAAAATGAGTACGATGTGGAGGAGACAAGTCCTAGATGTGGAGGATAGCTATGGTTGTAAAAACAAGATGAGGCACCTGCATCAATTGGAAATGCATTTGACTTCAAGTAACAGAACAGCAACTAAGTGACATAAACAGTAAAGAAGTAATTGTCCATATAACAAGAAAGCTGGAGGTAGTTTCAAGGGTTTCAGCCCTCTTCTAACTCTGCCATCCCAATAACTTTGGCTTTCCATCCCTGGCTTACCGCCTCATGGCCACAAGATCACCATCTCCAAGGATTGCATGCCCATAGCAGCAACCCACACAAGGAAAGGAAGCCTCCACTTGCCTGCAGAAACAAGGAAGAGCTTCCTCCTGGTATAATTATTTTTTTTTATCATGGAGAAAAGTCTTTCCTAGAATTGTCACACATGTCCATCCCTAGACCACTTACTGGCAAAGAAGAATGGAATAATCATAACTGGCTTAGATTGGTGATTCTCAACTTTTAAAATCACTTGGGGTCTTTCTTACAGAAGAAATCAAAATTTATATAGGTACTGTCCAGTCCAGGTGGAGCTGATTCCCTATCATGAGTGTGGGTTGTACTTAGTGACTTGATTCCAAAGAATAGATTTGGACAAGGTGAAAAAGTAACTGTACAGTGGAGAAACCTGGACAATATTGCCTTAGCCAGGTGGTCAGGATTAACATCAGAAATAAAGTCATGTTGACACCATGTACCCCTATATGTGATTGAGACGGGCACATCACCTCTGTGGTTTTCTTCCTTAAAAACTATAACCCCAGGCTTACCATGAGAAGAGCATCCGACAAACACAAATTTAAGGAAGTACCGCAAAATACCTGATCAGCACTCTTCAAAGCCATCAAGGCCAAGAAAAACGAGGCAAGACTGAGAAACTTATAGACCAGGAGAGACTAAGGAGACACCATGACTAAATGTGAAGCAGTATCCCTGATGGGATCAGGAAACAGGAAAGGGACATTAGGGAAAACCTGTGTAAAACCTGCAGTTCAGTTAATAAAATGTACCAATCTTGATTTTTCAGTTGTGACAAGTGTACCCTGTTAGTGTAAGATTGTAACACATTAACCATAGTTAGAAGGTGGGGGTGGGGAGGGTTAGATGAGCCAAGATTGGCAAAATGTTGGTAAATGTTGAAGCTGGGCCATGGATCAGTGGGACTTACACTGTTTTGTCTGCTTTTGTATATCTTTGAAGATTTCCATCCTTGGAGTTTTACAATGTGAATATTTTGTTCTAGTACATAATATGCCTATATTTGTTTCAATAAACTATAAAGTACAGCATAATGGTTAATAGCATAGGTTTTCGTATCAAAAGTTCTGTTTGAATCTCAGTTTTGCCATTTAATAGATGGTGATTTGGAACAAATTACTAAATATTTCTAAATCTTGGTGGTTTTATCCATAAAATGCAGGTAATAATAATCATGCTAATACCTCCCTCATGGGGTTAGTTTTAAGGATTAAATAACATAAAGCATGCATTGCTACAGCACATGACACATAGTAAGCACTGAACAACTTGAAAGTTTCCTCACCAGCATATAAATTTAGTCTCTTTTAGTTCTAATTAACAGAAATACAATTCAGTTAGATTAAGCAAAAAAAGCGGAATTTATGGGCCTCCCTGGTGGCGCAGTGGTTGAGACTCTGCCTGCTAATGCAGGGGACACGGGTTCGAGCCCTGGTCTGGGAGGACCCCACATGCCGCGGAGCAACTAGGCCCCTGAGCCACAACTACTGAGCCTGCGTGTCTGGAGCCTGTGCTCCGCAACAAGAGAGGCCGCGACAGTGAGAGGCCCGCGCACCGCGATGAAGAGTGGCCCCCGCTTGCCACAACTAGAGAAAGCGCTCACACAGAAACGAAGACCCAACACAGCAAAAATAAATAAATTAATAAACTCCTACCCCCAACATCTTCTTTAAAAATAAAAATAAAAAAACGGAATTTATTATCAAGGTGACTCACAAAATCCAAGGACAGGGATGCAGCTGAGCTTCACAAATAAGCTAGAAACAGAGACCTTCCAGCCCCTCTCCAAGCACATCTTCCTTCTAGCCGAGGACCAACTTTCTCTGCTTCTTACTCTTGACTTCAAGAGGGAATGTTGTGTCCCATAGCTGTAAGATTCCTATCTGTCCATTCAGAATGCCTGTTAAAATTGATATTTTGGTTTATGTATCAGTATTGGAAATTCTAAAATGAAAATGGAAGGCTAGCAGAAGCCGGAAAGGAAGAGTATTCAATAATGAAGCAGGTCCAGCCAAAAATAGTAACACAGCCTTAGGATTCTAATTCTGATGAAGTGAACAGGTCACATTTTCCAAATATCCTTAGGAAGGATTAATGAAGAGGGAATAATACAATGAAGGCATAATGTGGGAAAATATAACTCCTTTGTAGATCTTAATGTTTTTTTTCCTTAAAACCCAGATGAGCTCCAATTAGGTACTTAATAAAGTTTGTAAGAAAAATAGAAGTTTATTCTGTTTGGTGATTATTCTGCCATCCGCAAACATATAGTGTGTTATTTCTTCACATGACACTTCTATTTGGGAAGAACAAAAGCAGCTTAGCACATTAGTTCTTACAAGCTTAATATTCGCTCTAACAGCTGATCTTGAGATCCACACATTGCCAGTTTGGAAAGCCCTGTAGAAGGGCTTCCAAATGCACAAGAAGTTAGGCAGTGGGGTTATTTTTAAATCATTATTCCTCAGGGACAGGAAGTGTCTGGTCTTTTTCTCTCTTGTGGTCTCCAGGTGAGCACCCCTTCTTAGGAATCCTCAGCACTCCCAAAGCCCCCAAACTCTGCAGCCTTAATCTGATGAACAGAACGCTTTCCCTCCCCCTCCCCCTGTGCACCTTCCTCCCTCCTTGTAAAGACAGGAGCCTCAGATTCACCACCGCAGGGGCCTCTTCCTCCCTGGAAAGCCAAGTTTGGGTGGCTGCTACACTAGTGTTCTGTGATGCCCCAAACACGAGTCCATAGTCTGCTCTGAGAAGCAGAGGCCCCCACGGGGGAAGTACCCTCTTCCTCCAGGAACCAGACTTTGGGGAGCCCCCAGTTCCTTTCCAGCCTCTGCCCCAGATGTTTGGAAGGCCCTGGAGCCCTGATAAACCACGGTGATGCACAGACAAGCAGCATCGGCCGCACCTGGCAACGCATACCAAACTTTCTGAATCAGAATCACACTCTAATGAGTTTCCAAGATGATTCTTACACACGTTGAAGGTGGAGAAGAACTACCCTGAAGGAGCCACCCTGGGGCCAGGGAGAGAGGATTCGAACACCCACTTGGGCAGCCAGAGGGGTAGCAGATAAGGGATCAGATGAGGGTCTTCCCAGCACACATTATGTGGCTGTTAAATCATCTTAGTATGATACAAGCTGTGGCCCGACACGCTCCCTTCTGCTCCCACCCCAATTCAGGGGAGAAACCTGGGGATTAACGACAGTGATACGGCTATGGTGTTCTGCGAAGAAGCTTCATAATATCACCCGGTCCAGACAGGGGCAAAGACACCTTCACCAAAATAAAATCAGCCTCATTACTTCACAAGAAATAGGGTCAAATTTCTGTTAGTAAAAGAAATAGGGATTCTGAGATGCCCCACTTTGCAGATGGGAAGCACAGAACTGCCCTGTCCAGTGCCTTTGTGCAACTCAGAGAAAGGTGGCAGGTACTGGCTTTGCTACTGGCCAGGGCCTTTGGGTGAGGAAAAAGACACCTCTCCTTCCACAGGACTTCAGCCCTCGCTTACCCTGTCAGCAGGATGGCACAGTAAGCAGTGACCTGGAAACCCACAGCACAGAAAAGAACTGACGCTGTGACAGGGTGACAGGGCAGCTGACTCCTGCCTGCCGGATCACTCGAGTTCCCACAGGCTATGCCGGTCAGGTAAACTGCTTCATTTGCTGATCTTACACGACACTGGGACAGGATTTAGCCTGTTACTGCATCTAGAATCATTAGATGTCCACTTCTTGTTTTTAAATGTTAATTTTGTCCTTTTAAAAGCTGTATATCATATTACAGAAAAATTTTTTTAATATTAGCCAACACCTCACCATCCTCACCCCAAAATTAGCCTTTTGGTGTATCTCGGGCAAATCTCAGGTGAGCTCTACAGCTCTGTGGATGTCCCCTGGCTCAGTGAAACAGCCCAGGCAGTCAACAACTTAGGCTCCTATCCCAGCTTGTGACACACACACCCTCCACCTCCTGGTTGCCAACTTGCTTTCTCCCACATAGCCCAGTGCCTCTTCAGACCTGGAGACCTGGAGAGAATTACCATTTGGTTCAATCCAGAACCCAGCTCACCATGAACTCTACTTTCTTTAAATGGTATAATCCAGAACCATTCCCTCTGTGCCTTGAGCCCAGAGCGTGGGATTTGGGTTCTTTTTCCCTTATGCATCTATTGTCTTTACTTAACTGCTGTTTGCCTTGATCCTGTATTTTAACTCATTTCAACTTCAGGGCCTCAGAAGACCAACAGCTTTTACAGCAAGTACCCAGACTCTCCTGTTTTTACCCACTCTGCCTTCATTGCAACCACTGATTTTCTTTTTCAAGATTGCTTTGTTCTGGGACTTCCCTGATGGCACAGTGGTTAAGAATCCGCCTGCCGTGCAGGGGTTACAGGTTGGAGTCCTGGTCCGGGAAGATCCCACATGCCGCGGAGCAACTAAGCCCGTGTGCCACAGCTACTGAGCCTGCACTCTAGAGCCCACGTGCCACAATTACTGAAGCCTGCGCGCCTAGAGCCCATGCTCCACAACAAAAGAAGCCACCACAATGCGAAGCCCGTGCACTGCAACGAGGAGTAGCCCCCGTTCACCACAACTAGAGAAAGCCTGCACGCGTCAATGAAGGCCCAACGCAGCCAAAAATAAAATATAAATTAATTAATTTTTTAAAATGCCTTTTCAAAAAAAGAAAAAAGATTGCATTGTTCTTTTTGAACTTAGCAATTGTGCCTAGTTTCTCTGGCTTCTGACTTTCAGCTCCCTTTGAAGGATTTCTGTTTGGACTCAAGTTACTCAAGTTGATTAGTTCTGCCTGTTGCAGACAATCCTGGAAGCAGACCTAAGTCTTAGCTAGGTCCTGGGGCAACTGTAATTGTAGTGTCCAGTGGTGTTGTAATATAAGCAGTTTTCTATGTTGCCCAGTATTTAGCTAAAAATCACAAATTTTAATGACTGCACTTTGTCTTACTATGTCATAATTTACTTAGCCATCTTCCTATTGCTGGAATTTAGGTGGTTTCCAGTATTTTGAGTACCTAAGTAATGCAGTGATGAATAACTTGTACAAAAAGTTTTGGATTATTTCCTTAAGAAAGAATCCTAGATGTAGATTCACTGGGTTAAAGAATATCAATATTTTTATGGTCCTTCATATATGTTTCTAAAGTTGCTTTCTAAAATGATGGTACCAACTGAAAGTGCCATCAGCTGTGTCTAAGTGTACCAGTTCCACAGCACCCTGACCAGAATGTCTTCATTTCATTATTCAACCAAGTGTTGCATTAGGTGCAGGTTCGGGTGTGGGGAGATAGACATAATATCCTTGCTGCCACAGAGCTCAGATTCCAGTGCAGGAAAGAGAGGTCAACATGATAAATACAGAAAATGTAAGTTATTATAGCATGCCATGTGAAAGAGGTGGGAACACCTAATTCTGCCTGAAACTTCACAGAGGAGGTGACATTCATACTGAAACTTAAGGATGAGTAGTTCATCAGGAAACAGGACAGGAGAGGGATTTCAGGCAGAAACGACAACATGGGCAAAGCAATGGAGGTGTGCAGCAGTGTGCCACATTCGAAGAGCTACAAGCTATTTAGTAAGGCTAGAGGACAGACAGGGTGTGTTTGGGAGAATGGCAAGAAAGCAGATCCCGTAGAACTTTGTAGTTTTCTGATGGAGTATCTGCGTTTCATCCTGGAGGCAATGGGAAGCCCCAGAAAAGTTTTAAGCAAAATAATTTCATGATTTGCCTTCGTTTATTTTGATAAATGAATATCTGGTATCTGTTTAGAAGGCTCAAGGAACAGTTGGCAGGAGTGTGAACTGGAGCGGGAGTGGACCAAAGGCAGAAGATCTGGGTAAGAAGTTGTCTCAACATACCAAGTGAAAAATGAGGGGGTCTCAACTATTGAGGTTGCAATGGAGATGGAAAAGAGAAAAAGGCATCTAGCAGGTTGAGTTGACAGGAGCTAGTAAGTGGTTGTGGTTGGGAGGAGAGAGAGAGGATTTGTTAGCCCATTCACCGAGACAAGCAAGAGAAGAGGGTTACGGAGGAAGATGCGTTTGACTTTGGAATGTAGAAGTTGAGTCCATGCAGGTGGAGAGATCCAAGGGCACTAGGTTACATGGTTTACCATTCAGGAGGAAAACTATGGGGTGGCAATAGAAATTTGGACATTTGTATGGGACGTACCTATAGCTTTGACTACTCCCTCTTATGAATTAATTGGCATGTTCTTTGCCTATTTATCTTTTGGGGGGTCTTGATATTTTTCTTACAAATTTGGGTGAACTTATTTTATAATATTGTCTCTCGTACTAGCCCAAAACTAGATGTCCCTTTAAACCTTTCATTTCTATTTTAATCCTTTCATGTTGAGTGAAAATAAAGATATGATAAATTAATGTTGTGTTTGGGGACAATAAGTAGTGTGAGCTGCAAATACAGAGACAGAGATAGGAAATAGCTATTAAAATATTTTAGTCAAAAACATGAGAGATGAAGATTTATAGTACACATCTTACATTCAGCCACAAAAGAGAAAAAAGCAACGTGGAATGATACCAGTTCAGGGCACAGAATCATAGGTGTTGTCTGTCAGCAAGTTGGATCCTGTGTTCTTAATCAAGGGGTAGCATATGAAGACAGGGGTTTATGGAGCAAAGTCCTAGACAACACAACAACCCACAGCTTGCTCCCCTGACCCCACTCCTTCTCTTATGGTATCACTGGCTCCACACAGCCGGGAGCTTTGGACCTTTGCCTCATTTTTATTCCCCTGCTCCAGTGGGTGCATCCCTCTGCTTCTCTAATGATGTGAAAGGTTTGGACAATAAGGAGGTAGGAACAAGGACTTCTTGTGTTTTAACAAAAGATTCTTTTATGGGCAGTTTTAATCTGAATATTATATATACACATATATATTAATTCAAAATAATAATTTGTATCATAAACTTTTCAGATCAAACAAAATTTCAGGATTAAAGACATATTTTAACTTCTAGTTCCACTTAGTAAAAGTTGTAAGACAGCATCACTCTCACTCTAACAATGAGGAGAAGCTAGCTAAGGTAAAAAAAATCATTTGTTTCATAAACTCATCAGGCAGCTGAGGTAACAAAGAAACCTAAATGAACTAAATTCCGGAAAGTGATGAGCCCTTCCTAGGACAGAAGAGATCTACAAACACTTTCACTGTCTGCGTAGTGACATGAGTCGGAGGAACCTGCTATGGATGGAGGTATGGAGAAATCAGCCTAACTTTTAATAAACTTGATGGCCACGTGTGGGCTGGCATGATGGATTGAGCTCCAGTCATCCAGCAAGTCTGCACCCATTCGCCAGCTGTCTTCCACAGGCCTTCACCAAAGTGCACAAGGGTAGTATGTTGGAGGCTGGGGGCAGGGCAGGAAACCTGAGAAAGATCCTGCTGAAGCATCTGGGCCTGTGCCTAGTGAACTCCTGTGATCCTCCAAAGTCTGGGGGCAAGCAGCAGAGCAGAAAGCAGTTCCTCTCTGGCCTTCACCAGGTACAGTATAGTGGCCTTGTGAAAAACTGGGCTTAGGGCAGCAGGATGAAGAGAGACCTCCCAAACACAGAGAGCCAGGAACAGGACTTGAGAAAAAAAGAGAACCCTCTAGCAGCCACAAAGCTAGCAGCCAGGCTATTATTTAACTATAAAGCACACAGAGCTGCAGTTCAGGGAGCCACTGGCTGGGTTGCAGAGCATAAAGAGATCTCTGGAGTCTCACTGGTGCTCAGGTTACAAACCCGATCAAAAGGAAAGTCCTAATTCTGATCTCAAAACATTGAAGATAATGGAAAATCTAACCAAAGCTGCAACAAAGCCCAGACCTAGCTCAGCTACAGATTATTTTCACTCAGTCTCCTCCCTCATTCGTGGCATGACAGGTGAAGGGCATATCCCTTTCTGGGACTGAATATTTTTTATTTCAGTCTCTGTTGTTCTTTTGCTCATACTATCAATCATATAATATGACACATGTAAATGAAAATGTGACAGATGTTACAACACATGTAAAGAAGCAAGGACATGTGGCTCATAGTCAAGAGAAGAAATGATTAATAGAAATAGACATAGAAATGCCTGAATGTTAGAATTATCAGACAGAGAACTTAAATATATTATCATAAATATATTAAAAGAGCAAGTAAAAAATGGACAACATGCATGGACAAATGGGGATATACAGCAAAGAGATGGTAACTGCAAAAGTGGAAATGCTAAAAATATTTTTTTTAATATCAGAAACTAAAATTCAATGGGTTAATAGAAAACTGAATACAACAGAGGAAAGGATCCCTTAACATGAATACAGATTAATAGGATGTTTCTAGGCTGAGATACTAAGATAAAAAGAATTAAAGAAGAAAAGGAACAGAGCCCATAAGATCTGCAAAACAATATCGAATGGTTTAACGGATGTGTAAAGGAGAATGAGAAGGAGAGGAAGGGGAAAATTGTGCAGAAGAAATATTCGAGCACAGAAGGGCTGAGAATTTTCAAAAATTGTTGGAGGACATCAACTCACAGATCTAAGAGTTTCAAGGAACTCCAAGCAGGATAGGTGCAAAGAAAAGTCATATGTATGCACAATAGAGTCAAAATGCTGAAACCAAAGATGAAGGAAAATAATTTAAGTAGCCAGAGGGGAAAAAAATATTTATTACATACATCATCAGAAACAATGGAAACCAGAGGACAGGAATGTTGGGTTGGAATTGGAAATAGGATATAAACTCATGATATGTATATATTATATACATCCACATAGTTCTAGAAATAATTACAGATGTATGTAGAGAATTTCCTATCTCTGTCTCCAGAAACAGACTAGAAGCAATGACATCCTCATAGCAAAAGCACCAGATCTTGGTTTCTAAACGCTATCCTATACTAATAAGTTCCTTGAGAAATGGCTGATTCTAGAGTTGAAGTAAAGAAAGTATAAGATGAGTAAGGGGGCTTCCCTGGTGGCACAGTGGTTAAGAATCCACCTGCTAATGCAGGGGACATGGGTTTGAGCCCTGGTCCAGAAAGATCCCACATGCTTCAGAGCAGCTAAGCCCACGCACCGCAACTACTGAGCCCACGCACCACAACTACTGAAGGCTGCATGCCTAGAGCCTGTGCTCTGCAACAACAGAAGCTACCACGAGAAGCCCGCACACCGCAACGAAGAGTAGCTCCCACTCACTACAACTAGAGAAAGCCTGCACGCAGCAACAAAGACCCAATGCAGCCAAAAATAAATAAATCAAATAAATAAATTTTAAAAAAAGAAGAAGGGATACAGAAGATTTGAATAACACTCTCAATCTGTTTGATATTTACAGAACACTTCACCCAACAAAAGCAGAATACACATTCTTTTTAAGTATGTACACAACATTCACCAAGATACAGCATATGCTGGTTCATAAAACAAGTTTTAATAAACTTCAAAGGATAAAAAAAGAGAGGAAACAAATTAGAAATATCAGGAGTGAAAGAAGGAATATCATTAGAGATCCTACAGACATTGAAAGCTTAATAAAGAAAATTACAAAGAACATTATGCCAATCAATTTGAAAATGTAAGTGAAATATACAAATTTCTTGAAAAAATGTGATGGATCAAAACCAACACCAGATAAAATATGAAAGCTAAACAGCCCAATACTATTGAGAAAAGTGAATGTTTAATCAAAATCATTCCACAGATAAAACTCTAGGCCCAGTTGAAGTTCTATTAAACATTTAAGGAATAAATAACACCCTTCTTACACACACTCTTTGAGAAAATAGTAGAGAACACTTCCCATCTCATTTTATGAGGCTAACATAACCCTGACACCAAACCAGGACAAATATTACCACAAAAATGATCAATTAAAATCTTTCATGAGCATAGACACAAAAATCCTTTAAAAATATTACCCAGTGGAATCTAGCAATATAAAACAAGCATATTTATACATATGATATATGTATAAAATAAATAAAAATATATATATATAACCAGTAATATATAACGAGAATAATACATCATGACCAATTGAACAACATTTGAAAATCTATCAGTGTTGGAAATTCTCTGGTGGTCCAGTGGCTAGGACTCACGCTTTCACGGCTGGGGCCCAGGTTTGATCCCTGGTCGGGGAGCTAAGAAAAACAATCAGTGTAACTCATAACTCACTACATTAGCAGAATGCAGAAGAAAAACCATATGATCATCAAATATATGTCAAAAAGTATTTGATAAAATTTAACACTCATCCATGATAAAA